>NC_135827.1:333203-666406 GCF_964213995.1 Mustelus asterias
GACAGGACTGGCAACTAAATATTCCAGGATATAAGTGTTTTGGACGAGACAGAGGGGATGGTAAAAGAGGTGGGGTTGCAGTACTGGTTAGGGTACATATTACAGCTGTACAGAGGGAGACACCTTGGAAGAATCATGTAATGGGACATTGTGGGTAGAGCTCAGAAACAGGAAGGGGGCAGTCGCAATGATGGGGGTTTGCTACAGGTCTCCCAACAGCCCACGGAAAATTGAAGAATGGATATGTAAGCAGATTCTGAACAGATGTAGAAATTATAGTGCTGTTATAGTGAGAGACTTTAATTTTCCTCATATGACTGGACATCCCTTAGGGATAGGGGTCCAGATGGTGAGGAATTTGTTAAGTGTGTCCAGGAAGGCTTTTTGGAAAAATATGTGGATAGTCCGACTAGAGAGGGTGGTCTGATTAGCAAGTTTGCGGATGACACTAAGATTACTGGAGTTGGGGATAGTGATGAAGATTGTCAGAGAATGTAGCAGGATATTGATAACACAACCCTGCCGAAACACTCTCGCAAAACTCCCAGCCAGGATATTCGTGCCCTTCCAGTTAAGGTGTAACCCATCCTTTCTGTACACGTGCCATCCTCTCTTGAAGACTTCCCAATGATCTATGAATTTGAAACCCTCCCTCTTGCACCAGTCCTTTAGCCACGTGTTCAATTGTAGAATCTCCCTGTTCCTGGCCTCACTAGGCACTGGGAGCAGTCCAGAGATTGCTACCCGAGAGGCCTTATTTTTTAGCCTAGCATCCATCTCCCTGAATTGCTCTCGTATGACCCCCCTGCTATTTCTACCTACGTCATTTTCACCAATGTGTACAATTACATCTGTTTGATTACCTTCCCTTTTTAATATGCTTCCTACCCTCTCAGAGACATCCAGTACCCTGGCACCAGGGAGGCAGACTACTATCCTGGAGTCTCGTTCGCGCCCACAGAACCACCTGTCCGTGCCTCTAACCATCGCATCCCCCACCACTGTTTCTCTCCTAATCCCCTTCTTTCCCTTCTGGGCCTCTGAGCCTGTCTCTGTGCAAGCAATCTGGTCCTCGTGGCTTACCCCTGGAGGGCCATCACCCTCCACAGAATCCAAAACAATATACCTATTTTGGAGGGCAACCACAGGGGATCCCTCCACTGACTGCTCACTCCCTTCCCCTCTCCCATCTGTTGCCCAGCCCTTACTATTATGGGAGACTGCCACTGGGGTACTTTCTGGTACATCACCCTTCTGACTTTTACCCTTCCTAACTGTGACCCACTTGTCTTCCTTCTGATGCCCCGGTGTGACTACCTGCTTATAACTTCTATCTATTATTTTCTCATTTTCCCTGACTAAACTGAGGTCATCGAGCCGCAGCTCCAGCTCCCTTACACGGTCCCTCAGGAGTTGCAGTTCCATGCACCTGGCACAGATATGGACCTCCGGGAGGCAAGTTGTCTCCAGGAACTCCCACATCCCACACCGAATGCAGCAAACTGGCCTCTCACTCATACCTGCCCTTTCCTTTATAGTTTTGGGAAAAAAACAACAACCTTCCTTGCCTCCGCCTGTTTTGGCCGAAGCCCTGAGAACCAAAGCCCTTATAGCTCTCACTCTGCTTCCTGCACACTCCGCTGCCCGCTAACGACGCTGCCCGCTGGAGAGTGCGGCCTACTTTTATACCTCCCACACGCTGGAAAAAAACCCAAATTTACCTCCCAGGTCACCCCGCACCCGGCCTACTTCCGGTTTTCCGTTAAAGTTAGTAACAAAGAAAACCCCGCAAAAAAGTAAGTAATAAAAATCGATCTCTTACCTTTTTTACTCTAGCCTCAAATCGCTCCTCTCTCTCTTGCTCCGGTTGAAACAATGATTCCCGCGCGCTGGAAAAATAAACAATGTTATAAACTAGTGTGGCAGAGGGGTGGGGATCAAAACAGTAGGTCAGTAAGTACTGAGGCTGGGGTCGAGCTGGGAGCCAGGGCAAGGCTAGCTAAGAAGAGGAGCACTCTGGAGCAGGATGACCTGACTGGGCCTGGAGGTCTGGACTGCATCTGCTTCAATGCGAGGAGTGTAACGGGTAAAACAGACGAACTTAGGGCCTTAATGCTTACGCGGAATTTGGATGTGGTTGCGGTGACGGAGACATGGTTAAAAGAAGGACAGGACTGGCAGCTGAATATTCCGGTGTATAAGTGTTTTAGGCGAGACAGAGGAGGGGCTAAAAAAGGTGGGGGAGTAGCAGTATTAGTTAGGGAGCATATTACAGCGGTGCAGAGGGTGGACAATTTAGAGGGGTCATGTAATGAGTCGCTGTGGGTGGAGCTCAGAAACAGGAAAGGTGCAATCACTATGCTGGGGGTATACTACAGGCCACCCAACAGCCCACGGGAAGTGGAGGAACGATTATGTCAGGAGATTCTGGATAGGTGCAGAAAAAATAGGGTTGTTGGAGTGGGAGACTTCAATTTCCTTGGTATAGACTGGAAAGTGCTTAGGGCTGGGGGTCTGGACGGGGAGGAATTTGTAAAATGCGTACTGGAAGGTTCTTTGGAACAGTATGTAGATAGCCCGACTAGAGAGGGGGTTATACTGGATCTAGTTCCGGGAAATGAGCCCGGTCAGGTCGTCAAAGTTTCGGTAGGGGAACATGTGGCAAATAGTGACCACAACTCTGTTAACTTTAGGATAGTAATGGACAAGGACGAGTGTTGTCCTAAGGGGAGGGTGCTAAATTGGGGGAAGGCTAACTATAGCCGGATTAGGCAGGAATTGGTGGATGTTGATTGGGAGAGGCTGTTCGGGGGTAAGTCCACGTCTGGCATGTGGGAGTCTTTTAAGGGACAGTTGATAAGGCTGCAGGACAGGCATGTGCCTGTAAAAAGAAGGATAGGAAAGGTAGGATTTGAGAGCCATGGATAACCAGGGAAATTGAGGATCTGATCAAAAAGAAAAGAGAGGCGTACGTTAGGTCCAGATGGAGCTCTGGAGGAATACAGAGAGAGTAGGAAAGATCTCAAACGGGGAGTTAGAAGGGCAAAAAGAGGTCACGAAATGTTCTTGGCAGACAGGATTAAGGGGAATCCTAAGGCACTTTATTCATATGTTAGGAACAAAAGAGTTGTCAGGGAAAAAGTCGGACCTCTCAGGGACAAAGGAGGGGAATTATGCTGAGAACCCAAGGGAATAGGGGAGATCATAGAATCATAGAAACCCTACAGTGCAGAAAGAGGCCATCTGGCCCATCGAGTCTGCACCGACCACAATCCCACCCAGGCCCTACCCCCATATCCCTACACATTTACCTGCTAATCCCTCTAACCTACGCATCTCAGGACACAAAGGGGCAATTTTAGCATGGCCAATCAACCTAACCCGCACATCTTTAGACTGTGGGAGGAAACTGGAGCACCCGGAGGAAACCCACGCAGACACGCGGAGAATGTGCAATCTCCACACAGACAGTGACTCAAGCCGGGAATCGAACCCAGGTCCCTGGAGCTGTGAAGCAGCAGTGCTAACCACTGTGCTACCGTGCCGCCCTTAATCCTAAATGAATACTTTGCATCAGTATTCACAAAGGAGAGGGACTTGTGACTGGGAGTGTCTCAGAGGGAGGTGTTGACCCGTTAGAGAGGATCTCCATTACAAGGGAGGAAGTGTTAGGTTTTTTAGGTAACATTAAAACTGACAAATCCCCAGGGCCTGATGGCATCTATCCTAGACTGCTCAGGGAGACAAGAGATGTAATTGCTGGGCCTCTGACGGAAATCTTTGTCTCTTCATTGGACACAGGTGAGGTCCCTGAGGATTGGACGATAGCGAATGTGGTACCGTTATTTAAGAAGGGTAGCAGGGATAACCCGAGGCAGTTCCGCAGGGCTCTGTACTGGGACGTCTGTTATTTGTGATATATATAAATGATTTGGAAGAAGGTGTAACTGATGTTATCAGCAAGTTTGCAGATGACACGAAGATAGCTGGACTTGCGGATAGCGATGAACATTGTCGGACAATACAGCAGGATATAGATAGGCTGGAAAATTGGGCGGAGAAATGGCAGATGGAATTTAATCCAGATAAATGCTAAGTGATGCATTTTGGAAGAACTAATGTGGGGGGAGTTATACAATAAATGGCAGAGCCATCAAGAGTATAGAAACACAGAGGGACCTAGGTGTGCAAGTCCACAAATCCTTGAAGGTGGCAGCACAGGTGGAGAAGGTGGTGAAGAAGGCATATGGTATGCTTGCCTTTATAGGATGGGGTATAGAGTATAAAAGCTGGAGTCTGATGTTGCAGCTGTATAGAACGCTGGTTAGGCCACATTTGGAATACTGCATCCAGTTCTGGTCGCCGCACTACCAGAAGGACGTGGAGGCTTTAGAGAGAGTGCAGAGAAGGTTTACCAGGATGTTGCCTGGTATGGAGGGTCTTAGCTATGAGGAGAGATTGGGTAAACTGGCCTTGTTGTCCCTGGAAAGACGGAGAATGAGGGGAGACCTAATAGAGGTGTACAAAATTATGAAGGGTATAGATAGGGTAAACAGTGGGAAGCTTTTTCCCAGGTCGGAGGTGACGATCACGAGGGGTCACAGGCTCAAGGTGAGAGGGGCGAGGTATAACTCAGATATCAGAGGGACGTTTTTTACACAGAGAGTGGTGGGGGCCTGGAATGCGCTGCCAAGTAGGGTGGTGGAGGCAGACATGCTGGCATTGTTTAAGACTTACCTGGTCTGAGAATGGAGGGATACAAACGAATGGTCTAGTTGGACCAATGAGCGGCACAGGCTTGGAGGGCCGAAGGGCCTGTTTCCTGTACTGTACTGTTCTTTGTTCTTTGATATAGATAGGCTGGAAAATTGGGCAGATGGAATTTAATTTGGACAAATGCAAGGTGATGCACTTTGGTAGATCCAATTCAGCTGAGAGCTATAAAATAAATGGCAGAACCATCAGGAACATAGGCACACAGAAAGATCTGGGAGTACAGGCCCACAGATCCTTAAAAGTGGCAGCACAGGTGGAAAAGGTGGTGAAGAAATCATATGGCATGCTTGCCTTCATTGGACAAGGCGTCGAGTATAAAAGTTGGCAAATGATGTTACAGTTATATGAATTGTTGTTAAGACCACATTTGGAATACTGTGTCCAATTCTGGTCGCCACACTACCAGCTGGACGTGGAGGCTTTGGAGAGAGTACAGAAAAGGTTTACCAGGATGTTGCCTGGTATGGAGGGACTGAATAAACTACGAGGCGAGACTCAATCTCCTTGGAAAGACAGAAGCTGAGGGGTGACCTGATAGAAGTTTATAAAATTATGAGAGGTATAGATAGGGTGAACAGTTGGAAGCTTTTTCCCAGGGCAGAAATGACAATTACAAGAGGACACAAGTTCAAGGTAAGAGGGAAAGGATCAGTGGAGATGTGCGGGGGAAGTTTTTGACACAGAGGGTGGTGGTGACATGGAATGCACTGCCAAGTGAGGTGGTTGAGGCAAATACATTCGCGACATTTATATAGACACATGAACAGACTGGAAATAGAGGGATACAAGCGGTTGGTCTAGATAGGATAATGTGATTGGTGCAGGCTTGATGGGTCAAAGGGCCTGTACCTGTGCTGTACTGTTCTTTGTTCTTGGAGAGGCCGGCAGCATAGCGCTGAGCAGGCCGCTGCGCACGCGGTGATCTCTCAAAGTGGAGATTGGCCCCCTGATTGCTGGCCAGCCCGGCAACTCCCCTCGTTGCCCCTCTGACTCCCCCCCCCCGCCCCCCGCCTTACAACCACAACCCCCCCCCCCCCCCAAACGCTGATCTCCCGGACCTCTCCACACAAGCCCCAATGACCCCCCCCCCCCCCACCAGCCAGCCCTGATCTCTGTTCTCTCCGACACCACCCCCCTAGGCAGACCCAACCCCTCACCCCAACAGTCCCACTCACCCCCGCAGTCTTGACCAGCCCCCCCTCCCCTCCCCTCCCCTCCCCTCCCCTCCCAGCAGTCCTGACCCCTCTCCACTCGGATGGCCAGCCCCGATCACCCCTTCCCTCCTTCTCCCTACGATCCTGTGGCACAGTGGCTGCAGGACACCCTACCCCCACCAATCTCCCTCCCAATGGGCCCCTGCCCCAATAGGCCCACTCCATTGGCACTGCCCGATGCCCAGTGGGCAGTGCCAAGGTGCCTCTTGTGCACTGAAGGTTTGCCCAGGGAGCAACTCCCTTCCCTCCAACCTCCTGGTGGGCCTCAGTGGCCTCTGTTACCTCCAGCGGGGTCAGGCCGCCAGTTAGTAGTAAACGCTTTGAAGTGAACCACTTCTAGAAATCATAGAAACCCTACAGTGCAGGAAGAGGCCATTCGGCCCATCGAGTCTGCACCGACCACAATCCCACCCAGGCCCTACCCCCATACCCCTACATATTTTACCTGCTAATCCCTCTAACCTACACATCTAAGGACACTAAGGGGCAATTTTAGCATGACCAATCAACCTAACCCGCACATCTTTGGACTGTGGGAGGAAACCGAAGCACCCAGAGGAAACCCATGCAGACACGAGGAGAATGTGCAAACTCCACACAGACAGTGACCCGAGCCGGGAATCGAACCCAGGTCCCTGGAGCTGTGAAGCAGCAGTGCTAACCACTGTGCTACCGTGCCGCCCAACCACTTCTGGCAAGGGTTGCTGCAGAGAGGAGCTACAGGGCTTACAACCTATGTCCCAGGCCTCGAGTCACTGTCTGTGTGGAGTTTGCATGTTCTCCCCGTGTCTGCATGGGTTTCCTCCGGGTGCTCCGGTTTCCTCCCATACGAAAGATGTGCGGGTTAGGTTGATTGGCCATGCTAACTTGCCTCTTGTTGTCAGGGGAGCTAGCAGGGTAAATACGCGGAGTTACAGTGATAGGGCCTGGGTGGGATTGTTGTCGGTGCAGGCTCAGTGGGCCGAATGGCTATGGCCCTATGGTTCTACAATTCTATGAACAGCTTCAGGGGTTATGCCTTCAAAGACTAGCCTGTAAGATCTGACTTCCCTCTGTCAGACTTGATGCCTCCACTATTCCGTGGAGAATTAAATCCCATAGTGTCCCATCGGTAACAGGGATCTTATGCTCGTGGAGGAATATTTTTAATAATGCATGGTAATCTTTTCTGCTTCTTTATTTTCCCCATGTTCCTATTTTATATGTCAATAATAATCTCTAATAATGTAATGCTTACCATTTCCTCTCAGGAATGTCAAAAAGCAGAAAAGAAATGAGGTGAGAACATTGAGGATTGAATTGTGAACATTTTACTGACCAAATTCACCTTAAAAATATCAAGTTGTGAACTTTGAGATCCAGGATTATTTTATCATCATCTATTCTTCAGATTAATAAGGTTCCCGGCGTGAAAGCTCAGATGACACGGATTTATTAAAGGTAGAATAGAAATTGTAAGAGGAATTTTCTGGGGTGTCCCTCTGGGGGGTCTTGCCCTCAGCTCAACTCAGCCAATACAGAGACCATGAAAGACAACATGTAGTTAAAGAACGAAGGGAAGTTTATTGCTAATGCATGTGTAACCCCCTGCTGACCACTATATGGGGCTACTATTTAAATATTCAATCAACAGGATCCCGAATTTCTAGCGGTTGATGTTGATTTGGCTAATTCCCTGTTTACCCATAAATGTCAGTACTGTGATCGGAATATCAAAAATAAATTTAATAACACATATCATGAACAGACATAAAACAGTGAGCTCTGATCTATAACCGTTGGGGGCCCTCCGTTGGTGCACATATGGGGAAACTCATCCTCAGTAACACATTTGTAGATGCTGATCCAGTTGGACTGTATAGTCCCCACCAGTTACTCACGGCACCCACACACAGTCCAGGAGAGACACACGTGTGGAAGATGATGCCGCAGGAGGCAGAGGTGCCGCGAGCTATCCGTGCAGCAAAGTAGGTCGAGTGCGCTGAAGGCTGTCCTCCTCGGCAGTAATGAAAAGAACAGGCAGGGGAACGCCTGGCTGCCTCTCACTCCAAACCGAATTCTCACTGCCTGGAAAAAGCTCTCTCTCTGCACTGCTTCACTTCCTGGCGCCTTTTTATTTTTCTCGCCCCCAGAGCAATCCCATTGGCCCAGCCCACATCACTCAACCAACAGCATCCTGTTCACAGCACCCGCCCGGCAAACAGGACACTGAAACCCACAGCGGACAAAGAACACTGGTAACTGTCTTCCCCACAAATTTTCCTCAGTCCCTTACACATGCTTCAGGAGAAAAGATAGTCGGTGAGTGCCAACGACCCTCTCTGACATAACAGTGTAAGATAGATATACTTTCTCTGAACACCCAAACTGGAGAGTCCGGTTACAATATTACTCATTATTACCTTAGCCAACAACACGCTACCTGTCAGCAGGACTAGGAGCTCATGAGTCCAGAACGAAAGGAAGTTCCTCCGTCGTTGCCAAGAAACCTAACTGCATAAATTCGGTAGATTCAAGGATATTTTCTGACACCTGCAAATTTTAATTGGTAAAGGGAGTCAGTTCTCTTGCCTGAATCCGGCCCCCTTTATCAGCATGAGAAACTGTACCAACCTCGCTAACCAGGAGTGAATGCACCCCCGTTCATTCCAGACCCCCTGATTAACTTGCAGTTGTCCCACTCAAGCTGATAAGAAGAACTGCTCTCTCTATGCCCCATTATCCCAAAGAATTTGGTCTGTCTGCTACTGTCTACTCCCCATCATGCTGAGTCGTTACATTGTCAGTTGGCCAAGGCTCACAAGGCACACATTAAGAATACAGTTTAATTTCATAATACTTGGTTAAATTCTCATTATACAAACAATACCTTTGCATATAGTACAGTATTAGGCACATGGTGAATCCTTATTCGATATCTAAGGCACCTTGAATCTTTACCTTAACCTAGTCTACTCATTATAGTAAATTTAAAACAAGGGCCTTTTATACGAGTTTTATACTACACTCTTCAGTAATTATTCAGAATAATTACACATGCGCGTCACAGTAGCAGTTATGATAAAACAATTTAATATTTTAGCTGGAGAATACAACATGTTGTAGTTTTGAAATTTAGTTTTTAATTTGATTGGAGCTTAATTGAATTCCAAAATATTTGTTTCTACCTGTGTCTTCTGTAATTCCTCTAAACAACAATTAGCATGTTTAACTAAAAGAGAAAATCTCAGCAGGTCTGGCAGCGTCTCTCAGGAGAGAAAAGAGCTGATGTTCCGAGTCCAGATGACCCTTTGTCAAAGCTGAAATGCATAGAATGTGGGAGATATTTACATTGCAGGGTGAGGGAATGAAAGATGAGTCATAGCCATGGAAACCAGGGGAAAAGGCTGCTAATGGCAGCCCATAGGGTGTGAATGGCCAAACAGCAGAGAAGCAGAAATCAGAGGGTAAACTGTGACAGATAAAGATGTGGGGGGAGGGGGGGGGAGATGGGTGGGAGAGGGGGAAAATTGAGAAAAAGTGGGAAAGGGGAAGCAAAGGGGGAGAAAAGATAACGAAAGGGGGGATAAGATAGGGGGAACATTTGTGTTTACTTAGGTTTCCCTTGATGTTTCAGAGTAGGATTTTGATTGACAAGAAGCAGAATGCTAATGAGGGAAGCTAAGCTCACAAGGAAGATACACAGTTTCTCTTTTATTTTAAAACAATGAGGTTTCTACCTGGTTTTGAAAGAAGCAAGAGGTGTCTTTCTGTCTCTCTCTCTCTCTCCAGAGGCGTTAAAAAGGCTCTATGACTGTTCACATGTATAAACATATAAACCTGGGGTTTGCAAACTGATTTTGAAACCTGGAAACATAGAAACATAGAAAATAGGAGCAGGAGGAGGCCATTCGGCCCTTCGAGCCTGCTCCACAGTTCATTGTGATCATGGCTGATCATCGAATTCAACAACCTGATCCCACCTTCCCCCCATATCCTTTGAACCCCTTTGCCCCAAGTGCTTTATCTAACTGCCTCTTGAAAAGATACAAGACGGAATTATCCCCCAAAAATTATAAGAGCAGAATCGGCCATTCATGCTCGTGAGATTTCCTGGTTCCGCTGCAGAGAATGGAGATTTGGCTGAGCGCCAAGTTCTCTGTCCTCACTTACAGTGGCAGCAGGGAGTGAGCAGCCGGTAGCATCGTGCCCGAAACAGTGTTCCACACTGGGTTTTCAGGCAAGTTCAGCACTGCAAACTTCCCACACTCTGTCAGTCCTTCTGACAGCAGGAAGATTTGCAATGCTGTTGGGGGTGGGGGGAGGGAGGGGGCAGTCGAGGCATGCTGGGGAATCTGGCTGCACAGCGGTATTGCGCAGTGCATTCTGAATGCCTACTGAACTGAGAGACTGCCTCCCACCATCCCCCATGGACATTGGACCCCTCCCCCCACCCCCATCAATGGCGGCATGTCCTTCCCCCACACCCACACAGGCCGCCAGCATCAGAGCATCAGGACCCTCAGAGAACAAAGAAAATTACAGCACAGGAACAGGCCCTTCGGCCCTCCAAGCCTGCACCAACCATGCTGCCCGATTGAACCAGAACCCCCTTCCGGGGACCATATCCCTCCATTCCCATTCTATGCATATATTTGTCAAGACGCCTCTTAAAAGTCACTATCGTATCCACTTCCAGTACCTCCACCAGCAGCGAGTTCCAGGCATCCACCACCCTTTGGGTAAAAAGCTTGCCTTGTACATCACCTTTAAACCTTGCCCCTCGCACCTATACCCCTATTGACTCTTCCATCCTGGGAAAAAGCTTCTGACTATCCACTCTGTCCATGCCTCTCATAATCATGTAGACTTCTATCAGGTCTCCCCTCAACCTCCGTCATTCCAGTGAGAACAAACCAAGTTTCTCCAACATCTCCTCATAGCTAATGCCCTCCATACCAAGCAACATCCTGGTAAATCTTTTCTGTACCCTCTCCAAAGCCTCCACATCCTTCTGGTAGTGTGGCGACCAGAATTGAACATTATATTCCAAGTGCGGCCTAACTAAGGTTCTATAAAGCTGCAACATGACTTGCCAATTTTTAAACTCAATGCTCCGGCCGATGAAGGCAAGCATGCCGTATGCCTTCTTAACTACCTTCTCCACCTGCGTTGCCACTTTCAGTGATCTGTGTACCTGTACACCCAGATCCCTCTGCCTATCAATACTCTGAAGGGTTCTGACCCTCCTGATGAGTTTCCTGGTGAAGCGGCTATGCCACCCCACACTGCCACCAGCCCCCCCCCCCGCCCCCCCCCGGAAAATGAAGAGCCCCCTTGTGTAGCCTGCCCTTGCAGATTGCCCCCCCCCCCCCCCCACCACCTCCCGAATAAGCACCCACCCCGTTTTTGTGGATCCCCCCACCCCCACCCCCACCAGTCATAGCACCACCTCGACCTACTCCCCACTCCCACAGAGGCCCCACCCCCATAGAGACCACACCCACCGGCACTTCCCCGGCACTCTTATGGTGCCAAACTGAGCACTGCCAGGGCACCAGGTGGGCACTGCCACGCTGGCACTGCCCAGCCAAGCCCCTGACCACCCGGAGGCTTCAAAGGTCTCCGATCCCTTGGTGTGGCCATGGAATCTGGTCTCTGCTGGTGAACCAGATCATCCTGACAAAGTGGGACACAGTAGAGAGGCCGGAGGCTGCCGTGCAAAGCGTGGGTAAGCTCTTTTAACTCCTGCTGAACAGCTTTGTGTCCATTCTAGTGCGAAGCTGACCTCGCCAGCAAAACAGGGTCGGGATGATACAAAACAGACTCATGCCCGGCACAGATCTGTTTTAGCCAGCTCGCCACACAGGTTGACTGGCATGATGAGGCGCAGTAAGATCAAGCCTACAATATTTTGGCCTCAACCACTTCCTGTGGTAGCAAATTCCAGAGGCTGACCACTCTCTGGATGAAGAAATTTCTCCTCATCTCAGTCCTAAATGGTTTACCCTGTATCCTCAGACTGTGACACCTGGTTCTGGATTCCCCTACCTTCAGGAACATCCTCTCTGCATTTATCCTGTCTAGTCCTGTTCGAATTTTATAGGTTTCTATGAGATCTCCCCTCATTCTTCTGAAGTCCAGCGAATATAATCCTAACCGACTCAATCTCTCCTCATACATCAGTCCTGCCATCCCAGGAATCAGTCTGCTAAACCTTTGCTGCACTCCCTCCAGAGCAAGAACATCCTTCCTCAGATAAAGACAATAAAACTGCACACAATATTCCAGGTGTGGCCTCACCAAGGCCCTGTGTGATTGCAGCAAGACATTCCCGCTCCTGCACTCGAATCCTCTCGCTGTGAAGGCCAACATACCATTTGCCTTCTTTACCGCCTGCTGCACCTGTATGCTGACCTTCAGTGACTGGTGTATGAGGACACCCAGGTTCCACTGTACATTCCCACTCCTAATTTATGGCCATTCAGATAATAATCTGCCTTCCTGTTTTTGCTACCAAAGTGGATAACCTCACATTTATCCACATTATACTGCATCTGCTATATATTTGTCCATTCATTCAGCTTGTCCAAATGACACTGAAACATCTCTGCATCATCCTACAGCTCACCCTCCCACTCAGCTTTGTGTCATCTGCAAATGTGGAGATATCATTTAGTTTCCTTATCTAAATCATGAATATATATATCGTGAATATCTGGAGTCTCATCACTGATCCCTAGTCACTGCCCCCCCCCCGCCGATTTGAAAAAAGACCCATTTCATCCTCCTCTTTGTTTCCTATCTGCCAACTCGTTTTCTATCCATCTTAATACACTACCACCAATCCCATGCGCTGTAATTTTACATGCTAATGTCTTATATGACCTTCTGAAAGTCCAAATAAACCACACCCACTGGCTCCCCCTCATCAACTCTACTAATTACATCCTCGAAGAATTCTAGTAGACTTGTCCAGCATGATTTCCCTTTCATAAATCCATGCTGACTCTGTCCAATCCTGCCACTGATTTCCAAGTGTTTTGCTATAAAATCTTTGATAACGGATTCCAGAATTTTCCCCACTACCGATGTCAGCCTTACTGGTTATAATTCCTTGTTTTCTCTCTCCCTCCCTTTTTAAATAGTGGGATTACATTAACTACCCTCCATTCTGTAGGAACTGTTCCAGAATCTATAGAATGTTGGAAGATGACCACCAATTTGTCCATTATTTCTAGGGTCACTTCCTTAAATTCTCTGGGATATAAATTACTAGGCCCTGGGATTTATTGGTCTTCAATCCCACATCATTCCTCTACTAATACTGATCTCCTTTAGTTCCTCCCTCACACTAATCCCTGCATCCCACAACATTTCTAGTATCTTATTTGGGTCTTCCTGTGGGGCGGTGGGGTGGCATAGTGGTTAGCGCTGCTGTCTCACAGTGCCAGGGACTTGGGTTGGATTCCCGGCTTGGGTCACTGTCTGTGTGGACTTTGCACATTCTCCCCGTGTCTGCGTGGGTTTCCTCCGGGTGCTCCGATTTCCTCCCACAGTCCAAAGATGTGTGGGGTTAGGTTGATTGGCTTTACTAAATTTCCCCTTAGTATCGGGGGGGGTTAATAGGGTAAATACGTGGGGTTACGGGGATAGAGCCAGGGTGGGATTGTGATCAGTACAGACTCAATGGGCCGAATGGCCTCCTTCTGCACTGTAGGGATTCTATGGATTCTAAGATGGAACCAAAGAATGTATTCAGTTTGTCATGATGTGGAGATGACGGCGTCGGACACAGTAAGAGTTTTAACAACACCAGGTTAAAGTCCAACAGGTTTATTTGGTAGCAAGTACTATTAGCTTTCGGAGCGCTGCTCCTTCGTCAGATGGAGTGGAAATCTGCTCTCAAACAGGGCACAGAGACACAAAATCAAGTTACAGAATACTGATTAGAATGCGAATCCCTACAGCCAACCAGATCTTAAAGATACAGACAATGTAGGTGGAGGGAGCATTAAGCACAGGTTAAAGAAATGTGTATTGTCTCCAGACAGGACAGCCAGCAAGTCCAGGAGGCAATTGTGCCAGAATTGTGCCATAAACAATTGTTGCAGTTTCCCCATGCACTCACTGAATGTTTGCCATTGCCTATCCACCGTCATCCCTTTAAGAAATGTTTCTCAATTCATCACAGCCAACTTGTGCCTCATATCATCGTAGTTTTCTTTAGTAAGATTCAGGACCCTGGTCTCAGAATCAACTCCCTCACTCTCCATCTTGGTGAAAAATTCTATCATGTTATAGTCGTTCATCCCCAAGGGCTCACACACAACTAGCCTGCCAATTATTCCCTTCTCATTGCACAATACCCAGTCTGGGATGGCCGGCTCTCTAGTTGGTTCCTCAATGTATTAGCCCAGAAAACCATCCTGTATACACTCCAGGAATTCCTCCTCAACTTGTGACTAATTTGATTTGTCCAATCTAAGTAGAGTAAAGTTTATTTATTAGTCACAAGTAGGCTTACATTAACACTGCAATGAAGTTACTGTGAAATTCCCCAAGTCACCACACTCCGGCGCCTGTTCGGGTACACTGAGGGAGAATTTAGCATGGCCAATACATCTAACCAGCACGTCTTTCAGGTTGTGGGAGGAAACCAGAGCACGCAGAGGAAACCCACACAGACACGGGGAGAATGTGCAAACTCCACACAGACAGTGACCCAAGCGGGAATCGAACCTGGGTCCCTGGTGCTGTGAGGTTGTCTGTCCTTCCTAAATACTGAATATACCTGGATATTCAGTTCCCATCCCTAGTCACTCTGCAGCCTCGTCTCTATAATCTGAACTATATCATACCCATTTACATCTATTTGTGGGATTTTAATTCTCTAAGAGGAATATGGCTCAAATTGGAAGTCATAGGAATAGGTTAGCAGTTACAAACTATATCTTGTCATTTTTAAGTATTATTCAATTTGTAAATGTTAAGCTAATTCATTTGTTATAGTTAAACTGTGTTGTTAAATAAAGTTTGTTTTGGTAAAAGCTTCCTAATGTGTCAACAGCATCACACCTGGAATGAAGCATCATTTCCTCACATGAATGCCAAAATAGCAAATAGTTGGCATCTAGTCTAACTTCACAATATACCTTAGGGTTTCTGATCTCGTACCATAAGGGCGGCACGGTAGCACAGTGGTTAGCACTGCTGCTTCACAGCTCCAGAGACCTGGGTTCGATTCCCGGCTTGGGTCACTGTCTGTGTGGAGTTTGCACATTCTCCTCGTGTCTGCGTGGGTTTCCTCCGGGTGCTCCGGTTTCCTCCCACAGTCCAAAGATGTGCGAGTTAGGTTGATTGGCCATGCTAAAATTGCCCCTTAGCGTCCTGAGATGCATAGGTTAGAGGGATTAGCGGGTAAATATGTAGGGATACGGGGGTAGGGCCTGGGTGGGATTGTGGTCGGTGCAGACCCGATGGGCCAAATGGCCTCTTTCTGCACTGTAGGGTTTCTATGATTCTATGAACACGGGGAAATTGGTCAGATACGCAATGGTGAAGAGGATAGCCATAAACTGCTGGATGATAGCAACTAACTGGTCAGGTGAGCAGAGTGGTGGCAAAGGGGATTCAACCTGGTAAAGTGTGAGATGGAAAAATATGCTGGACGGTGGGGGGGAGGTTAACAAGGCAAATGGTAAGACTCTGGAACGTATTGAAGGTCAGTGGGATCTATGAGTGGGGAGCATGGTGGCACAGTGGTTAGCACTGCTGCCTCACAGCACCAGGGACCTGGGTTCAATTTCGGCCTGGGGTCACTGTCTGTGTGGAGTTTGCACGTTCTCCCCGTGTCTGCGTGGGTTTCCTCCGGATGCTCCGGTTTCCTCCCACAGTCTAAAGATGCGCAGATTAAGTTGATTGGCCATGCTAAATTGTCCCTTAGTGTTCCAAAATGTGTAGGTTAGGGGGATTAGCACCACAGTGGTTAGCACTGCTGCCTCACAGCTCCAGGGACCTGGGTTCAATTCCCAGCTTGGGTCACTGTCTGTGTGGAGTTTGCACATTCTCCTCGTGTCTGCGTGGGTTTCCTCCGGGTGCTCCGGTTTCCTCCCACAGTCCAAAGATGTGCGGGTTAGGTTGATTGGCCATGCTAAAATTGCTCCTTGGTGTCCTGAGATGCGTAGGTTGGAGGGAATGGTGGGTAAATGTGTAGGGGTGTGGGGGTGGGGCCTGGGTGGGATTGTGGTCAGTGCAGACTCGATGGGCCGAATGGCCTCTTTCTGTACTGTGGGGTTTCTATGATTAGCGGGGTAAGTATGGGAGGTTATGGGAATAGAGCCTGGGTGGGATTGCTGTTGGTGGAGGCTCGATGGGCTGAATGGCCTCCTTCTGCACTGTAGGGATTCTATGATGAGTATCTATCCAAGGGTCATTAAAGGTGGCAGGGTAGGTAGATAAGATGGTTAAAAAGGCATTGGGGATAATTGCCATTCTTAGCTGAGGCATGAAATACAACCTCACCTGAAGAAGGGGCTTGGGGCTCCGAAAGCTTGTGTGGCTTTTGCTACCAAATAAACCTGTTGGACTTTAACCTGGTGTTGTTAAACTTCTTACTATAAAATACAAGAGCAGGGAGGTCATGGTGAAACTATATAAAACACTGGTTAGGCCACAGCTAGATCACTGTGTGCAGTTCTGGTCACCACATTACAGGAAGGATTCGATTGCACTGCAGAGGGTGCAGAGGAGACTGACCAGGGTGCTGTCTGGAATGGAGGGTCTGAGCAATGAGGAAAGATTAGATAGGCTGATGCTGTCAGAACTGCAGAGTTTTTTCAGATTTTCTGTTTTGTTTTCAGATTCCAGCATCTGCAGTATTTTACCTTTATCTTGCAGCAGCTGCGGCTGTTTTCCCCAGCTAATTTTTAAAAATACTGCACCAGATATCAGCAAGTGACGTTAGGATCGTTGTAACTAGGTAATCCGGGCTAATGCTGTAGGGACACAGGTTCAAACAACACCATAAGATCTGATGGTGCTTAAGTTCAATTAATTAATAAATTCTATAAAAATGTTTTGATTTGATTTGATTTATTATTGTCACATGTATTAGTATATAGTGAAAAGTATTGTTTCTTGCGCACTATACAGACAAAGCACATTGTACATAGAGAAGGAAAGGAGAGGGTGCAGAATGTAGTGTTACAGACATAGCTGGGGTGTAGAGAAAGATCAACTTAATATGAGGTAGGTCCATTCAAGCGTGTGATGACAGCAGGAAAGCAGCTGTTCTTGAGTCGGTCGGTACATGTCCTCAGATTTTTGTATCTTTTTCGCGATGGAAAAAGGTGGAAGAGAGAATGTCCGGGGTGCGTGGAGTCCTTAATTGTGCTGGCTGCTTTCCCAAGGCAGCGGGAAGTGTAGACAGAGTCAGTGGACATGGCTTCATTTACGACCCTTTGTAGTTTCTTGCGGGTTTGGACAGAGCAGGAGCCATACTAAGTTGTGATACAACCAGAAAGAATGCTTTCTATGGGGCATCTGTAAAAGTTGGTGAGAGTTGTAGCTGACTTGCTGAATTTCCTTAGCCTCCTGAGAAAGTAGAGGCGTTGGTGGGTTTTCTTAACTATAGCGTCAGCATGGAGGGACCAGGACAGGTTGTTGGTGATCTGGACACCTAGAAACTTGAAGCTCACGACCATTTCCACTTCATCCCCATTGATGTAGACAGGGTCGTGTGCTCCACCATGATTCCTGAAGTTGATGACTATCTCTTTCGTTTTGCTGACATTTAGGGAGAGATTATTGTTACTGCATCAGTTCACCAGATTCTCTATCTCTTTCCTGTACTCTGTCTCGTCATTGTTTGAGATCCAACCCACTATTGGTGTTGTCGTCAGCAAACCTGAAAATGGAGTTGGAGCAGAATTTGGCCACACAGTCATAGACGTATAAGGAGTATAGTAAGGGGCTGAGGACACAGCGTTGTGGGGCACCAGTGTTGAGGATGACCATGGGGGAGGTGTTGTTGCCTATGCTTACAGATTGTCATCTGTGGGTTAGGAAGTCTAGGATCCAGATGCAGAGGGAGGAGCCAAACCCCAGGCTATAGAGTTTGGAGAAGAGTTTTATAGAAATAATGGTGTTGAAGGCTGAACTGTAGTCAATAAATGGGAGTCTGAAATGGCCTAGCAAGCCATTACGTTGCCCAAATCACTACAGGAAAGTAAAAAGTACTGTTGTAGTTCAGATCACTGACATCTTCTCAAGGGTCTTGCCAGCAACACCCAAAAGACATCGAACTTATAGACATATGGACCACTTTCTATGCCTTTTAGCATTGACAAGGGGTCATCTGGACTCGAAACATCAGCTCTTTTCTCTCCTTAGAGATGCTGCCAAACCTGCTGAGATTATCCAGCTTTTTCTCTTTTTGTTTCAGATTCCAGCATCCACAGTAATTTGCTTTTATTAAAAATGTAGCAGTGTTTCCTAAATTTACTTCTGAAAGATCTGCTGCTAATCCTTAGATGATGCCAAGTCCATGACTCTCCGAGCGACAGTAAACTTTCTCTCTATCTCCCTGAGATAGAGAAAACTTTAGAATCATAGAATCCCTACAGTGCAGAAGGAGGCCATTCGGCCCATCAAGCCTGCACAAACAACAATCCCACCCAGGCCTTAATCCCTTAGCCCCACATATTTACCCCAGTAGTTCCCCTGACACTAAGGGTCAATTTAGCATGGCTAATGCACCTAACCCGCACATCTTTGGACTGTGGGAGGAAACCAGAACACCCGGAGGAAACCCACACAGACACGGGGAGAATGTGCAAACTCCACACAGACAGTGACCCGAGGCCGGAATTGAACCCAGGTCCCTGGTGCTGTGAGGCAGCAGTGCTAACCACTGTGCCGTCCTTACTAAATCATTCTTCAAATCATTCTTTTACCATCTAGATTCCAAGAAATAGAAACCTCATTTGTGTAATCTCTTCTTTAATCGAATGTTTAGTGTTCAGGTATCATTCAGGGAAAATATATTTCACTCTCTCCCTCAGCCTACACTTCTAAGGTTTGGTTTCTAGAACAGCGCATAATATTGCAGTTATGGTCTAACCCTTGCTATGTGCAACTGAAGCATCAGTCTTCATCCCTTACATTCTGTTCCTCTTGGTATTAAGACCAACATTCCATTCGACTTTTAGAATATTTTCTGAAGTATTTATGGCATTTTAATGATCTATGTGATTTGGAACCCCAACCCTCCTCCCCCCTCACCTTCAAGTAACTCTGCTATTCGCCATTTAGAAAATACTCTGTTCTATCCTTCTGAATCTCAGTACCACACATTGGCCGGCATTTGAATCTATCTGTTACACTTCCACCCACTCATTTAATCTGCTCATAACTCTGTGAAATTTTATGCAAATCAACCTATCTTTGTGTCATCGACAATTTTGTTTTGGTGACTTTCTATCACTTTTCTCCAGCAAGATGCCCGAGAATCAAGCAAGAAGCAAATCACATCAATCAATGAGTAATGATCCTGGTTTAGTTGATAGTCTATTGATGGATGAAGATTTATTTAACAGAAATCAGAATATGCCCAAGTTCAATACCATGTTTGAAGGAGAGAAACGTAAAACAGTCACAAAGATTTCAAATTTTGGGGAGGTTGACTCCATGATGTCAATAACTGTCCACAGTAATAAAAGCAGAAAATGCTGGAAAAACTCGGCAGGTCTGGCAGCATCTGTGGAGAGAGTACAGAGTGAACAGGTGGAATTCTCCCATCCCGCCCACGGTGGATTTGGTGGGCAGGAGCAGAGAATCTAGCAGGACCAATTAAACTGGAAACCCACAGTGTAAAACCACATCATAATTCTCCCATTGTTGGGTTAATGGTGGGTTAATGATGAGTTAATAGCAGATTAATCATGGGTTAATGATAGGTTAATGGAGACTAGCTCGGCACAGAGATGAAGGCAGAAGCCAGTCTGCCCCGACAGAGTGGTGAACAGTGAGTGCACCAGGAGCAGCACAGCACTATGGTTGTGAGTACTCACCCCAAAGCCTCTGGAAAACTGAGGGCCACCTTGTGCAGACCACTCATTGACAATCAGTTATTAAACGGATGTGATTTCCTGCTGTTGTGATGCAAGATTGAAAGGGCAGATGGGATGTTGGGAACCAGCTATTTTAATGAACATTCACGAGATTGAAATGAATGCAAATAGTGTTCACACCACAAGACAACAGTAGAAGTGACTTGCTGGTAACTAACCATTAACCCACCATTAACCTGCTGTTAACCCGCCATTAACCTGTCATTAAATCGCCAGTAACCTGCCACTAACCCATCATTAAATCACCATTAACCTGCTATTAGCCTGCATTAACTTGCCATTAACCCATCATTAAACCACCAATAACCCATCATTAAATCCTCATTAACCCTCCATTAGCCCACCATTAATCCTCCATTAACCCACTATTAACCTGCATTAACCCACCAATAACCTGCATTAACC
The DNA here is from genome assembly GCF_964213995.1 of Mustelus asterias. Classification (NCBI taxonomy): domain Eukaryota; kingdom Metazoa; phylum Chordata; class Chondrichthyes; order Carcharhiniformes; family Triakidae; genus Mustelus; species Mustelus asterias. Next base: position 353,710 of record NC_135827.1, read on the forward strand.
ACTATTAACCTGCATCAACCCACCGATAACCTGCATTAATCCACTATTAACCTGCATCAACCCACCGATAACCTGCATTAATCCACTATTAACCTGCATTAACCCACCGATAACCTGCATTAATCCACTATTAACCTGCATTAACCCACCATCAAGCTGCCATCAAACTGCCATCACCATGCCATCAACTCACCATTATCTGTTATTAACCTGTCATTAACCTATCATTAACCCGCCGTTAACCCTGCCATTAACATGCCATTAACCCATCATTAACCTATCATTAACCCACCATTAACTCTCCATTAACCCGCCAGAAACATGCCATTACCCCGCAGTTAGCCCACCATTAACATGCCATTAACCTGCCATTAACCTGTGATTACCCACCATTAACCTGCATTAACTCACCATTAACCTGCGATTAACCCACCATTAACCTATCATTAACCTGCCATTATCCTGCCATCAACCTGCTGTTAACTCATCATTACCCGTTATTAACCCGTCATTAACTCACCATTAACCCACCATTCCAGCCAGGGGGAAAGGCACCTCCAGAAAACCCCCGTCATCGCATTTGGCCTCAAAATGGGAGAATTCCACCCAATGTTTCAAGTCCAATATTGCTCCTTCCTCTGAAGATTTGCAGCGTCGGTGGTATTTTATTTTTATTTTATTAGCCATAGTAAACTGGACAAATCTGTTAATGGGTAAAACACCAGATGGCCAATGGGAGGGGTTCAACAGAATTTAATGTCAGAACTCATTTATATCCCAAGCAGCAAAAAGAGTCTATTGTAAACATACTTAGATCAAATTATCTATATCTGTCTTCTAATTATAACTTCAGCAGACTTCAGGAAATGTGGAGAAAAGAGGTGAGGAAATCAACCCTTGAATTGTCAATATTCGATTGATAGTTGAAAATTGTTGATTAAAGATGATATTGACACGATATTGAGGAAAGATAGATGATATGGAATCTGTATGGGTCGAGTTAAGAAACACCAAGGGTCAAAAAACATTGGTGGGGGTGGAATACATACCACCAAACTGTAGTGGTAAGGTTGGGAAAAGCATTAGACAGGAAATCGGAGATGCATGTGTTAAAGGAACATCTGTGATTTTGGGTGACTTTAATCTGCATATACATTAGGAGAATCAAATTACAATAGAGGAGGAATTTCTGGAGTGCATACGGGTTGGTTTTCTGGAGCAGTACATTGAGGAACCAACAAGGGAGCAGGCCATCTTGGACTGGGTGTTGTGCAATGGGAAAGAATTAATTTATAGTTGTGAGTGAACCCTTGGGGACAAGTGATCGTAATATGGTGGAATTCTTCGTCAAGATGGACAGTGTTATGAGTCAAGGCAGAAACTTCAAAGTGTTTTATGAAGATTGTCTGAACCATAATTTTTTTGCATTGAATTTGGCTAGGATGTGATTCCATCAACTCACTAGAGAGCTTTTATCAAACAAGGTTTAATTGAAGAATATAGTTAACATGTATAGTAAGGAAATTAGCAAGAACCTTTTAACAATTACAAACAAAAACAAAACAACCACACTAATGTATAACCCTTAACCAATATATATCAGCTGTTCCAATCAAAACCAATATCCAAAAAACAAAACCCCGCAAACGGATTTATCACTGCACAGGCTAAAGCTCACATGATACTAGAATCCAGTTCCCTGTGTTGAATGCTGATTTCAAATGATCTTGAAAACTCAGAGCAGCTTGCAGTCATCAGCTCCCCAAAACACAGATTCTTTACTGCAGGATAGCAAACAAGATGCGCTTTTGGCTAACTGGTAAAACGTTCAAAATAAGAACAGAGAGAGAGAGAGACTTCTTTCAGCTATGCTTCGAACACTGCAGCTAAAACAAAACTGAAAGCTGAAAAAACTTATGTCACCTGATCTGCCCACAAGTTTTCTCCACCCACAATGACATCACCTGGGCTTTGCTACAGACAGCATGTCTTTAAAAAACCTCTTAAAGTTACACTAACATAACAATAGTGATGTAGTTGGTTCTGAGACCAGGGTAACTATGATGGTATGAGGCATGAATTGACCATGATGGACTGGGAAACATTACTGAAAGGAAAGACAGTGGACAGGCAATGGCAGGCATTTAGAGAACGAATGGGTGAACTCCAGAAGTTGTTTATTCCTGTTTGGCGCAAGAGTGGTAAGGGAATTGTGGCCAAACCATGGCTTACAAGGGAAATTAGAGATAGTATCAGATTCAAGGAAGAAGCAAATAAATTGGGAAGAAAGTGCAATAGATCTGAGGATTGGGAGCAGTTTAAAATTCAGCAAAGGAGGATCAAGGGATTAATTAAGAAGGGAAAAATAGAGTATGAAAGTAAGCCAGTGGGAACAGAAAAACGGACTGTTAAATTTTCTATAGGTATGTAAAGAGAAAAAGATTGACAAAAACAAAAGTAGGCCCGTTGCAGTCAGAAACAGGAGAATTCATAACAGGGAATAAAGAAATGGCTGAGGAATTAAATTTGTACTTTGCTTCAGTCTTCACAAAGGAAGGCATGCATAATGTACAGAAGTGCTGAGAGAAACAAGTTTTAGTGAGGAGCTGGAGGAAATCAGCATTAGTAGAGAAATGGTTTTGGGGGAATTGATAGGATTGAAGGTGGATAAATCTCCAGGTCCTGATAATCTTCATCCCAGAGTACTTAAGGAAGTGGCCCTGGAAATAATAGATCCATTGGTGGTTATTTTCCAAAATTCTTCGGACTCTGGGCTGGTTCCTATAGATTGGAAGGTAGCTAATGTAAGCTCGCTATCCAAAAATGGGAGGTAGAGAGAAAACAGGGAACTATAGACCAGTAAGCCTAACGTCGGTACTGGGGAATTGCTTGAGTCCCATTATCAAGATTTCATAACTCGGCATTTGGAAAGCAGTGGTATAATCAGACAAAATCAGCATAGATTTACAAAGAGGAAATCATACTTGACGAATCTACTGGGATTTTTTTGTGGATGTTACAAGTAGAGTTGACCGGGGAGAACCGGTGGATGGGGTTTATTTAGATTTTCATAAGGCTTTCGACAAGGTCTCACACAACAGATTACTGTGTAAAATTAAAGCACATGGGATTACAGGTAGTATCCTGAAATGGATAGAAAACTGATTATCAGATAGGAAGCAAAGAATTAGCATAAATGAGCATTTTTCCGATTGGCAGGCAGTGACTAGTGGGGTACCACAGGGATCTGTGCTAGGACCCCAACTATTCACATTATATATAAATAATTTACAGTGGGAACCAAATATATCATCTCCAAATTTGCAGACGATACAAAGTTGGGTGGGAGGGTGTGGTGTGAGGAGGATGTTAGAGATGCTTCAGCGTGATTTGGACAGGATGAGTGAGTAGAAATATACATGGCAGATGCAGTATAATGTGGATGATTGAGCGGCACGGTAGCACAGTGGTTAGCACTGCTGTCTCACAGCGCCAGGGACCTGTGTTCAATTCCCGACTTGGGTGACTGTCTGCGTGGAGTTTGCACGTTCTCCCCATGTCTGCGTGGGTTTCCTCCGGGTGCTCCGGTTTCCTCCCACAGTCCAAAGATGTGCAGGTTAGGGCCATGCTCAATTGCCTCTTAGTGTTAGGGGGTTCTAGCTAGAGTAAATGCATGGTGTTATGGGGATAGGGCCTGGGTGGGATTGTGATCAGTGTAGACTCAACGGGCCGAATGGCCTCCTTCTGCACGATAGGATTCTATGATAAACGTGACGTTATCTACTTCAGTAGCAATAATAGGAAGGCAGCTTATTATTTGAATGAGTGTAAATTGGGAGAGGTGGATACTCAGCCTCAGGCATCAGTTGTTGAAAGTAAGCGTGTAGGCAGTAAAGAAGGCAGATGGTATTTTGGCCTTCATAGCGAGAAGATTTGAGTACAGGAATAGGGATGTTTTGCTGCAATTGTATAGAGTGTTGGTGAGGTCACACTTGGAGTATTGTGTGTAGTTTTGGTGTCCTTATCTGAGGAAGGATCTCGTTGCTATCGAGGGAGTGCAGCAAAAGTTGACCAGGCTGATTCGTAGTAAAGTTAGGATTACATTCACTGGAGTTTAGAAGAGTGAGTGGGGATCTCACAGAAACGTATAACATTCTAACACAGTTAGGGTAGATTCAGAAAGAATAGTGGGGGAGGTTTTAGAACTGAGGTGAGGTGAAATTTCTTCACCCAAAGGGTGGTGAATGTGTGGAAATCACTCCCACAGAAAGTACTTGGGGCCAAAACATTGTGTGATTTCGAGAAGAAATTAGGTATAGCTCTTGCGGTTAAAGGGATCATGGGATATGAGGGTAAGGGGGCATCAGGATATTGAATTTGATGATCAGCCATGATCAAAATGAATGGTGAAACAGGCTTGAATGGTCAAATGGCCTACTCCTGCCTCATTTTCTATGTTTCTATATCTGCCAATCACCCCTTTTGCCGATCTCCCCCCCACCACCCTCCGGATTACCCACCCCCCCTTGCATACCCCACACCCCTGCTGACCACCCCCCTCTATCATACCCCCACCAGCCGATCAACCCCCCCCTCCCCCGCCACCCGTGTGCCGAGCTCCCACCCTTGCCTCCTACCCTGCAGAGCTTGCCCATTGCCTCCCCGCATCCCCACTCAGGTTCCACAGTTATGGTGCCCAATGGGCACTGCCAGGCCATGCCCCCAACCAATGGACTGTGATCCTCCTTGAACATAGAACATTACAGCGCAGTACAGGCCCTTCGGCCCTCGATGTTGCGCCGACCACTGGTACCAATCTAAAGCCCCTCTAATCTACACTATTCCAATATCATCCATATGTTTATCCAATAACCACTTGAATGCTCTCAACATTGACGAGTCCACCACTGCTGCAGGCAGGGCATTCCACGCCCTTACTACTCTCTGAGTAAAGAACCTACCTCTAACATCTGTCCTATATCTCTCACCCCTCACTTTAAAGCTATGTCCCCTCGTGCTAGCCAACACCATCCGAGGAAAAAGGCTCTCACTATCCACCCTATCTAATCCTCTGATCATCTTGTATGCCTCTATTAAGTCACCTCTTAACCTTCTTCTCTCTAACAAAAACAACCTCAAGCCCCTCAGCCTTTCCTCATACGATTTTCCCACCATACCAGGCAACATCCTGGTAAATCTCCTCTGCACCCTTTCCAACACTTCCACATCTTTCCTATATTACGGCGACCAGAACTGTACGCAATACTCCAAGTGCGGCCGCACCAGAGTTTTGTACAGCTGCAACATGACATCATGGCTCCGAAACTCAATCCCTCTACCAATAAAAGCTAACACACTGTACGCCTTCTTAACAACCCTATCAATCTGGGTGCCAACTTTCAGGGATCTATGCACATGGACACCAAGATCTCTCTGCTCATCCACACTACCAAGTATCTTACCATTAGCCCAGTACTCTGTATTCCTGTTACTCCTTCCAAAGTGAATCACCTCACACTTTTCCGCATTAAATTTGCCACCTCTCAGCCCAGCTCTGCAGCTTATCTATGCCCCTCTGTGACCTGCCACTTCCCTCCGCACTGTCTACAACTCCACCGACTTTAGTGTCATCCGAAAATTTACTAATCCATCCTTCCACGCCCTCATCCAAGTCATTAATAAAAATGACAAACAGCAGTGGCCCCAAAACAGACCCTTGCGGTACACCACTAGTAACTGAACTCCAGGATGAATATTTCCCATCAACCACCACCCTTTGTTTTCTTACAGCTAGACAATTCCTGATCCAAACCACTAAATCACCCTCAATCCCATGTGTCCTAATGAGGCCATCATGTCTGGTGCCTGCTGGTGGAGACCAGCAGTGATTCTCGCTGGTGTGATGTCCAACTGGCAATGGAGTAAGTGTCGGTGAGGCCAGAAGATGCTGTGCAGGACACATTAAATGACATGCTAAACATGTAATCAATCTATAAATCAGCGCCGGTAACTCTGCATGCAGTGTAAAACCTGGCCTGAACCCGATTTTTCATTTTGCAAGCTGGTAAGATCGTGCCCTTAGACCTTTTTTGGGAAGATTATGCCATAAGTGTCATAAAAGTTTGAAAACAGGAGTGTTCCACACAGGTTTTTTGGGTGAGTTCAACACTGTGGTCTTCCCACACTCTGACAATGTTTTGACATTTGCACCGGCTTCCTGTAAATTACAACCATCTTCACTCCCAATCTTGATGTCATCTGCAAACTTGTTTAACATTCCCCTCCAATTACCATTTATATTGTTTATGTACATAACAAACAATTAGAGTCCCAGTACTGGTCCTTGTGGTACACCACTGGACACTGGCATCCAGTCACTCAAACAGCCTTCTACAACTATCCTTTGTGTTCTGTTACTAAGCAAGTTTCTGATCTATCTCACCAAGTTTTCCTGAATTCCATGTGCTTTAAACTTCTCAATCAATCTCCTTCAGTAATAATGCTCCACCACCTCCCTTTTTACACCCTCCACTGTCTCACCTAAAGATCCTATACCTCGGAATGTTGAGTTGCCTGTCCTGCCCTTCCCTCAACCATGTTTCTGTGATGGTAACAGGATCACACTTCCATCTGTCAATCCACACCTTTAACTCATCAGTCTGACCTATTACACTCCTGGCATTAAAGTAAAGACCATCCATCCTTGCTATACTCTCTTAACACACAACACAGCTGAACTCACTCTGATTTGCTTCCTTTACTGCAGCATGATGTCTCTCTATTTCACCAATATTCTGTCCCCTCCCCCTGCCAGACTGGTTTAAACTCCTCCCAGCAGGAAACCTATCCACAAGGATGTTGGCCCCAACCTGGTTCAGGTGCAGACCATCACGTTTGTACGTGTCCCACCTTCCCCAGAAACGGTCCCAGTGATCCAGGAATCTAAAACCCTCCCTCTTGCACCAACTCTTAAGCCACACTTTCATCTGTCCAATTTTCCGGTTTCTATACTCCCGAGCACGTGGCACCTGGAGTAATCCAGAGATTGCAACCATCGAGGTTCTGCTTTTTAATCTGCTTCCCAGCTCTCTGAGTTCTTGATGCAAGACCTCATTCCTCACGTTGCCCATATCATTGGTACCAACATGTACCACGACCTCTAACTCAGCCACTCCCCCTTCAGGATGCTCTGCAGCTGTTCAGTGACATCCCTGACCCTGGCACTAGGGAGGCAACGCACTATCCTGGAGTTGGAGTTATTTTCCTTGAAAAAAAGAAGGCTAAGGAGTGACTTAATTGAAGTGTACAAAATTATGAGGGGAAGAGATAGAGTGGACAGGATAAAATTGTTTCCCATGGTGGAGAATTCTAGAAGCAGGGCACATAAGAACATAAGAACATAAGAACATAAGAAATAGGAGCAGGAGTAGGCCATCTAGCCCCTCGAGCCTGCCCCGCCATTCAATAAGATCATGGCTGATCTGACGTGGATCAGTACCACTTACCCGCCTGATCCCCATAACCCTTAATTCCCTTACCGATCAGGAATCCATCCATCCGCGCTTTAAACATATTCAGCGAGGTAGCCTCCACCACCTCAGTGGGCAGAGAATTCCAGAGATTCACCACCCTCTGGGAGAAGAAGTTCCTCCTCAACTCTGTCTTAAACCGACCCCCCTTTATTTTGAGGCTGTGTCCTCTAGTTTTAACTTCCTTACTAAGTGGAAAGAATCTCTCCGCCTCCACCCTATCCAGCCCCCGCATTATCTTATAAGTCTCCATAAGATCCCCCCTCATCCTTCTAAACTCCAACGAGTACAAACCCAATCTCCTCAGCCTCTCCTCATAATCCAAACCCCTCATCTCCGGTATCAACCTGGTGAACCTTCTCTGCACTCCCTCCAATGCCAATATATCCTTCCTCATATAAGGGGACCAATACTGCACACAGTATTCCAGCTGCGGCCTCACCAATGCCCTGTACAGGTGCATCAAGACATCCCTGCTTTTATATTCTATCCCCCTCGCAATATAGGCCAACATCCCATTTGCCTTCTTGATCACCTGTTGTACCTGCAGACTGGGCTTTTGCGTCTCATGCACAAGGACCCCCAGGTCCCTTTGCACGGTAGCATGTTTTAATTTGTTTCCATTGAGATAGTAATCCCATTTGTTATTATTTCCTCCAAAGTGTATAACCTCGCATTTATCAACGTTATACTCCATTTGCCATATCCTCGCCCACTCACTCAGCCTGTCCAAATCTCTCTGCAGATCTTCTCCGTCCTCCACACGATTCACTTTTCCACTTATCTTTGTGTCGTCTGCAAACTTCGTTACCCTACACTCCGTCCCCTCCTCCAGATCATCTATATAAATGGTAAACAGTTGCGGCCCGAGTACCGATCCCTGCGGCACGCCACTAGTTACCTTCCTCCAACCGGAAAAACACCCATTTATTCCGACTCTTTGCTTCCTGTCGGATAGCCAGTCCCCAATCCACTTTAACACACTACCCCCAACTCCGTGTGCCCTAATCTTCTTCAGCAGCCTTTTATGGGGCACCTTATCAAACGCCTTTTGGAAATCCAAAAACACCGCATCCACCGGTTCTCCTCCATCAACCGCCCTAGTCACATCTTCATAAAAATCCAACATGTTCGTCAAGCATGACTTTCCCCTCATGAATCCATGCTGCGTCTGATTGATCGAACCATTTCTATCCAGATGCCCTGCTATCTCCTCCTTAATAATGGATTCCAGCATTTTCCCTACTACAGACGTTAAGCTGACCGGCCTATAGTTACCCGCCTTTTGTCTCCTTCCTTTTTTAAACAGCGGCGTAACATTAGCCGTTTTCCAATCAACCGGCACTACCCCAGAATGCAACGAGTTTTGATAAATAATCACTAACGCATCCACTATTACCTCTGACATTTCTTTCAATACCCTGGGATGCATTCCATCCGGACCCGGGGACTTGTCCACCTTCAGTCCCATTAGTCTACCCAGCACTGCCTCTCTGGTAACATTAATCGTATTAAGTATTTCTCCTGCTGCCAACCCTCTATCGTTAATATTTGGCAAACTATTTGTGTCCTCCACCGTGAAGACCGACACAAAAAACTTATTTAAAGACTCAGCCATATCCTCATTTCCCACTATTAACTCCCCCCTCTCGTCCTCCAAGGGTCCAACATTCACTCTAGCCACTCTATTCCTTTTTATATATTTATAAAAACTTTTACTATCATTTTTTATATTAATTGCTAGCCTAGCTTCATAGTCTATCCTTCCTTTCTTTATCGCTTTCTTAGTCTCTCTTTGTTGTTTCTTAAATTTTTCCCAATCACTTGTTTCTCCACTATTTTTGGCCACTCTGTACGCAGCTGTTTTTATTTTAATACTCTCCTTTATTTCCTTCGTTATCCACGGCTGGTTCTCCCTTTTCTTACAATCCTTGTTTTTTGCTGGAATATATTTTTGCTGAGAACTGAAAAGGATCTCCTTAAAAATCCTCCACTGTTCCTCAGCTATCCTACCTGCCAGCCTGCTCTCCCAGTCTACCTTAGCCAATTCATCCCTCATCCTATCATATTTCCCTCTGTTCAAACAGAGGACACTGGTTTGAGACCAAACTTTCTCCTCTTCCATCTGAATCAGAAATTCGACCATATTGTGGTCACTAGACCCAAGAGGGTCCTTCACCATAAGATCCTTAATTCTACCTACCTCGTTACACAATACCAGATCCAAAATAGCTCGTGATTCAAGATAAGTGGCAGTAGGTGTAGAGGGGACACGAGGAAGAACTTTTTAATGCAAAGTGTGGTGTGTGTCTGGAATTCGCTGCCTGAGTTGGTGGTGGAGGCAGAAACTCTAAACTCTTTTAAAAAGTGCCTGGACCTGCACCTAAAGTGCTGTTAGCTACAGGGCTATGGGCCAGGTACAGGAAGGTGGAATTAGAAAGGGCACATGGGTGCACTCGGGCTGGCATGGACAAGATGGGCCAAATGGCCTCCTTCTAATCTGTAACTGTTCAATGGTTCAACATGCCCCCAAACACACCCACACACATACACCCACTCCCACACACCCACACACATACACCCACTCCCACACACCCACACACATACACCCACTCCCACACACCCACACACCCACACACATACACCCACTCCCACACACCCACAAACACACCCACACACATACACCCACTCCCACACACCCACACACATACACCCACTCCCACACACCCACACACCCACAAACACACCCACACACATACACCCACTCCCACACACCCACAAACACACCCACACGCATACACCCACTCCCACACACCCACACACCCACAAACACACCCACACACATACACCCACTCCCACACACCCACAAACACACCCACACACATATACCCACTCCCATACACCCACACACCCACAAACACACCCACACGCGTAGACCCACCCCCCTCCTCACATGCCGCCACATCCTTCCCCCACACCCACACGCACACACACACACACACACACAGATCCACTCCCACACACACGTCCACTCCCACACACACAGAGACACACACACACTCACATCCACCCCAAACTCCCCCCACACACACCTACACTCACATACCTTCTACGCAATCCCTACACACACACCCTCCCACACACACCCTCCCACGCACACCCAATTCTGTCCCCTCTCACGTCCACCCCCACAAACACAACCATACACACTAATGCCCACACACATTTCAACATACCCACACACACATGGGGGATGGGATCAGCTCCTTCATTCCAGTGCGGGGAGGAGGGGGGGGGGGGGGGGGGGGGGGGGGCTGCGTGGGGAGGAGCGGGTGGTGTCACAGATTCAGCCCCCTCAATCTTTTTAATGTCAACTACCCCCCACAGATATGGCCCACCCATCTCCCCCATAGACACTCCCGCCCACATACACATCGCTGCATACCCCCTTACATACCCTCCTCGTATACCTCTCCACAGAACTCCCCCCGATCACCACTCTCACTGATTGCTAGCCTCCCGATCACCGCCAACCCCCGATGCAGAGTTCCCCCTTTCCCCCGGTGGACAGTGCCAGGATGCCAGGCTGGCACTAGCCCCCCCTCCGCACCCCAGCCCCCACCACCCAGGGGGCCTCAATGGCCTCTGGTTTCACCAGTGAGGCCATCCTCTCTGGTCTCTGTTGCTGGGGACCAGCTGTGATCCTCACTGGTGGGAATCTTCAGTGGCGAGGTCAGAAATCTAAGACAATAGTGTCCAGAGCTCACTGAGCAGATGAAAATGACATCATAAATACTTAAATCCGAGACTCATCATGTCATAAAAGATGGCCCAGGAATATTGCGATCTGCCAGACATTGGGCAGGAATCTGATTTTTGGGGTCCTGCTGAAATTTCCCAGCTCACTGGGCCAGCGCAGCGGGCTGGGTAAATAGTGCCCTGTATATCTCAATAAGGTTGCTTCTCATTCTTCTAAACTCCAATAAGTACAGGCCCAACCGACTCAACCTCTCCTCATAAGAAAATCACTTCATACCCGCGATCAACCTGGTGAACCTTCTCTGGACTCTCTCCAATGCCAATATATCTTTCCTTAGAAAAAGGGACTAAAACTGTCCACAGTTTTTCAAATGTGGTTGAACTGGTGCCTTGTATAGTTTTAGCAACATTTCTCTATTTTTAGACTGCCTTCCCTTTTATTTTAGTCTAATGTTATATGTTGAGGATATACATTTCTTAATTCATTCACCCCTTAGAACCATAGAACCATAGAAAATTACAGCTCAGAAACAGGCCTTTTGGCCCTTCTTGTCTGTGCCGAACCATTTTATGCCTAGTCCCACTGACCTGCACTTGGACCATATCCCTCCACACCCCTCTCATCCATGAACCCGTCCAAGTTTTTCTTAAATGTTAAAAGTGACCCCGCATTTGCCACTTTATCTGGCAGCTCATTCCACACTCCCACCACTCTCTGCATGAAGAAGCCCCCCCTAATATTCCCTTTAAACTTTTCTCCTTTCACCCTTAACCCATGCCCTCTGGTTTTTTTCTCCCCTAGCCTCAGCGGAAAAAGCCTGCTTGCATTCACTCTATCTATACCCATCAAAATCTTATACACCTCTATCAAATCTCCCCTCAATCTTCTACGCTCCAGGGAATAAAGTCCCAACCTATTCAATCTCTCTCTGTAACTCAGCTTCTCAAGTCCCGGCAACATCCTTGTGAACCTTCTCTGCACTCTTTCAATCTTATTTACATCCTTCCTGTAACTAGGTGACCAAAACTGTACACAATACTCCAAATTCGGCCTCACCAATGCCTTATATAACCTTACCATAACACTCCAACTTTTATACTCGATACTCCAATTTATAAAGGGCAATGTACCAAAGGCACTCTTTACGACCCTATCCACCTGTGACATCACTTTTAGGGAATTCTGTACCTGTATTCCCAGATCTCTCTGTTCAACTGCACTCTTCAGAGTCCTACCATTTACCCTGTATGTTCTACTTTGATTTGTCCTTCCAAAGTGCAATATCTCACACTTGTCTGCGTTAAATTCCATTTGCCATTTTTGAGCCCATTTTTCTAGTTGGTCCAAGTCCCTCTGCAAGCTTTGAAAACCTTCCTCACTGTCCACTACACCTCCAATCTTTGTATCATCAGCAAGCTTGCTGATCCAATTGACCACATTATCATCCAGATCATTGATATAGATGACAAACAACAATGGACACAACACCGATCCCTGCGGCACACCACTCGTCACAGGCCTCCACTCAGAGAAGCAATCCTCCACAACCACTCTCTGGCTTCTTCCATTGAAAGAAGTTTAACAACACCAGTTCTTCCATTGAGCCAGTGTCTAATCCAATTTAGTACCTCCCCATGTATACCTAGCGACTGAACCTTCCTAACTTACCTCCCATGAGGGACCTTGTCAAAGGCCTTGCTGAAATCCAGGTAGACAACATCCACCGCCTTCCCTTCATCCACTTTCCTGGTAACCTCCTCGAAAAACTCTAATAGATTGGTCAAACATGACCTACCACGCACAAAGCCATGTTGACTCTCCCTAATAAGTCCCTGTCTATCCAAATATTTGTAGATCCTATCCCGTATCACACCTTCCAATAACTTGCCCACCACCGACGTCAAACTTACTGGCTGATAATTTCCCGGATTTCTTTTGGAACCTTTTTTAAACAACGGAACAACATGAACCACCCTCCAATCATCCGGCACCTCCCCCGTGAATACTGACATTTTAAATATGTCTGCCAGGGCCCCTGCAAGTTCAACACTAGCTTCCCTCAAGGTCCGTGGGAATACCCTGTCCGGTCCTGGGGATTTATCCACTCTGATTTGCCTCAAGACAGCGAGCACCTCCTCCCCTTTAATCTGTAAAGGTTCCATGACCTCCCTACCAGTTTGCCCTATTTCCGTAGACTCCATGCCCGTTTCCTCAGTAAATACGGATGCAAAAAAACCATTTCGTATCTCCCCCATCTCTTTTGGTTCCATACACAGTGTACCACTCTGGTCTTCAAGAGGACCAATTTTATCCCTCACTATCCTTTTGCTCCTAACATACCTATAGAAGCTCTTTGGATTTTCCTTCACTCTGTCTGCCAAAGCAACCTCATGTCTTCTTTTAGCCCTCCTGATTTCCCTCTTAAGTAGCTTCTTGCACTTTTTATACTCCTCGAGCATCTGATCTGTTCCTTGCTGCCTGTACATTTCATACAACTCTCTCTTCCTCTTAATCAGTGTTACAATCTCCCTCGAGAACCAAGGTTCCTTATTCCTATTTACTTTGCCTTTAATCCTGACAGGAACATACAAACTCTGCACTCTCAAAATTTCTCCTTTGAAGGCCTCCCACTTTCCATTTACATCCTTACCAGAGAACAGCCTGTGCCAATCCACACTTCCCAGATCCCTTCTCATTTCATCAAATTTGGCCTTTTTCCAGTTCAGAACTTCAACCCGAGGACCAGATCTATCCTTATCCACGATCAGGTTGAAACTAATGGCATTATGATCACTGGATCCAAAGTGTTCCCTCACACTCACATCCATCACCTGCCCTAACTCATTTCCCAATAGGAGATCCAATATCGCATCCTCTCTAGTTGGCACCTCTATATACTGATGTAGAAAATTCTCCTGAACACATTTTACAAACTCTACCCCGTCTAAACCTTTAACAGTATGCGAGTCCCAATCTATATGTGGAAAATTAAAATCCCCTACTATCACAACTTTGTGTTTCTTGCAGTTGTCAGCTATCTCTCCGCTGATTTGCTCCTCCAATTCTCGCTGACTATTGGGTGGTCTATAATACAAGCCCATTAATGTGGTCATACCTTTCCTGTTTCTCAGCTCCACCCATAGGGCCTCTGTAGACAAGCTCCCTAATCTATCCTGCCTGAGTACCGCTGTAACATTTTCCCTGACCAACAATGCCACCCCCCACCTTTTATCCCTCTGCCTCTATCCCGCCTGAAACATTGGAACCCTGGAACATTGAGCTGCCAGTCCTGCCTCTCCTGTAGCCAAGTTTCACTAATGGCTATAATGTCATATTTCAATGTGTCTATCCATGCCTTCAGCTCATCTGCCTTCCCCACAATACTCCTGGCATTGCAATAGACACACCTCAAAAAATTATTTCCACCACACTCTACCCTTCCATTTGTGATTTTGCTTGAACTAACCTGTCTTTTTACCCCTGCTCCACTACCTGCTCTGGCACTCTGGTTCCCACCCCCCTGCAAACCTAGTTTAAACGCTCCCCAATAACACTAGCAAATCTCCCTGCAAGTATATTGGTCCCCTTGTAGTTTAGGTGTAACCCGTCTCTCTTGTACAGGTCCCATCTGCCCCAAAAGAGGTCCCAATGATCCAAGAAGTGGAAACCCTGCCCCCTGCACCAGTTCCTCAGCCACGTGTTCATCCGCCCGAGCATCCTACTCCTGCCCTCACTGGCATGTGGCTCAGGTAGCAATCCTGAGATTACTCCCCTCGGGGTCCTGCTTTTTAACTTCCTTCCAAGCTCTTTGTACTCACTCTTTAGGACCTCCTCACTCTTCCTTCCCACGTCATTGGTACCGATGTGTACCACGACATCTGGCTGATCACCTTCCCACTTTAGAACGCTGTGCACGCGATCAGAGACATCGCTGACCTTGGCACCTGGGAGGCAACAAACCATGCGGGAGTCTCGGTCCCGACCACAGAACCTCCGGTCCGTACCTCTGACCATCGAGTCCCCTATCACTACTGCTCTCCTCTTCTTCATCCCACCCTTTTGCGCTGTAGAACCAGACGCAGTATCCACTCAGAAAACTGTAACAATGGATGGATAAACATGAATAGACAAAAATGGACATAATGCAATTAAACAAACACAGAGAATCTCAAAAAGTGGTCACACTACATTTGTGATCTGCCTGAATATCCCTCCAGTTCCAGAGGTCATCCCATCCTTTTCAAAAGGAAAGGAAATGGTTTGTGTAAACCAACATTTACTTCCGAGGGAAATTGGAGATAGACTGGTGGATGTCAAGGATGTGGAGATGCCGGCGTTGGACTTGGGTAAACACAGTAAGAAGTCTAACAACACCAGGTGGATTTTAACCTGGTTGTTGTTAGACTTCTTACGATGTCAAGGAAGCAGCGCTTTGCAAATTTAGCTTATCAAATGGCAATTTAACCAAACCTCTTTGCAAGGAGAGATTGACAATAGAAATAGAACAACTTCGTGAAAGAGTAAAAGGATTGAAGTGTTGAAATCTTTCTTGCATTCTTCCATTTGCTTTGTTTTAGTTAGACACTGTCCTCAACTTCCCAACACAGCCAAGGGGAAACAATGTAAGTTACAAATAGCCAAAACTTACTTTCTTCTCATTCATGTTAAATGTTACTTCATTCCTTCATGCTGCTAGAAAGGTTTGTCAAGTATGACATTGCATTCTTTCAGGAACACCTTGATGTTTTATCGCATTACAATTGTCCTGCTCTATATCTTAATATTTGTCAGACCAAGTACATTCAATCATAGAAACATAGAAAACTACAGCACAAAACAGGCCCTTCGGCCCCACAAGTTGTGCCGAACATATCCCGACCTTTAAGGCCTACCTATAACCCTCCATCTTATTAAGTCCCATGTACTCATCCAGGAGTCTCTTAAAAGACCCTATTGAGTTTGCCGCCACCACCACCGATTCCACTCGCCCACCACCCTCTGTGTGAAAAACTTCCCCCCAACATTTCCCCTGTACCTACCCCCCAGCACCTTAAACCTATGTCCTCTCATAGCAGCCATTTCCACCCTGGGAAAAAGCCTCTGAAAGTCCACCCGATCTATGCCTCTCAACATCTTATATACCTCTATTAGGTCTCCTCTCATCCTACGTCTCTCCAAGGAGAAAAGACCGAGCTCCCTCTGCCTATCCTCATAAGGCATGCCACTCAATCCAGGCAACATCCTTGTAAATCTCCTCTGCACCCTTTCAATCTTTTCCACATCCTTCCTGTAATGAGGCGACCAGAACTGAGCACAGTATTCCAAGTGGGGTCTGACGAGGGTCTTATATAGCTGCATCATTATCCCCGGACTCCAAAACTCAATCCCTCGATTGATAAAGGCCAGCACACCATACGGCTTCTTAACCACCTCCTCCACCTGCGGGGCTGATTTTAGAGTCCTATGGACCCGGACTCCAAGGTCCTTCTGATCCTCTACAGTACTAAGAGTCTTTCCCTTTATATTGTACTCCTTCATCCCATTTGACCTGCCAAAATGGACCACTACGCATTTATCTGGGTTGAAGTCCATCTGCCACTTCTCCGCCCAGTCTTGCATCCTATCTATGTCCCTCTGTAACTTCTGACATCCCTCCAGACTATCCACAACCCCACCAACCTTCGTGTCGTCGGCAAACTTACCAACCCATCCCTCCACTTCCTCATCCAGGTCATTTATGAAAATGACAAACAGCAAGGGTCCCAGAACAGATCAGATGTAGATGTCGTCACTGCGACCAGAAGGTCGATTTCCGGGAGATACCTTTCTTCTTCGTGTGAAGGTAAGTGTCCAGGTGAGGGCAGCAGAGTGGTGAAGGTGATTGGTGGTTGCAGGTAACATTTGCATAGGTGTTGTCACTGCAACCAGAAGGTTGGTTTGTGGAGGAGCTGTTGTGAAGGGACAGTTAAACCCCAAACACTATTTCAGTGTTTCCCTCCCTACCTCTCCTCTAACCAAAAGAAAACGTTGGCGGGAGGATCACAAGCAAGAGAGAGTTGAGTTTTTTTATCCTTTTACCTGTATAAGGGCAGTATGGCAGCTCGGGCAGTGGTATGCTCTTCGTCAGATGTGGGAAATTAGGGAGCAATCTAGTCTCCCTGACAACTTTATCTGCAGGAAGTTGCCCAGTTGCAGCTCCTCACGGACCACATTGTTCGGTTGGAACGGCAGGTGGATGCACTGCAGAGCATACAGGAGGCAGAGAGTGTGATAGACACTAGTTACAGGGAGGTTGTCACACCACCGGTTCCGTCAGGTAGATGGATGACTACTAGGAGAGGCAGGCAGGCAGTGCAGGAGTCTCCTGTGGCTATTCCCCATTCATGATGTGGAGATGCCGGCGTTGGACTGGGGTAAACACAGTAAGAAGTTTAACAACACCAGGTTAAAGTCCAACAGGTTTATTTGGTAGCAAAAGCCACACAAGCTTTCGAGGCTCTGAGCCCCTTCTTCAGGTGAGTGGGAATTCTGTTCACAAACAGAACTTATAAAGACACAGACTCAATTTACATGAATAATGGTTGGAATGCGAATACTTACAACTAATCCAGTCTTTAAGAAACAAAACAATGGGAGTGGAGAGAGCATCAAGACAATACACATCTTTTTAGCCTGTCTTGATGCTCTCTCCACTCCCATTGTTTTGTTTCTTAAAGACTGGATTAGTTGTAAGTATTCGCATTCCAACCATTATTCATGTAAATTGAGTCTGTGTCTTTATAAGTTCTGTTTGTGAACAGAATTCCCACTCACCTGAAGAAGGGGCTCAGAGCCTCGAAAGCTTGTGTGGCTTTTGCTACCAAATAAACCTGTTGGACTTTAACCTGGTGTTGTTAAACTTCTTACTGTATTCCCCATTCAAACAGGGATACCGTTTTGGATACTGTTGAGGGGGATAGCCTGTCAGGGGGAGATACCAGCAGCAGCCAGACCTGTGACACCACACCTGGTTCTGTTTTAGAGCAGGGTCGGGCAAAGAGCAAGCAAGCAGTAGTAATCGGGGACTCGCTAGTTAGAGGCACAGACATGGCCGCAATCGAAAGTCCAGGATTGTGCGTTGCCTCCCTAGTGCCAGGGTCAAGGATATTTCTGAGCGGTTGCAGGAAATTCTTAAGGGGGAGGGTGAGCAGCCAGAGGTTGTTGTACATATTGGTACCAACAACATAGGTAGGAAAAGGGATGAAGTCCTGAAGTATGAATATAGAGAGTTAGGCAGAAGGCTAAAGTGCAGGACCTCGAAGGTAGTCATTTCTGGACTACTTCCGGTACCATGTGCTAGTGAGTCTAGGAATAGGAAGATTAGGCAGATGAATGCGTGGCTTGAGAGCTGATGCAGGGGACAGGGGTTTAGATTTTTGGATCATTGGGATCTTTTCTGGGGAAGGGGTAATCTGTTCAAGAGGGACGGGATACACCTGAACTGGAGGGGGACGAACATCCTGCCAGGGAGATTTGCGAGAGCCACTCGGGAGGGTTTAAACTAGTTTGGCAGGAGGGTGGGATCCAAAGCAGTAGGGAGACAGAAGAGAAGTTTGAGGACAGCACAGAGGTTAAAGAGAGCACATTAAGTAGTAAAGGCAGTGTCAGTAATCCTTGTACCAGACAGATCAGGCAAAAGCAAGACAGAGAGCAAGGGAAGTCCAGATTAAACTGCATTTATTTCAATGCAAGAGGCCTGACGGGCAAGGCAGATGAACTCAGGGCATGGATGGGTATGTGGGACTGGGATATTATATGAATTACTGAAACATGGTTGAGGGAGGGACAGGACTGGCAGCTCAATGTTTCAGGGTACAGATGCGATAGGAAAGATAGAACAGGAGGTAAGAGAAGAGGTGGAGTTGCACTTTTGATTCGGGCAAACATCACGGCAGTACTGAGAGGGGATATCCGAGGGTTCGGCCACTGAGTCTATATCGATAGAATTGAGAAATAAGAAGGGGGAAATCACTTTGATAGGGTTGTACTATAGGCCCCCAAATGGTCGGCAGGAAATTGAGGAGCAAATATGCAAAGAGATTACAGATAGCTCCAAGAAAAATAGGGTGGCAACAGTAGGGGATTTTAACTTTCCCAACATTGGCTGGGACAGTAATCATAGAATCATAGAAACCCTACAGTGCAGAAGGAAGCCATTCGGCCCATCGAGTCTGCACCAACCACAATCCCACCCAGGCCCTACCCCCACATATTTACCCGCTAATCCCTCTAACCTACACATCACAGGACTCTACAGGCAATTTTTAACCTGGCCAATCAACCTAACCTGCACATCTTTGGAGTGTGGGAGGAAACCGGAGCACCCGGAGGAAACCCATGCAGACATGAGGAGAATGTGCAAACACCACACAGACAGTGACCTGAGCCAGGAATCAAACCCAGGACCCTGGAGCTGTGAAGCAGCAGTGCTAACCACTGTGCTACCATGCCACTCCAATAGTATTAGAGAATTGGATGGAGACAAATTCGTTGAGTGTATTCAGGAGGAATTTTTCATTCAGTATGTGGATGGCCCGACTATAGAGGGGGCAAAATATAACCTCCTCTTGGAAATAAGGAAGGGCAGGTGACAGAAGTGTTAGTGAGGGATCACTTTGGGACCAGTGTCCATAATTCTATTAGTTTTAAGATAGCTATGGAGAATGATAGGTATGGCCCAAAAGTTAAAATTCTAAATTGGGGCAAGGCTAATTTTGATGGTACCAGGCAGGAACTTTCAAAAGTTAATTGGGGGAGTCTGTGCGAAGGCAAAGGGACATCTGGTAAGTGGCACGCTTTCAAATGTGTGTTAACCAGGGTTCAGGGTAAACACATTCCTCTTAGAGTGAAAGGCAAGGCTGGCAGAAGTAGGGAACCCTGGATGACTCGGGATATTGAGGCCCTGGTCAAGAAGAAGAAAGAGGCACATGACATGCATAGGCAGCTGGGATCAAGTGAATCCCTTGAAGAGTATAGGGGGTGTAGGAGTAGAGTTAAGAGAGAAATCAGGAGGGCAAAAAGGGGACATGAGATTGTTTTGGCAGATAAGGCAAAGGAGAATCCAAAGAGTTCTACAAATACATAAAGGCCAAAAGAGTAACAAGGGAGGGAGTAGGGCCTCTTAAGGATCAATAAGGTCATCTATGTGCGGATCCACAAGAGATGGGTGAGATCCCAAATGAATATTTCTCATCAATATTTACTGTTGAGAAAAGCATGGATATTAGGGAACTTGGGGAAATAAATAGTGATGTCTTGAGGAACGTACATATTACAGAGAAAGAGGTACTGGAAGTCTTAAAGCACATCAAGGTAGATAAATCGCTGGGAGCTGATGAAATGTATCCCAGGACATTGTGGGAGGCTAGGGAGGAAATTGCGGGTCCCCTAGCAGAGATATTTGAATCATCGATAGTCACGGGTGAGGTGCCTGAAGATTGGAGGGGCAAATGTTGTGCCTTTGTTTAAAAAGGGCTGCAGGGAAAAGCCTGGGAACTACAGGCCAGTGAGCCTCACAGCTGTGGTGGATACGTTGTTGGAAGGTATTTTGAGAGTCAGGATCTACAGGCATTTAGAGATGCAAGGACTGATTAGGGACAGTCAGCATGGCTTTGTGAGTGGAAAATCATGTCTCACAAATTTGATTAAGTTTTTTGAAATAGTAACCAAGAAGGTAGATGAGGGCAGTGCAGCTGATGTTGTCTACATGGACGTTAGCAAGGCCTGTGACAAGGTACCACATGGTAGGTTGTTGCATAAGGTTACATCTCACGGGATCCAGGGTGAGGTATCTAAATGGATACAAAATTGGCACCTTGACAGAAGCCAGAGGATCGTTGTAGAGGGTTATTTTTCAAACTGGAGGCCTGTGACCAGCGGTGTGGCTCAGGGATTAGTGCTGGGTCCACAGTTATTTATCATTTATATCAATGATTTGGATGAGAATATAGGAGGCATGGTTAGTAAGTTTGCAGATGACACAAAGATTGGTGGCACAGTGGACAGTGAAGAAAGTTATCTCCGATCGCAACGGGATCTTGATCAATTGGACCAGTGGGCTAGTGAATGGCAGATGGAGTTTAATTCAGATAAATGCGAGGGAATGCATTTTGGTAGATTGAACCAGGGCAGGACTTTCTCAGTTAATGGTAGGGCGTTGGGAAGAGTTACAGAACAAAGAGATCTAGGGGTACATGTTCATAGCTCCTTGAAAGTGGAGTCACAGGTGGATAGAGTGGTGAAGAAGGAATTCAGCATGCTTGATTTCATTGGCCAGAACATTGAATACAGGAGTTGGGACATCTTGTCAAAGTTGGACAAGACATTGGTAAGGCCACACTTGGAATATTATGTATAGTTCTGGTCACCCTATTATAGAAAGGATCTTATTAAACTAGAAAGAGTGCAGAAAAGATTTACTAGGATGCTACTGGGACTTGATGGTTTGAGTTAAAAGGAGGGGCTGGATAGACTGGGACTTTTTTCTCTGGAGCGTAGAAAGCTGAGGGGTGATCTTATAGAGGTCTATAAAATAATGAGGGGCATAGATCAGCTAGATAGTCAATATCTTTTCCCAAAGGTAGGGAAGTCTAAAACTAGAGGGCATAGGTTTAAGGTGAGAGGGGAGAGATACAAAAGTGTCCAGAGGAGCAATTGTTTCACGCTGAGGGTGGTGCGTGTCTGGAACAAGCTGCCAGAGGTAGTAATAGAGGAGGGTACAATTTTGTCTTTTAAAAAGCGTTTAGACAGTTACATGGGTACGATGGATATAGAGGGATATGGGCCAAATGCGGGCAATTGGGATTAGAACATAGAACATAGAAAAGCTACAGCACAAACAGGCCCTTCGGCCCACAAGTTGCGCCGAACATGTCCCTACCTACTAGGCTTACCTATAACCCTCTATCTTCCATGAACTTATCCGAAAGTCTCTTAAAAGACCCTATCGAAACCTCCTCCAACACCACTACCGGCAGCCGATTCTACGCACCCACCACCCTCTGAGTGAAAAACGTACCCCAAACATCTCCTCTGTACCTACTCCCCAGCACCCTAAACCTGTGACCTCTTGTCGCAACCATTTCAGCCCTGGGTAAAAGCCTCTGAGAATCCACTCTATCAATACCCCTCAACATCTTATTCACCTCTATCAGGTCACCTCTCATCCTTTGCCTCTCCAAGGAGAAAAAACCTAGCTCTTATGTTCTTATGTTCTCTCAACCTATCCTCATAAGGCATGCCACCTAATCCAGGCAACATCCTTGTAAATCTCCTCTGCACCCTTTCTATAGCTTCCACATCCTTTCTGTAATGAGGCGACCAGAACTGGGCACCATACTCCAGGTGGGGTCTGACCAGGGTCCTATACAGCTGCAGCATTATCTCCCGATTTCTAAACTCAATTCCTCTATTGATGAAGGCCAGTATTCCATACACCCTCTTAACCACAGCCTCTACCAGCAACGCTGCTTTGAGCGTCCTATGAATCCGGACCCCAAGATCCTCCTGATCTTCCACACTGCCAAGCGTCTTACCCTTAATATTATATTCTTTCATCCTATTCGACCTGCCAAAATGAACCACCACACACTTATCTGGGTTGAAGTCCATCTGCCACTTCTCCACCCAGTCTTACATCTTATCTATGTCTCGTTGCAACTGCTGACATCCCTCTACACTATCCACAACACCACCAACCTTTGTGTCATCAGCAAACTTGCCAACCCATCCTTCCACTTCCTCATCCAGGTCATTTATAAAAATCACAAAGAACAAGGGTCCCAGAACAGATCCCTGGGGCACTCCACTGATGATCGACCTCCATGCTGAAAAAGACCCATCTACAACCAATCTTCCAAATCATAATATATAATGTGAACAGTTGGGGTCCCAGCACAGATCCCTGCAGTACCTCGATAGTCACTGCCTGCCAATCAGAAAAATACCCATTTATGTCAACCCTTTGCTTCCTATCTGCTAACCAGCTTTCTATCCATCTCAAGATACCACCTGCAATCCCATGTGCTTTAACTTTACATAGTAGTCTGTTATGTGAGACCTTGTCGAAAGCCTTCTGAAAGTTTAAATAAACCACATCTACTAGTTAGATTCCTCAAAGAATTCCAATAGATTCGCCAAGAATGATATCCCCCCTATAAGTCCATGCTGACTTTGTCTGATTATACTATTGCTTTCCAAATGCTGAGTTATGAGATCATCAATAATGTGTTATAGCAACTTCCCCAGTACCGACATTAGGCTCATTGGTCTATAATTCCCTATTTTCTCTCTACCTCCTTTTTTAAATAGCGGTCTTACATGAGCTACCTTCTAATATGAAGGAACCAATCCTGAGTCACTTGGCATGGTGGCACAGTGGTTAGCACTGCTACCTCACAGCACCAGGGCCTCGGGTTTGATTCCAGCCTTGGGTCACTGTCTGTGTGAAATTCTCACATTCTCCCTGTGTCTGCGTGAGTTTCCGCCGATGCTCTGGTTTCTTCCCACAGTCCAAAGATGAGCAGGTTGGGTGGATTGGCCATGCTAAATTGCCCCTTAGTGTCAGGGGGACTAGTGGGATAAATATCTGGGCTTACAGGGATTGGGCCTGGGTGGGATTGTTGTTGGTGCAGGCTCGATGGGCCCAATGGCCTCCTCCTTCTGTATTGAAGAAATTCTATGAGTCCAAAGAATTTTGGAAAATGACCACCAATATTTCTCGGGCCACTTCCTTGAATACTCTGGGATGAAGATTATCAGGTCCAAGGGATTTATCCACCTTCAACACCATCAATTACACCAAAAGCATTTCTCTAATAATATTGATTTCCTTCAGCCCCTCATTAAAACTTCTGGTACATTATTCATGTCTTCCTTTGTGAAGACAGAAGCAAAGTACAAATTTAGTTTCTCGGCCATTTCTTTGCTCCCCATTATGAATTCTCCTGTTTCTGACTGTAAGGGGCCTATCACAGAGTCGTCACAGAGTCGTCACGGAGTCGTCACGGAACCGTCACGGAGCCGTCACGGAGCCGTCACGGAGCCGTCACAGAGGTTTACAGCATGGAAACAGGCCCTTCGGCCCAACTTGTCCATGCCGCCCATTTTCTTTAAACCCCTAAACTAATCCCAATTACCCGCATTTGGCCCATATCCCTCTATACCCATCGTACCCATGTAACTATCTAAATGCTTTTTAAAAGATAAAATTGTATCCGCCTCTACTACTACCTCTGGCAGCTTGTTCCAGACACTCACAATCCTCTGTGTGAAAAAATTGCCCCTCTGGACACTTTTGTATCTCTCCCCTCTCACCTTAAATCTCTGCCCTCTAGTTTTAGACTCCCCTACCTTTGGGAAAAGATATTGACTATCTAGCTGATCTGTGCCCCTCATTATTTTATAGACCTCGATAAGGTCACCCCTCAGCCTCCTACGCTCCAGAGAAAAAAGTCCCAGTCTATCCAGCCTCTCCTTATAACTCAATCCACCAAGTCCCGGTAGCATCCTAGTAAATCTTTTCTGCACTCTTTCTAGTTTAATAATATCCTTTCTATAATAGGGTGACCAGAACTGTACACAGTATTCCAAGTGTGGCCTTACCAATGTCTTGTACAACTTTAACAAGACGTTCCAACTGCTGTATTCAATGTTCTGACCGATGAAACCAAGCATGCCGAATGCCTTCTTCACCATTCTGTCCACCTGTGACTGCACTTTCAAGGAGTTATGAACCTGTACCCCTAGATCTCTTTGTTCTGTAACTCTTCCCAACGCCCTACCATTAACTGAGTAAGTCCTGCCCTGGTTCAGTCTACCAAAATGCATCACCTCGCATTTGTCTAAATTAAACTCCATCTGCCATTCGTCAGCCCACTGGCCCAATTGATCAAGATCCTGTTGCAATTGTAGATAACTTTCTTCACTGTCCACTATGCCACCAATCTTGGTGTCTAATGCAAACTTACTAACCATGCCCCCTATATTCTCATCCAAATCATTAATATAAATGACAAATAACAGTGGACCCAGCACTGATCCCTGAGGCACACCGCTGGTCACAGGCCTCCAGTTTGAAAAACAACTCTCTACAACCACCCTCTGGCTCCTGTCAAGAACAGTAAGAAGTTTAACAACACCAGGTTAAAGTCCAACAGGTTTATTTCGTAGCAAAAGCCACACAAGCTTTCGGGGCCTCCAAAGCTTGTGTGGCTTTTGCTACCAAATAAACCTGTTGGACTTTAACCTGGTGTTATTAAACGTCTTACTGTGTTTACCCCAGTCCAACGCCGGCATCTCCACATTCTGTCAAGAAGCCAGTTTTGTATCCATTTAGATACCTCACCCTGGATCCCGTGAGATTTAACTTTATGCAACAACCTACCATGGGGTACCTTGTCAAAGGCCTTGCTGAAGTCCATGTAGGCAGCATCAACTGCACTGCCCTCATCTACCTTCTTGGTTATCCCTTCAAAAAACTCAATTAAATTTGTGAGACATGATTTTCGATTCACAAAGCCGTGCTGACTGTCCCTAATCAGTCCTTGCATCTCTAAATGCCTGTAGATCCTGTCTCTCAAAATACCTTCCAACAATTTACCCACCACAGATGTGAGGCTCACTGGCCTGTAGTTCCCAGGCTTTTTCCTGCAGCCCTTTTTAAACAAAGGCACAGCATTTGCCACTCTCCAATCTTCAGGCATTTCACCTGTGACTATCGATGATTCAAATATCTCGGCTAGGGGACCCGCAATTTCCTCCCTAGCCTCCCACAACGTCTTGGGATATGCCTCATCAGGTCCCGCAGATTTTTCTACCTTGATGCGCTTTAATACTTCCAGCACCTCCTTCTCTGTAATATGTACAGTCCTCAAGACATCACTATTTATTTCCCCAAGTTCCCTAACATCCATGCTTTTCACAATAGTAAATACTGATGAGAAATATTCATTTAGGATCTCACCCATCTCTTGTGGATCTGCACATAGATTACCTTGTTGATCCTTAAGAGGCCCTACTCTCTCCCTTGTTACTCTTTTGCCCTTTATGTATTTGTAGAAGCTCTTTGGATTCTCCTTTGCCTTATCTGCCAAAACAATCTCGTGTCCCCTTTTTGCCCTCCTGATTTCTCTCTTAACTCTACTCCTACACCCCCTATACTCTTCAAGTGATTCACTTGATCCCAGCTGCCTATGCATGTCATGTGCCTCTTTCTTCTTCTTGACCAGGGCCTCAATATCCCGAGTCATCCAGGGTTCCCGACTTCTGCCAGCCTTGCCCTTCACTCCAAGAGGAACGTGTTTACCCTGAACCCTGGTTAACACACTTTTGAAAGCATGCCACTTACCAGACGTCCCTCGCCTTCGCACAGACTCCCCCAATTAACTTTTGAAAGTTCCTGCCTGATAACATCAAAATTAGCCTTGCCCCACTTTAGAATTTTAACTTTTGGGACAGACCTACCATTCTCCATAGCTATCTTAAAACTAATAGAATTATGGTCACTAGTCACAAAGTGATCCCTCACTGACACTTCTGTCACCTGCCCTTCCTTATTTCCCAAGAGGAGGTCACGTTTTCCTCTCTCGTCGAGCCATCCTCATACTGAATGAGAAATTCCTCCTGAATTCACTCAACAATTTTCTCTCCATCCAACCCTCTAATACTATGGCTGTCCCAGTCAATTTTGGGAAAATTAAAATCTCCGACTATTACCACCCTATTTTTCTTGGAGCTATCTGTAATCTCTTTGCATATTTGCTCCTCAATTTCCCGCTGACTATTTGGGGGCCTATAGTACAACCCTATCAAAGTGATTTCCCCCTTCTTATTTCTCAGTTCTACCCATATAGACTCAGTGGCCGAACCCTCGGATATATCCCCTCTCAGTACGGCTGTGATGCTTTCCCTAATCAAAAGTGCAACTCCCCCTCCTCTCTTACCTCCTGTTCTATCTTTCCTATAGCATCTGTACCCTGGAACATTAAGCTGCCAGTCCTGTCCCTCCCTTAGCCATGTTTCAGTAATTGCTATAACATCCCAGTCCCACATACCCATCCATGCCCTGGGTTCATCTGCCATGTTAATCTTTTTCTCTTCACATAGCTATAGAAACATTTACAATCAGTTTTAATGTTTCCGCTATCTTGCTTTCATACTCTATTTTTCCCTTCTTAATCAATCCTTTGGTCCTCCTTTGTTGAATTTTAAACTGCTCCCAATCCTCAGGTCTAGTGCTTTTTTCTTGCAAATTTATATGCTTCCTCTTTGAATCTAATACTATCTTTAATTTCCTTTCTAAGCCATGGTTTGGCCACAGTTCCCTTCCCAATCTGCCCTATGCATGTCCCAAGTTGAATCCTATGGAGAGCATTGAAGGTTTATATCCTGAATAGCTCTAACAATGTTTATGACAGTTTTGTGAAAATGAAATTTGTTTCTGTCACTTCATCTTGATATTTTCACAAATGCCTGTTACTCCTTGTGGTTTCAGAAGCTTTGTGGCCATTAGAAAAGTAGTTTGTGTGCAGTGTGATGTTAATCTTTGAACTGGATTTCTTCCCATGCAATGGTATTTCTCCACTTGAGGGTTGCTTTATACACTAGATTTGTTCAATTTGATTATTCCTTTGGCAACTTTCACTGCCACCTCAGCCTTTTCATTAGATTGGGAATCGTGTGGAGATGATGTTGAATTTCCAATCCTTTATGAATTGGCTGAATTCTTAGTTATCTTTTGGAGTCATGTTGGAGTTGTATAGAACTTTGGTGAGGCCACAGTTAGAGTACTGTGTGCAGTTCTGGTCATCACATTATAGGGTAGATGTGGTTGCACTGGAGGGGGTGCAGAGGAGAGGTGCAGAGGACAGGGCTTAGTTATGAGGAGAGATTGGGTAAACTGAGGTTGTTCTCACTGGAAAGACGGAGGATGAGGGGTGACCTAATAGAGGTGTATAAAATTATGAAAGGCATAGATCGGGTGAACGGTGGGAAGCTTTTTCCCAGGTCGGTGGTGACGTTCACGAGGGGTCATAGGTTCAAGGTGAGGGGGGGGAGGTTTAACACGGATATCAGAAGGACGTATTTTATACAGAGGGTGGTGGGGGCCTGGAATGCGCTGCCGGGCAAGGTGGTGGAGGCGGACACACTGGGAACGTTTAAGACTTATCTAGACAGCCATATGAATGGAGGGATACAAAAGAATGGTCTAGTTTGGACCAGGGAGCGGCGTGGGCTTGGAGGGCCGAAGGGCTTGTTCCTGTGCTGTATTGTTCTTTGTTCTTTGTTCTTTGTTCTTCATTCACAAACTGAGGGCCATTATCAGTCATTACAATCTCTGGAATGACTTAACAACTGAAGTGTAATTTCAGGTATCCGACTATCTCACCAGCAATCATTGAAGTCTGTTCATCTTTCTCTCATTAGTTAAACTAGTTGTCTATGGTGACAAGATCATTCAGTCCTGCTGGAGCAAAGAGGCCTAATCTCAACTTCATCAATGTTCTGTCTGGGTTGTCATGGATCATGCGTTACTCACTAACTTGTTTAGCTAGGCACTCATGACAAGTACCACGCCGATTAACTTGGTCCTTAATTTCATTGTCCATCGAATCCCTACAGTGCAGTAGGAGGCCATTCAGCCCATCGAGTCTGCACCGACAACAATCCAACCCAGGCCCTAACCTCATAACCCATGTATTTATCCTGCTAGTCCCCCCGCACAAAGGAGCAATTGAGCATGGCCAATCAACTTAACTCGCACGTCTTTGAACTGTGGGAGGAAACCAGAGCACCCGGAGGAAACCCATGCAGAGTCCACACAGACAGTTATCTGAGGCCGGTATTGAATCCAGGTCCATGGTGTTGTGAGGCAGCAGTGCTAACCACTGTGCCACCGTACCACCCATTTCATTGTTCATGTTTGGCCAAACAAGCACAAGATTATGAGGGACAGAGTGGATAAGATGCAGCTGCTCCATTTGCTGGAAGGGTCAGTCACGAGAGGACACAAGTTAAAGGTGAGGAGCTGGAGGTCTAAGAGGGGTATGAGGGTTGGTGACGGTCTGGAATGCACTGCCTGGGAGGGTGGTGAAAACAGGTTGCTTCACATCCTTTAAAAAGTATCTGGATGGGCACTTGGCACGTCATAACATTCAGGGCTATGGGCCAAGTGCTGGTTAATGGGATTTCATAGGCAGGTCACGTGTTACTCACATGTTAGTGCAGCCTCAATGGGCTGAAGGGCCTCTTCTGCACTGTATAATTTTGTTTTGGATATAAGGCAAGGGGGCTGGGATTAGGTAGGATGCTTTTTCAGAGAGCCAGTGCAAATTCAATGGGCCAAATTGCATCCGACTGCACTGTAGAAACTCTGTGATTCTGTGAATTGTTCGTTGGCTCACATGAATGTGTATCAGCATCTCTCCTCTCATCTTCTTCATGATATTAATCATAGAATCATACTGTGCAGAAGAGGCCCT
Source organism: Mustelus asterias (assembly GCF_964213995.1). Taxonomy (NCBI): domain Eukaryota; kingdom Metazoa; phylum Chordata; class Chondrichthyes; order Carcharhiniformes; family Triakidae; genus Mustelus; species Mustelus asterias. The sequence goes on from NC_135827.1 coordinate 383,517, forward strand.
TCGGTCTAAGTCCATGTTGTCTACATGGACTTTCGCAAGGCCTTTGACAAGGCCTACTGCATGGTAGGTTGTCGCCGAAGGTTAAATCTCACGGGATCCAGGGTGAGGTCGCCAAATGGATACAAAATTGGCTTGCTGACAGAAGATAGAAGGTCGTTGTAGAGGGTTGTTTTTCAAACTGGAGGCCTGTTACTAGCGGTGTACCTCAGTGATCGATTCAGGGTCCAGTTATTTGTCATTTATATTAATGATTTGGATGAGAATTTAGGAGGCATGGTTGTAAGTTTGCAGATGATACCAAGATTGATGGCAGAGTGGACAGTGAAGAAGGTTATCTAGGATTGCAATGGGATCTTGATCAATTGGGTTGATAAATGGCAGATAGAGTTTAATTTAGATAAATGTGAGGTGATGCATTTTGGTAGATTGGACCAGGGCAGGACTTACTCAGTTAATAAACAAAGAACAAAGAACAATACAGCACAGGAACAGGCCCTTCGGCCCTCCAAGCCCGCGCCGCTCCCCGGTCCAGGATTGAATCCTGAATCCAGGATCCCCGCCCAATTTTCCAGCCTATCTACATACCAATATCCTATCCACCGAGCTGTCCCTCACAGCTACGATGCTTTGTTCATCACAACCTATTAACTCACCCCCACCCCCCCATTCCAGACCATGTGATCTCCAGGGAGAGGCGAAAACCCAGAGTGAAAACCCCAGGGCCAATATGGGGAAAAAAAAATCTGGGAAATTCCTCTCCGACCCCCTGAGGCGATCAAAATGAGTCCAGGAGATCACACTGGCCCTGATCGGAAAATGCTTCCCAACCCTAGTCATTTCCACTTCCACGAACACCATATGAATTCCCTGCCCCCGAGACAGGTTCCCAACTATCCGCAGTCTCGCTCTGTGCTGGCACCAGCAAGATGATCATAGAATGAAGCCTTGAAACGAGAAACAAGGAACAATTAGCCCGCGCCGCTCCCTCGTCCAAACTAGACCACTCTTTTGTATCCCTCCATTCCCACTCCGTTCATATAGCTGTCTAGATAAGTCATAAACGTTCCCAGTGTGTCCGCCTCCACCACCTTGCCCGGCAACACATTCCAGGCCCCCACGACCCTCTGTGTAAAATATGTCCTTCTGATATCTGTGTTAAAGCTCCCCCCCCTCACCTTGAACCTATGACCCCTCGTGAACGTCACCACCGACCCGGGGAAAAGCTTCCCACCATTCACCCTATCTCTGCCTTTCATAATTTTATACACCTCTATTAAGTCTCCCCTCATCCTCCGTCTTTCCAAGGAGAACAACCCCAGTTTCCCCAATCTCTCCTCATAACCAAGCCCCTCCATACCAGGCAACATCCTGGTAAACCTCCTCTGTACTCTCTCCAAAGCCTCCACGTCCTTCTGGTAATGTGGCGACCAGAACTGGACGCAGTATTCCAAATGCGGCCGATGGTAGGGTATTGGGGAGAGTTATAGAACAAAGAGATCTGGGGGTATAGGTTCACAGCTCCTTGAAAGTGGAGTCACAAGTGGACAGAGTGGTGAAGAAAGCATTTGGCATCATTGGTCAGAACATTGAAAATGGGAGTTGGGATGTCTTGTTGAAGTTGTATAAGACATTGGTAAAGCCACACTCAGTCTACTGTGTACAGTTCTGGTCACCCTATTATGGAAAGAGTGCAGAAAAATTTTACTAGGATGCTACCAGGACTTGATGGTTTGAGCTATAAGGAGAATCTGAATAGACTGGGGGGACTTTTTTCCCTGAACTATAGGAGACTTGGGGATGATCTTATAGAGGACTATAAAATAATGAGGGGCATAGTCAACATCTTTTCCCAAAGGTCGGGGAGTCTAAAACTAGAGGGTATAGGTTTAAGGTGAGAGGGGAGAGATACAAAAGGGTCTAGAGGGGCATTTTGTTTCCCTCAGAGGGTGGTGAGTGTCTGGAACGAGCTGCCAGAGGCAGTAGGAGAGGAGGGTACAATTTTGTCTTTTAAAAAGCATGTCGACAGTTACATGGGTAAGATGGGTAGAGAGGGAAATGGGCCAAACGTGGGAAATTGGGACGAGTCGAGTGGTTTAAAAAAAAAGGTCAACGTGGACAAGTTGGGCCAAAGGGCCTGTTTCCATCTGTATGATTCTATGACTCTATCGAGTCTGCACCAACACATTAGAAACACCTGAACTCCCACCTAATCCCATCTGCCATCACTTGGCCCATAGCCCTGAATGTTATGATGTGCCAAGTGCTCATCCAGATACTTTTTAAAGGACATGAGGCAACCCGCCTCTACCACCCTCCAAGGGCAGCGCATTCCAGAATTCTAGATAAAAAAAGTTTTTCCTCACATCCCCCCGTAAACCTCCTGCCCCTCACCTTGAACCTGTGTCCCCTCGTGACTGACCCTTCAACTAAGGGGAACAGCTGCTCATTATCCACTCTATCCATACCGCTCATAATCTTGAACAGCTCAATAAGGTCGCCCCTCAGTTTTCTCTGCTCCAACAAAAACAACCCACGCCTATCCAACCTCTCTTCGTAACTTAAATTTTCCATTCTAGGTAGCATCCTGGTGAATCTCCTCTGCACCCCCTCCAGTGCAACCACATCTAACCTATAATGTGATGACTAGAACTGCACACAGTACTCTAACTGTGGCCTCACCAAAGTTCTATACAACTCCAACATGACGCCAAAAGAGAAAATGCTGGAAAATCTCAGCTGGTCTGGCAGCACCTGTGAGGAGAGAAAAGAGCTGATGTTTCAAGTCCAGATAATCCTTTGTCAAAGCTAAAATGCATAGAAAGTGGGAGGTATTTATACTGCAGGGTGAGGGAATGAAAGATGAGTCATAGCCATACAAAACCCGGGGAAAAGACTGCTAATGGCAGTCCATAGAAAGAATAAAGGGTGTGAATGGCCAAACGGCAGAGAAGCTGAAATCAGAGGGTAAGCTTTGACAGATGAAGGTGTGGGGGGATGGGGGGAATGGGTGGAAGAGAGGTAAGATTAGAAAAAGGAGGAGAGGGGAAGCAAAGGGGGAGAAAGAGTAAGGGAAGGGGGATAAAGTAGGGGAAAGAGTGCGGGGGGGGGAGAAAAATAAAGAAAGACAATAAAGGAACAAAAGATAGAAAACAGAAAAAATGTAATAAAATGGAAACAAAGGGGATCGAGGTGGGGTAGAGCTAATCATCTGAAGTTGTTGAATTTGATGTTGAGACCGGAAGGCTGTAAAGTGCTGAGCCGGAAGATGGGATGCTGTTCCTCCAGTTTGCGTTGAGCTTCACTGGAACATTGCAGCAGGCCAAGGACAGACATGTGGGCATGGGAGCAGGATCGTGTGTTAAAATGGCAGCAACCGGAAGGTCAGGGTCCTGATTGCGCACAGACCGAAGGTGCTCAGCAAAGCAATCCACACAAGATTCCAGCATCCGCAGTAACTTGCTTTTATCCAACATGACTTTCCTGCTTTTGTAATCTATACCTCGACTGATAAAGGCAAGTGTCCCATATACCACCCTACTAACATGCCCTTCCGCAAGCATTCTAATCCTACCCCCCCACCTATGTCAATGCCATTTATATAAATGAAGAATAATAGGGGGCCCAACACAGATCCCTGTGGTACACCACTGGATGCTGGCTTCTAGTCACTAGTCCACATCACTTCTAGTCACTAAAGCAGCCTTCTGTCATCACCCTCTGTCTCCTACAACCGAGCCAATTTTGAATCCACTTTATCAAATTATTCTGTATCCCATGTGAATTTGTCAAAAACTTTGCTGAAATCCATATAAACTACATTGCCTGCACCACCCTGGTCAACGCCTGGTCACCCTCTCAAAAAATTCAATCAAATTTGTTAGGCATGACCTCTCTGTGATGAAGCCATGCTGACTATCCCTGATCAAGCTTTGCCTTTCCTAGTGGAGATCGATGCTCTCCCTCAGAGGTTTATCTCATAGTTTCCCGACTACTGACATGAGACTCACTGGTCTGTAGTTCCCTGGTTTATCTCTATATTGGCCAAAATCTTACCATCCTGCCCACCACGGGAATTGGAGAGGGCGAGGGGCAGACCATGAAAGGACTGTTGACTTCGGGCGGGATTTTACTATTTTGGGATGAGTGAGGCCATAAAAATCCCACACTCTAACTCTATTTCGTTTGTACAAGATGCCAGCTTGGGCTGTCAATTCATCTCTGTATGTTCAATACATTGTTGTGGCTGCAGGTGTGTACTTGATACTCTCACCACTTCTCATCCTTTCATTGTGACTTCGGAAAACTCTTGGAGAGTTATATCATGTTGGGTTATTCACTTGATTGAAGCAAGCCGCTTGTCTGTCAGATTCAATGATTTTGCTGGATTGATGACTTCCAGATCATGCTGAGCTGCTGCTGCATGTTGAATTTGGAAGATTTCACATTCTGTTATCGAATCTTTAACTTTCTTCATGGGAAGTGCTGTTCTCGACAGCATGTCGACAATACACATCTGTTTTCCTTGCTTGTGTGTCACATCCAATTGATCTTTCTGTAAACAATGTTACATTTTTCGCAGTAGCATTGGATCGCATAGTTCCAGGTTGAGAAAAATGCTTTGAAGAGGCTCATGATGAGACTACACCGTTACTTTGCCTCTCAGTTTGTGTTAATGCCCTGGATGCAAACTGGTTGTCCTTGCTGCATGAGCATTGCTCCAATGTCTACCTCATTGGTGTCACAATGCATGGTAACATCATCACTGATGTCACTACTTTAGCATTGCTATTGCCCTCACTAGTTATTGATTTTAGAGATATTGTTTTTATTTGGAAGGTATGGGCATTTGTCTCCCAACTCTAATTGCCCTTGAGAAGGTTAACCCTGGTGAGTTGCCTTCTTAGACCACTGTAGTAGGTACACCTATAGTGCTGTTAGAGTGGGAATTCCAGGATTTTGACCCAGGAACAGTGATATATTTCAAAGTCAGGAAGGTGGGTGACTTGGAGGTGAACCTCCAGGTGGTGATGTTCCCAATATCCGCTGCCCTTATCCTTCTAGATTGTAGTGGTTGTGGGTTTGGAAGAAACCTTGGTGAGTCATTGCAATGCCACTGTTCGTCAGTAGTGGAGGGATTGAATGTTTTTGGAAGGGGTAGCAATCAAGTGAGCTGCTTTGTCCTGGAGGTAGTCAAGCTTCTTGAGTGTTGTTGGAGCTGCAGTCATCTAGGCAAGAGGAGAGTATTGCATCAAACAGCTGACTTGTGCCTTGTAGATGGTGGACAGGCTTTGGAGAGTCGGGGGTGAGTTATTTGCTGCAGGATTCCTAACCTTTGACTTGCTGTAGTAGACAAAGTATTTATATGGCTACTCTAGTTCTGTCACTGGTCAATGGAACTCCCAAGATGTTGATAGTGGGGGATTCAGCAATGGTAATGCAAGGGGCAATTGTTGGAGATGGTCATTGTCTGGCACTTGTGTGGCACGAATGTTACTTGCCACTTGTCAGCCAAAGCTTTGATATTGTCCAGGTCTTGCTGCATTTGGACATAGAATAATAGAATCCCTACAGTGCAGAAGGAGGCCATTCAGTCCATTAAGCTTGCACCAACAAAAATCCCTTCCAGGCCCTATTCCCATGACCCCATATCTATACCCTGCTAATCGCTCTGACACTAAGGGGCAATTTACCATGGCCAATCAACCTAACCTGCACATCTTTGGAATGCTTCAGTAGCTGAAGAGTCATGAATGGTACTTATAATAACTCAGGCACCAAGTTTTATTCTTAAATCAAAAGTTAAACCATAACCTGTGGTGTGGACACATCTGTCCCATCGAGGACGGTAGAGCACTCGACCTGCTCAGGGGTCCACCTTATCAAGGGCTCGGGAGACACCTATTACCATGGGAACTCCTATTCCATGAGACCCACAGGGATTTCCAATGTACGTCTGGAGGATTATAACAGTGTTGAACGATGTGTGGTCATCAGCGAACATCCCCACTTCAACCTTATGATGGAAGGAAGGTCATTGAAAAAGCAGCTGAAGATGGTTGGGCCCAGGACACTACTCTGGGGAACTCCTGCAGTGATGCCCTGGAGCTGAGATGATTGACCTCCAACCACCACAAGCATCTTTCTTTGTGCCAGGTATGATTCCCATTGACTCCAGTTTTGCTAGGGCCCCTTGATGCCGTGCTCAGTCAAATGGTGCCTTGATGTCAAGGGCTGTCACTCTCACCTCACCTCTGGAATTCAGCTCTTTTGTCCATGTTTGAACCAAGGCTGTAATGAGGTCAGGAGCTGAGTGACCCTGGCAGAACCCAAACTGAGCGTCACTGAGCAGGTTATTGCTGAGTTAGTGCCATTTGATAGCGCTGTCGATGACCCCTTCCATCAATTTACGGATGATCAAAAGTAGACTGATTGGGCAGTAATTACCCGGGTTGGATTTGTCCTGCTTTTTGTGTACAGAACATACATGGGCAATTTTCCACATTGTTGGATAGATACCAGTGTTGTAGCTGTACTGGAAGAGCTTGGCTAGGGGAGCAGCAGGTTCTGGAGCACAAGTCTTCAGTACTATTGCCGGAATATTGTCAGGGTCCATTGCCTTTGCAGTATCCAGTGACTTCAGCATTCTTGATATCACGTGGAGTGAATTGAATTGGTTGAATACTGACATCTGTGAGCTGGGGACCTCCAGAGGAGACCAAGATGGATCATCCAATCGGCACTTCTGACTGCGAATTCAGCCTTATCTTTTGCACTGATGTGTTGGGCTCCTCTATCATTTAGGATGGGGATATTTGTGGAACTGCTTCCTCCAGTGAGTTGTTTCGTTATCCATCAACATGATCTGATCCATTGATTGTGGAATTGACTCCAATACTTTCTTCTTATGCTGTCTGGTAGACAGGTGGCCTAACTAAGGTTCTATAAAGCTGCAACATGACTTGCCAATTTTTAAACTCAATGCCCCGACCGATTGAAGGCAAGCATGTCGTATGCCTTCTTGATTACTTTCTCCACCTGCGTTGCCACTTTCAGTGATCTGTGTACCTGTACACCCAGATCTCTCTGCCTATCAATACTCTGCCATTTACTATATATTTCCTATCTATATTAGACCTTCCAAAAATGTATTACCTCACATTTTTCCGGATTAAACTCCATCTGCCCTCTCTCCGCCCAAGTCTCCAACCGATCTATATCCTGCTGTATCCTCTGACGATCCTCATTGCTATCCGCAATTCCACGAACCTCGTTAAAGGAAACTATCCAGTGCTAATGGGAAGAACCTGGCTGGAAAAGAGCAGATTAAACTGGGCCCATGACGGACAAAGCAGGCCCAACCTAAAGCCGAAGTAACAGCTGCTGAGAAAGCTTTAAAAGTAGCTGTGGCCGAGGTTCAGGCGAGGAGTACTGGGTCCAAGATAACAAAGGCTCAGCATAATGCAAAAAATGTGGTTCAGGATTGAGAACCAAAGGATGGAGAGTTTATAGAAGATGTACCTAACACTACCCGAAGCAATTGGAGAAGTCAGTGCTTCAGTTGCGAACACTTCAACACCGAGTCAACCTCAAAACACTACATCGACTCCGGTTAAGACAATCATTAACAATGGTCCGGACTGGGCTGAGGACACCAGAGGTTGCAGCAAAGCATTGACAGCAGACACCTGAGATTCACCAACAAGCACACAGAGAATGAGAGCCTCCAAAACATCTAAACTATGGATTGTTGTTAATTAATTGTTCATATTGCTAATTTTGATTGTTAACATTATGCTGTTATTGGCGTCAGGAACTTTTGATTTAAAGGGAGGGAAAAATGTTGTGCATTCATGTTATTTCTAGTACTTCCTCACTGATAGTTTTGCAGTGGAACAGGGGCACTTAAAGAGACTGATCACTTGATGTTATGGATGACGTTATCAGTCAGTTGCTTGGACACACAGGCAGTCTATCTCAGTAGCCTGAAGTGTTAACGTCCTTTCAATAAAGCTCTTTGTTTGACCCTTCGAGGCCCGCAGCCTATCATAAAACCACCACAGTAATCAGTAACAAGCTGGGATTGAACCCAAGCCCCTGGCACTGTGAGGCAGCAGTGCTAACCACTTTGCCATTGTGCCACCCCTTTGTTTCCCTTTGTGTGACGTCCTCCACAGTATCTGCACAGGACCCTTGGTCCAAAATAGTTCTGCTCTTTCAGCCTTGTGTAATATATGTCCTGGTCTGTTCTGAGATAAATATGCTTTATCTGATGTTTTTCCACCTCGACATGTAAGTTTCTCTTCTCACAGTATACTTGTTCTCACACCAGAGTCTGTTATGTCTAAAACAATCCTATAACGATGGCACAATGGTTAGCACTGCTGCCCCACAGCGCCAGGAACCCAGGGTCAATTCCGGCCTCAGGTCACTGTTTGTGTGAACTTTGCACATTCTCCCCATGTCTGCGTGGGTTTCCTCCGGGTGCTCCAGTTTCCCCCCCGCAGTCCAAAGATGTGTGGGTTAGGCGGATTGGCCATGATAAATTGCCCTTAGTGTCAGGGGGATTAGCAGGGTAAATATGTGGGGTTACAGGGATAGGGCCTGGGTGGGATTGTTGTCAGTGCAGACTCAATGGGCTGAATAGCCTCTGATGCGCGATAAATCACACGGGAGGCAGGATGTACCCGGGAAATAAAGGCTTTTATTGCCAACAATAACAGAGCTACTATATACAATATACAATCCCAGACTAAAGGGTCACCAGGCAGAGCAGTGACCTTTATACCTCTCCCAGGAGGCGGAGCCAACTGGGGTGTATCATAGGACTATATTAACAGGTAGAACAGCCCAACCCTAACCCCAACAGTAACATATCTACAGACTCATAGTACTGGCCAAACCATGGCTCAGCACTCCTGGTGGTAACCAACGATGGTTCACCACATTCACCCCTCCTTTGAAAACAAAGGCCGGCGGGGTACAAAACACAGAACAATTGTTCATCTGTCTATAAGTTCAGACAGTCTGGGGGACCGCACCGTCGTTGTGACCTCCTCAACACCGGCGATGACACCGGTTCAGGCAATCGCGGTGACCGTCCCTCCAAGGCGGTGTCCAGCGACTCCTCCAGTTCCTCACGAGCCGGTAGACCACGAGGTGGTGACAATCCGCTGAACTCGGGCACGCCTTGAAGTGGCGACCATCTCCTGGACTCAGGCAAGCTGTACACGGGAGTAAGAGGGTTAAGTGGTGGTCCCGATACTGCCCGCGCCGTGTCAGGAGGGGAGATAATGGTTGGGGGGTCCCTAACTGGGGGTGTGGGAGCGACAGGGGTTTCCAAGCTCCCTGCTGGCGCCAGATCTCGAATCGAGACCGTGTCCTCTCGCCCGTCAGGATATGCCACGTAGGCATACTGAGGGTTGGCGTGGAGGAGATGGACCTGTTCAACCAAAGGGCGGACTTGCGGGTCCTAACATGCCGCCGCAGGAGGACAGGTCCTGAGTACGTCAACCAAGACGGTAATGAGGTCCCAGAGGAAGACTTCCTAGGGAATGAAAACATTCTCTCATGAGGAGTAGCGTTGGTTGGCGTACACAGGAGTGAGCGTATGGAGTGGAGCGCATCAGGGAGTACCTCTTGCCAACGGGAGACTGGAAGACCTTTAGACCTCAACGCCAGTAAGACAGCCTTCCAGACTGTAGCATTCTCTCGTTCAACCTGTCCGTTACCCCATGGGTTGTAGCTCGTGGTTCTACTAGAGGCAATCCCATATGAGAGCAGGTATTGCCTCAAGTCGTCGCTCATGAACGACGAGCCCCTATCGCTGTGGATATAGCAGGGGTAACCGAACAGGGTGAAAAGATCACGTAATGCCTTGATAACCGTGGCAGCGGTCATATCAGAACAGGGAATGACAAAAGGGAATCGTGAGTACTCATCAATCACATTGAGGAAGTACACGTTCCGATCTGTCGAGGGAAGGGGGCCCTTAAAGTCCACACTCAGTCTTTCGAAAGGACGAGTGGCCTTAATGAGGTGTGCCCTGTCAGGTCGGTAGAAGTGCGGTTTGCATTCCGCGCATACCCGGCAGCTTCTGGTTATGGACCTGACATCCTCCACCGAGTAGGGTAGATTCCGGGCCTTTATGAAGTGGTAGAGCCGAGTGACCCCCGGATGGCAGAGGTCATTGTGGAGAGCCTGCAATCGATTCTCCTGCACACTAGCGCATGTTCCACGCGACAGGGCGTCCGAGGGCTCGTTGAGCTTCCCTGGACGGTACATGATATCATAATTATAGGTGGAGAGTTCGATTCTCCACCTCAAAATTTTATCATTCTTGATCTTGCCCCGTAACGTGTTGTTGAACATGAATGCCACGGACCGCTGGTCCGTGAGCAGGGTGAACCGTTTTCCCACCAAGTAATGGCACCAATGCCGAACGGCCTCCACAATGGCCTGGGCCTCCTTTTCCACCGCCGAATGTCGAATTTCGGGGCCTTGGAGGGTGCGAGAGAAAAAGGCGACGGGCCTGCCCACCTGGTTAAGTGTGGCGGCCAGGGCGAAATCAGATGCATCACTCTCCACCTGGAAGGGGATGGACTCATCGATAGCGTGCATCGTGGCTTTCGCGATGTCGGCTTTTATTCTTGCAAAGGCTAAGCGAGCCTCTGTTGTTAGGGGAAAGGAGGTAGACTTGATGAGCGGACGGGCTTTGTCCGCATAATTGGGAACCCACTGTGCATAGTATGAGAAGAAGCCTAAACAGCTTCTCAGTGCTTTGATGCTAGTGGGCAGGGGAAGTTCGAGGAGGGGACACATACGGTCTGGATCAGGGCCAAGGACCCCGTTTTCCACCACATATCCGAGGATAGCTAGGCGGCACGTGCGAAATACACACTTCTCCCTGTTGTAGGTCAGATTCAGGCGAGATGCAGTGCGTAGGAATCTAAGAAGGTTGGTATCGTGGTCCTGCTGGTCATGGCCGCAGATGGTGACGTTATCCAGGTACGGGAAGGTAGCCCGCAGTCCGTTCTGGTCCACCATTCGGTCCATAGCACGCTGGAAGACCGAGACCCCATTCGTGACACAAAAAGGCACCCTTAGAAAATGGTACAAGAGACCATCCGCCTCAAAAGCCATGTATTGTCGGTCCTCTGGGCGAATGGGGAGCTGGTGGTAGGCAGACTTTAGGTCGATGGTGGAGAACACCCGGTACTGCGCAATCTGGTTGACCATGTCAGATATGCGCGGGAGGGGATACGCATCCAGCTGCGTGTATCTGTTAATGGTCAGACTATAGTCTATGACCATCCGGGGTTTGTTCCCATTCTTAACCACCACGACTTGCGCTCTCCAAGGACTAGTGCTAGGTTGGATGATCCCTTCCTTGAGGAGCCGCTGAACTTCAGATCGAATGAAGATCCGATCCTCAGCGCTGTAACGCCTGCTCTTTGTTGCGATGGGCTTGCAGCCTGGCACGAGATTCTGGAATAGGGAGGGTGTGGTAATCCTAAGCGTTGAGAGACTACATGTGGAGTGCGTTGGGCAATTTAGGGGCTGCGGGTCTCCCACTGAAAGCGGAGGGAGTGGCCCATCGTACTGCAGGGTTACACTCTTCAGGTGGACCATAAAATCTAGTCCTAGGAGTATCGGCGCGCAAAGGTGCGGTAACACAAGGAGCCTGAAGTTCTCGTAAACCGTGCCCTGCACCGTCAGATTGACCACGCAGCTCCCTAGCACGGTGAGAGACCGGGACCTTGACGCCATCGAAATTGTCTGCTTGACAGTCAGAATCTGGAGACCACACCGCTTCACGGTGTCAGGGTGAATGAAGCTCTCCGTGCTCCCGCTGTCAAACAAACAATAAATCTGGCGTCTGTTTAACTGTATGTCCATCATGGACTTGTCGAGTCTGTGAGGCTTGGCCTGGTCCAGGATGATCGAGGCCACCGTTGGTTCGTGGGCACAACTGCAGGCAGCTGAGATGGTTGATGACGACCCCTGCTGGTCATTCGCAGTCGGTGCCGACCAAAATGGCTGCCCCCATAGGTCGCACGTGGACGATGGCACCAAAACCTGCAGCCCCTGCAGGTCGCACGTGTCTTGCGACTCCGTCGTTCGGAATGGCGACGTCCTGGAATCGCACGTGGTAGAAGACCTTGAAGACGCAGAAGACAAGGAGGCCGACTCCGGGGAGTCACACGCCGCATTGCTGTTTTTGGATGGAGATTTGGTCCGGCATACTTTGGAATAATGTCCCTTCTTGCCGCAGGCGGAGCACAACACCGCTTTAGCTGGACATCGCTGCCGAGGGTGTTTCACCCCCCCACAGAAGTAACACCACGGGCCACCTGGAGCTGCTGCCGTCGTCAGGTCCGAGGCTGGAAACGCAATCACGCAGTTTTTCGGTCCCGCTGAATAAAGTGGAGTCTGCGGCTGCCCCTGCCACAATGTCTCCACGCGGTCATCGGGGTACATCGCCAGACTTTTGGAGGCCGTTTCTAGAGCGTCAGCTAACTCTATGGTTTTAGTGAGATCGAGGTTACCTTGCCCCAACAGCCGAAGGTGGATGTACGACGAGCCGATTCCCGCCACGAACGCATCTCGAACTAAGTCGCTCATGTACTGGGCTGCCGACACTGACTTGCAGTTGCAGGCTCTGGCTAGCTGCTGAAGTTCGCATGCGTACTGTTCCGTCGTTTCGCCGGGCTGCCGCCGTCGAGTGGCTAGAAGGTGTCGAGCATGGATCTCATTCGGCGATTTGCTGTATCGCTTTTTGAGAAGCTCGAGGGCCCCTTTGTAGTCGGGGGCCTCACGGATCGCTAAGTATACAGCGTCGCTTACCCTCGCGTGGAGGACCCGGAGTCTGTCGGCGTCGTCGGTGACCGCTGTGGAGGCGTCGAGGTAATCTTGGAAACACTTCAACCAGTGGTCGAAAGTGTTCGATGCTCCCGCCGCACGTGGGTCCAACGTAAGCCGTTCGGGTTTAAGCATTTGCTCCATGTTTTCTTTTGGTTTTTTTTTCCAAAAAAAAAGAATTTACTTGTTGGCAATAAAATTGATGCGCGATAAATCACACGGGAGGCAGGATGTACCCGGGAAATAAAGGCTTTTATTGCCAACAATAACAGAGCTACTATATACAATATACAATCCCAGACTAAAGGGTCACCAGGCAGAGCAGTGACCTTTATACCTCTCCCAGGAGGCGGAGCCGACTGGGGTGTACCATAGGACTATATTAACAGGTAGAACAGCCCAACCCTAACCCCAACAGTAACATATCTACAGACTCATAGTACTGGCCAGACCCTGGCTCAGCACTCCTGGTGGTAACCAACAACGATTCACCACAGCCTCCTTCTGAACTGTAGAGATTCTATGATTCCATGAGATCATCATTTAATTGTCCAAATTCAGAGGATTCTGCAAGCTTTTTTGTGCAGTTACAGACTCATCAATATATTGAGTCCCAGGGTGGGATTTTCTGGCCACGCTCGCCCCAAGGCCAGAAAATCCCACCCAAGGTCAACAGACCTCGTGATGGGACGGGAAAATTTCACACCTAGTGTTGAATGCATTGGGGCAAATTTTCTGGCCCTTCCTATTGGCTCCCCAGCAGCAGGTTCCCTGGTGGCATGGCCTGCGAACAATGACATCAGTGGGACTGGTGAATCAGGCCAATGGTCGTATTGCTCTGCCAGCACAAACACAAGTAGCAGCAGGGCTGTTGAAAAACCCACCCATAGAGTATGAAAGTTCCAGCTAAGGTTCAAAGTGTGCTTTCAAGGCTTTCAAGATTTCTGCTCTCTGTTTTTTCCTGTCTTTCAGAGAGACTTTGGGTGGAATACAATTTGTAGCAGTGCCTCCCAGGAGCCTTTAAAGCTGTTATCCATATCAGCTTGCTTCATTCATTCAATTTGTTGCAATCTCATAGTTTTGGCACGACAAGTGGAAAAGCTGCCAGTTCTGCGACATCATTTCAATAAATTAATGTTTTTGACTCACTCAGTGATTTTGTTGCAACCTTTGGCTTTTGTTTACCTTTTCTTCTCAGTGGCTTTCAGTGGCTGTTTCAGCAGCTTTTAGTAAGTTTGAGAAATGCTGTGTTCCTTTTGTTCATGCGTCAGTAGCTGTGGCTTCTGTCCAGCTTTTCAAATCTCAAGCAACTCAGCTCCACTCCTGACACCGTGTTATGTGCTCAAAGATGACATTGCTGCTGGTAAGACTTTGCTCTTTGAATCCAGTAAGTGTGCCACAGAGCAGAGTTCACATGACTGTGGCAAGCCAGGAAGGATCTGACCTAGTACATGATTGCATTTCTCAATCTGAACATCCTTCTCGGTGATGAAGAGAAAGAACAGTTTGCTAACTGTGACTGGAGCTACACAGAATCCATAGAATTATAGAATCTCTACAGTGCAGAAGGAGGCCATTTGGCCCATCGAGTTTGCTCTGACTGTCTGACAGAGCATTCCACCCAGGCCCTATCCCCATAGCCCCACATATTTATTCCATTAATTTCACTAACCTACACATCTTTGGACACCAAGGGGCAATTTAGCATGGCCAATCCACCCTGCACTGACTGTGGGAGGAAACTGGAGCACCCAGAGGAAATACACACAGACACAAAGAGAAAAAAGAACACATATATCATAGAAACATACAATCATAGAATCATTGAAATAATAGAATCATAGACTCCCTACAGTGCAGAAGGAGGCCATTCAGTCCATCAAGTCTGCACCGACTCTCCAACAGAGCATCTTATCCGGACTCTGTCCCCATAACCCCATATATTTACCCTGCTAATCCCCCTAAGCTAAACACTTTGGGACACTAAGGACAATTGAACATGGCCAATCTACCCAGTTTGCACATCTTTGGAATGTGGGAAGAAACCAAGGCACCCAGAGGAACCCCATGCAGACACGTGGAGAACGTGCAAACTCCACAGTCACCCAAGACTGGAATTGAACGCTGATCCCTGGCGCTGTGAGGCAGCAGTGCTAACCACTGTGCCACTATGCTGCCTATATGTGCATATATACTTATATATACCTATATATACTTATCCACAACCGAATTATAGAGAACTGAAGTGGGTTTATTAGTGAAATTGTCAGTGAAGTATGCTGAAAACAGTTTTTTACTTCCCCACTGAAATGCTACTTTCGAGAAGGGGAAGTAATGAGATGTTTACATTGCTAGAGAGTGATGTACCCACTCACAAACTATCAAATCTTACACATTCCTCATTCCAACATTGTTGGAGTTTACTTGGATTAAGATGTTCCTCCTTTTCTCCATTTAAATTTGACTACCAACCTGCCAGCTTGAGAAGGATACAATTTGGGCAAAATGGGCAGAATTTAATGCATTTTCAGTGGGTTTGGAACAAGGGGTATGCGGGGCTGCCCTTCCCTTATGTTGTTAATCTACTTGTATCATTTCACTGAATTGTGAGCAGACTTTAAACTGACCTATTGAAAATTTGACCAATTATTTCTCCACTTCAGGGTGAGCAGGTCTAAACCGTCGCTGAGAACCGCAGCATCGACATGATGGCAAATCTGCTGAACATTGGCAGAGCTCCTGGCTCACTCATCATCAGGAGATTCAGTGCTAAGCAAAAGGATGGTCATTCTGATTTCACCAATTTCAGTACTTCTGTGACAGGTTTTAAGTTTGCAAATGCACCTTGAGAGAGAGCTTTAATTGACTCTGTCACCTAGCTGCTGGCAATTAGTCTTCTTAATATGTAATTCATATACTATGACCACTTGAATCACTGGGCTGGATCTTAAGAACACTTTGCAGATGAGCTGGGAGATGAGAGGCTGGAGGAAGGCATTGCCAAGAGAGTGTGAGAAATCTCACCGCCAGGGAAGTGATGCAGGTATTCACCAGGCAGACAATTAGATATCCCGTAAGGGCCAGCTCTGCAATGCAACAAAACCTTTGTCATATCAGGAAAGGCAACCACTGTGTGGGTACCCACAAGGTGGACCGAGACGTGGTCCTGCAGTTTCCAGGGCTAGGGACCATTCTTAGTGGTCGCTCCATACTCTACAGAGAACCTCCTGTAGCAATGATTGCCCCAGAGCTAAGCTACCACTGGCAAATTGATGCACCAGCATCTTGCCCCTGATTGCCATGGGGTTAATTCCCACTTCCAGTCCTAATAGCGGCATTTCAAACATCTTTCAGCCAAACACAGGCAAATGGGACAAGTTCAGTTCAGGGCACCTGGTCCGTTTGGATGAGTTGGGCTAAAGGCCTGATTCCATGCTGTGTATCTCTCTGACGCTATCTTTCTACACACTCTCAGCCTGATTCACAAACTTATCATAAGACCATTAATTTTATTGGTTGGTTAATCACAGGATTGGAGGATCTGAATTCGTCTAGCTTGCTCTCTTTGGAGAAAGTTATACTTTTAATGATAAGACTCTTTTTAATAACCTTGCAAGATGGGATCTCCCAACATCACCTTTTGGATAAGAGAAATGAGCATCTTTATTGTGTCCACAATTCCCCTCAGATCAGACGGGGGTAAAGTGGCTGCATCCATTTATTTTTGGACTGTACATTCAGAGCAGACCAAAGCACCTGGAAGGTAATGGATATTTATTCCTCAGGAAAATCAGGTTATTGGTCTATTTTTTTAATGGAATCCACCCTTTCCCAATCACTCAGCTTCAGTGGCTCTTAAAGCCCAATGAGTACAGCAAGATTTCTAACTGAAGGATCACATTGGAATGCCTGTTCTCATTGTTGTAGGTGAATTAATGGGCTGATGGTTAAATGCCGCGGCCAGATGTGAAAATGGGAGCTGACCCCACTCCAGTGGAGGAATAGGAACCTTGATGGCATATGGCTGGCACCAGCCTATTAAAAAGCTGCTGCTGTGTTGGACAATGGCCAGTACCCAAAAGGGCCACTGGTGTTGGCTATTGCTGAGGATTCAGCTCTGGGCAGAGGGCACCACATTGCACTGAGACACCCTCAAAGAATGGTGAACTTTGGTGGGACTAACCAGGGCCTGATAGGCAGGATACTGGCAATTGGAAGGGGGTTACAGTACACTGGTGGTGCTTTTGCTACTGGAAAGGCCATTAGCACAATGGAGGCCAAGGGCCAGGGAGTGTCCATTGAAAAGGGCCCCCAGCCATATAACCAATTAGGAGACTGCCAGAGTTTACCTCACATTGCAATAAGCCCACCAGACATTGGCATAATACTGGTAGGGCAGGAAGAAACCCTTAGTTGGCCACTTAAGTAGTTAAGTTGGCACAGCAGCCACATTACATAGGTGCCCAATGCTGACAAAATATCATGATGGCTCTCCTCCTATTGCCTTCTCCCCACCTTATGCCCATCTCTTTTCCCATTTCTTCCGATATTCCCACTCCTTCTCCCATCTCCCAATCAAACGTCAAAGGGACAGGAAAACTCAGCCCAATGTTATTGTTACTAGCATTAAAGAGTGCTATTTTCTTTACATGATATTACGTATTTGAATTTAATAGAATTATTGTTGTTTGTGTGGCTGTTAAAGGAACTGTTTAGTTGAATAATAAACACAAAACTTGCCTCTCGAGGAAACAGAAAATTCTTTTGTATTTAATTGTTGACCCTTTTAAAATTTCTGTCCTCCTGTTGGTTGCTTATTTCTACTCTGACCTCAATGTTCTTGTGTCCAGTGAACATTTCCTCATCTTTCCATCCACAGCAGCTGAGGCAGCCAGTCCTTCCCCCTGGGGAAGATGTTCTGTCTTCTCTCTCCCAGTGTCAGATGTCAGTCAGGGAACAGCACAGAAGAAGGTCACTTGTTGAATTGTGCGTGTATCAGTTCTTGGAAAGAACTGTCTAATTTATTCCATTCCACTGCTCTTTCCATGTCATAGAGTCAAAGAGGTTCACAGCATGGAAACAGGCCATTCAGCCCAACTTGTCCATGCCGCCCTTATTTTTTTAAAAACCCTAAGCTAATCCCAATTGCCCGCATTTGGCCCATATCCCTCTATACCCATCGTACCCATGTAACTATCTAAATGCTTTTTTAAAAATAAAATTGTACCAGCCTCTACTACTACCTCTGGCAGCTTGTTCCAGACACTCACCACCCTCTGTGTGAAACAATTGCCCCTCTGGACACTTTTGCATCTCTCCCCTCTCATCTTAAACCTATGCCCCCTGGTTTTAGACTCCCCTACCTTTAGGAAAAGATATTGACTATAGATACCTTGTCTATGCCCCTCATTATTTTATAGACCTCTATAAGGTCACCCCTCAGCCTCCTACGCTCCAGAGAGAAAAGTCCCAGTCTATTCAGCCTCTCCTTATAACTCAATCCATCAAGTCCCGGAAGCATCCGAGTAAATCTTTTCTGCACTCTTTCTAGTTTAATAATATCCTTTCTATAATAAGGTGACCAGAATTGCACACAGTATTCCAAGTGTGGCCTTACAATGTCTTGTACAATGCCTTACAATGTCTTGTACAAATTCAACAAGACATCCCAACTCCTTTATTCAGTGTTCTGACCGATGAAACCAAGCATGCCGAATGCCTTCTTCACCACTCTGTCCACCTGTGACTCCACTTTCAAGGAGCTATGAACATGTACCCCTAGATCTCATTGTTCTGTAACTCTTCCCAACGCCCTACCATTAACTGAGTAAGTCCTGCCCTGGTTCAATCTACCAAAATGCATCACATTGCATTTGTCTAAATTAAACTCCATCTGCCATTCATCAGCCCACTGACCCAATTGATCAAGATCCCATTGCAATTGGAGATAACCTTCCTCACTGTCCACTATGCCACCAATCTTGGTGTCATCTGCAAACTTACTAACCATGCCCCCTATATTCTCATCCAAATCATTAATATAAATGACAAATAACGGTGGGCCCAGCACTGATCCCTGAGGCACACCGCTGGTCACAGGCCTCCAGTTTGAAAAACAACTCTCTACAACCAGACAGAAGCCAATTTTGTATCCATTTAGATACCTCACCCTGGATCCCGTGAGATTTAACCGTATGCAACAACCTACCATGCGGTACCTTGTCAAAGGCCTCGCTAAAGTCCATGTAGACAACATCAACTGCACTGCCCTCATCTACCTTCTTGGTTACCCCTTCAAAAAATGCAATTAAATTTGTGAGACATGATTTTCCACTCACAAAGCCATGCTGACTGTCCCTAATCAGTCCTTGCATCTCTAAATGCCTGTAGATCCTGGCTCTCAAAATACCTTCCAACAATTTACCCACCACAGATGTGAGGCTCACTGGCCTGTAGTTCCCAGGCTTTTCCCTGCAGCTCTTTTTAAACAAAGGCACAACATTTGCCACTCTCCAATCTTCAGGCACCTCACCCATGACTATCGATGATTCAAATATCTCGGCTAGGGGACCCGCAATTTCCTCCCCAGCCTCCCACAACGTCCTGGGATATACCTCATCAGGTCCCGCGGATTTATCTACCTTGATGCGCCTTAAGACTTCCAGCACCTCCTTCTCTGTAATATGTACACTCCTCAAGACATCCTATGTCACCTGCAATTGTTTCCATTCATGTACTTGTTGAATTTTTGGTGATATTTTTCTGATTGGATTGGTTTCCACTGCACTAACAAATTACGCGCTTTTCTGATCACTTTGTGTCAATAAAAAGGCAATCCCTCCCGCTTGTCTAACCTCTCTGTGGAACTGAAGCCCTTCGTCCGTGGTACACATTCTATCAAACAATTGGTCATGGGGTTGAGAAGCTGCATAAAAATGTGAGCATCATAAACTGGGTGTAAAATGTCAGAGATTTAGGGAGGGGGAATTTGATGCATTTGTCTTCAAAGCTTGTCTTGTAAGCTCAAGACAGTAATATTTACTGTTCAGTGTTTTCATTTTTAGTGCAAGTTAGCATGAAGATTGTGTCTGGACTAAAGTGTGTCTATTTGTGGACCATGAGACTGTCCTGAACCAATAAATGAACAGGAGGCGTCTTGGTCTCGGAGTCATTGAGCAAGAGTCGAGTTAGAGACAGTCCAAGAAATAAATGAATAGCATCAGAAACTGAACAGTTTGCTCCAGACCTGTTCAAACCTTGTACTTAAGGGGCAGATTCAGAATGTGGTTTGCGTGACCAATAGTGCACAGAGTAAGGATAAAATTACGGAAAGTGACTGGCCCGGATGGGGTACCCATACAAGCACTCAGATCCTGTGTGGACCAGCTGGCAGGGGTATTTGCAGACATCTTTAACCTCTCTTTACACCAATCTGAAGTCCCTATCTGCTTCAAGAAGACGACAATCATCCCGGTACCGAACACGAATATCACCCGGTAGCTCTGACATCCATCATTATGAAGTGCTTCAAAAGGCTTGTCATGGCACGAATCAATTCCAGCCTCCCGGATTGCCTGGATCCACTACAGTTTGCCTACCACAGCAACAGGTCCACAGCAGACGCCATCTCCCTGGCCCTGCACTCAACCCTGGAACACCTGGATAACAAAGTCATGTTAGGCTCCTATTTATTGACTACAGCTCAGTCTTAAACAACATTGCTCCTACGAAACTCGTCTCCAAACTCCGTGGCCTGGGGCTCGGCTCGTCCCTCTGAGACGGGATCCTAGACTTCCGAACCCACAGACCGCAATCAGTAAGGATAGGCAACAACACCTCCTCCACGATCATCCTCAACAATGGTGCCCCAGAAAGCTGTGTCCTCAGCCCCCTACTATACTCCTTATACACCTATGACTGTGTGGCCAAATTCCCCTCCAACTCCATTTTCAAGTTTGCTGACACCACCACCATAGTGGGGTCAGATCTCAAACAATGACGAGACAGAGGACAGGAATGAGATAGAGAATCTGGTGAACTGGTGCGGCAACAATAATCTCTCCCCCAATGTCAACAAAACAAAGAGATTGTCATCGACTTCAGGAAGCATAGTGGAAGACATGTCCCTCTCTACGTCAACGGGGATGAAGTGGAAATGGTCGAGACCTTCAAGCTTCTAGATGTCTAGATTATCAGCAACCTGTCCTGGTCCCTCCGCACTGACGCTATTGTTAAGAAAGTCCACCTACGCCTCCACCTTCTCAAGAGGCTAAGGAAATTTGGCATGTCCACTATACAGACGCACCGTAGAAAGCATTCCTTCTGGCTGTATTACAGCTTGGTATGGCTTCTGCTCTGTCCAAGACCGCAACAAATTACAAAAGACGTGAATGTAGCCCAGTCTATCACGCAAATCAGCCTCCCATCCATTGACTCTGTCTACACTTCCCGCTGCATCAAAAAAGCAGCCAGCATAACCAAGGACCCCACGCACCCCGGACATTCTTCCACCTTCTTCTGTCAGGAAAATAAACAAAAGTCTGAGTCAAGAACCGACTCAAGAACAGCTTCTTCCCTACTGCCATCAGACTTTTGAATGGACCGACCTTGTATTAAACTGATCTTTCTCTACATCCCAGCTATGACTGTAACACTACATTCTGCACTCTCCCCTTCTCTATGTACGGTATGCTTTGTCTGTATAGCGCGCAAGAAACAATACTTTTCATGTTTATGAATACTTATGACAATAATAAATCAAATCAAATCACATCAAATTATGATATTTAAAAGTTGATAGATTATCCAAGAAGATTGAGTGTGGCACCTCAGTGCAGGAGTTAGATAGTCGAAGAGGAAGAGCAGGTGGATGACATTGTACTTCTAAGGAATTCAATAATTAGATCAGGTAACAATCTTTTGTAAAGTATTGAAAATAACACATGGTATAAAAACAAAATGCTGGAACTACTCAGCACTGTGAGAGACAGTGTTAGTAAGTCTGCTGAATGTTCCACTCAGAATCAAGCCCCGCTGGCAGAGATGAAAGGGAGAATGCTTCATTGGCCAATGGTGGCATTTTGCCTGTAGCAGACTGTTAAAAAGCTGTTGCTGGGGACACATCCTATCAGGACAATAGCCTATCCACTAAAGCTGCCAATGCATAGAGTCAAATAGGTTTACAGCATGGAAACAGGCCCTTCGGTCCAACTTGCCCATGCCGCCCTTTTTTTTAAACCCCTAAGCTAATCCCAATTGCCCGCATTTGGCCCATATCTCTCTATACCCATCTTACCTATGTAACTGTCTAAACGCTTTTTTAAAGACAAAATTGTACCCGCCTCTACTACTACCTCTGGCAGCTTGTTCCAGACACGCGCCACCCTCTGCGTGAAAGAATTGCCCCCGAGACACTTTTGTATCTCTCCCCTCTCACCTTAAACCTATGCCCTCTAGTTTTAGACTCCCCTACCTTTGAGAAAAGATATTGACTATCGAGCTGATCTGTGCCCCTCATTATTTTATGGAACTCTATAAGATCATCCCTCAGCCTTCTACGCTCCAGGGAAAAAAGTCCCAGTCTATGCAGCCTCTCCTTATAACTCAAACCATCAAGTCCCGGTAGCATCCTAGTAAATCTTTTCTGCACTCTTTCTGGTTTAATAATATCCTTTCTATAATAGGGTACACAGTATTCCAAGGGTGGCCTTATCACTGTCTTGTACAACTTCAACAAGACGTCCCAACTCCTGTATTCAATGGTCTGATCAATGAAATCAAGCATGCCGAATGCCTTCTTCACTACTCGGTCCACCTGTGACTCCACTTTCAAGGAGCTATGAACCTGTACCCCTAGATCTCTTTGTTCTGTAACTCTCCCCAATGCCCTACCATTGAGTAAATCCTGCCCTGGTTCAATCTACCAAAATGCATCACCTTGCATTTATCTAAATTAAACTCCATCTGCCATTCGTCAGCCCACTGGCCCAATTGATCAAGGTCCCATTGCAATCGGAGAAAACTTTCTTCGTTATCCACTACGCCACCAATCTTGGTGTCATCTGCAAACTTACTAACCATGCCTCCTATATTCTCATCCAAATCGTTAATATAAATGACAAATAACAGTGGGCCCAGCACTGATCCCTGAGGCACACCGCTGGTCACAGGCCTCCAGTTTGAAAAACAACTCTCTACAACCACCCTCTGGTTTCTGTCAAGAAGCCAATTTTGTATCCATTTAGATACCTCACCCTGGATCCCGTGAGATTTAACCTACCATGCAGTACCTTGTCAAAGGCCTTGCTAAAGTCCATGTAGACAACATCAACTGCACTGCCCTCATCTACCTTCTTGGTTACCCCTTCAAAAAACTCAATAACATTTGTGAGACATGATTTTCCACTCACAAAGCCATGCTGACTGTCCCTAATCAGTCCTTGCATCTTGAAATGCCTGTAGATCCTGGCTCTCAAAATACCTTCCAACAACTTACCCACTACAGATGTGAGGCTCACCGGCCTGTAGTTCCCAGACTTTTCCCTGCAGCCGTTTTTAAACAAAGGCACAGCGTTTGCCACCCTCCAAACTTCAGGCACCTCACCCGTGACTACCGATGATTCAAATATCTGTGCGAGGGGACCCGCAATTTCCTCCCTAGCTTCCCACAATGTCCTGGGATACACTCCATCAGGTCCCGGAGATTTATCTACCTTGATGCACTTTAAGACTTCCAGCACCTCTTTCTCTGTAATACGTAAACTCCTCAAGACATCACTATTTATTTCCCCAAGTTCCCTAACATCCATGCTTTTCTCAACAGTAAATACTGATGAGAAATATTCATTTAGGATAAAGAACAAACAAAGAACAAAGAACAATACAGCACAGGAACAGGCCCTTCAGCCCTCCAAGCCCGCGCTGCTCCCTGGTCCAAACTAGACCATTTCTCACCCATTTCTTGTGGATCCGCACATAGATGACTTTGTTGATCCTTAAGAGGCCCTACTCTCTCCCTTGTTACTCTTTAGCCCTTTATGTATTTGTAGAAGCTCTTCGGATTCTCCTTTGCCTCATCTGCCAATCATGTCCCTTTTTGCCCTCCTGGTTTCTCTCTTAACTCTACTCTACACCTCCTATACTGTTCAAGGGATTCACTTGATCCCAGCTGCCTATGCATGTCATGTACCTCCTTATTCTTGACCAACCCGGTTGGCATGGATAGCACTTTTAGCGAGTGAGAATTGCACAGGCAGGTAGGGAATAGGTGACCATTAGGAACAGTAAAAGACTCAGGAAGGAGGTGTAGGAATTCCCTGTGGTCAGCCCCCTCTCAAACAGATATATTGCTTTGGATACTGTTGGGGGAGATGGCTTCTCAGGGGAAAGCAGTTACAACCAAGTTCATCGTACTGTGGGTTGCTCTGCTGCTCAGAGGGGTGGAAGACAAGCAAATGGCAGGGCTGTAATGATAGGGGATTCAATAGTTAGGGGTACAGATAGACACTTCTGTGGCCACAAACATGAATCAAAAATCTGATTTGATTTGATTTGTTATTGTTACATGTATTAGTATCCGGTGAAAAGTATTGTTCCTTGCATGCTACACAGACAAAACACGTGTCCTCAGACTTTTGTTCTTTTTCCTGATGGAAGAAGGTGGAAGAAAGTATTTCTGCGGTGCGTGGGTTCCTTGATTATGCTGGCTGCTTTTCTGAAGCAGCGGCAAGTGTAGACAGAGTCAATACATTGAATGGTTTGAGTGATGGACTGGGCTTCGCTCATGATCCTTTGTCGTTTCTTGCGGTCTTAGACAGAGCAGGATACCAAGTGGTGATACAACCAGAAAGAATGCTTTCTATGGTGCATCTGTAGAAGTTGATGAGAGTTGTAGTGGACATGCCAAATTTCCTTAGTCTCCTGTGAAAATGCAGGCATTGGTAGGTTTTCTTAACTATAGCATTCGTCTGGAGGGACCAGGACATGTTGATGATCTGCATGCCTCGAAATTTGAAGCTCTCGACCATTTCTACATCATCCCCATTGTTGTAGACAGGGGTTAGTATGTTGCCTCCCTGGTGCCAGGGTCCAGGATGTCACAGAGCGGCGGCAGCATATCTGGTGTGGGAAGGTGATTTGATTTGATTTGATTTATTATTGTCACATGTATTAACATAGTGAAAAATATTGTTTCTTGCGCACTATACAGACAAAACGCTCATAGAGAAGGAAAGGAGAGAGTGCAGAATGTAGTGTTACAGTCATAGCTAGGGTGTAGAGAAAGTTCAACTTAATGCAAGGTACGTCCATTCAAAAGTCTGACAGCAGCAGGGAAGAAGCTGTTCTTGAGTCAGTTGGTATGTGACCTCAGATTTTTGTATCTTTTTCCCAAAGGAAGAAGGTGGAAGAGAGAATGCCCAGCGTGCGTGGGGTCCTTAATTATGCTGGCTACTTTGCCGAGGTAGCGGGAAGTGTAGACAGAGTCAATGGATGGAAGGACGGTTTGCGTGATGGATTGGGCTACATTCACGATCCTTTGTAGTTCCTTGAAGTCTTGGGCAGAGCAGGAGCCATACCAAGCTGTGATACAACCAGAAAGAATGCTTTCTATGTTGCATCTGTAAACGTTGGTGAGAGTCGTTGCTAACATGCCAAATGTCCTTAGTCTTCTGAGGAAGTAGAGGCGTTGGTGGGCTTTCTTAAATATAGTGTCAGCATGGGGGGACAAGAACAGGTTGTTGGTGATCTGGACACCTAAAAACTTGAAGCTCTCGACCCTTTCTACTTCGTCCCCATTGATGTAGACAGGGGCATGTTCTCCTTTACGCTTCCTGAAGGTGAACAGCTAGCAGTCGTGATACACACTGGCATCAATGGTATAGGTCAACGAAGGGATGAGGACCTGCAGGGGATATGATGGCCTAGTGGTATTTTAGTTAGACTATTAATCCAGAAACTCAGCTATTGCTCTGGGGATCCGGGGTCAAATCCCACCATGACAGATGGTGAAATTGAATTTGAATTCAATTTAAAAAATCTGGAATTAAGAAACTACTGATGACCATGAAATCATTGTTGATTGTCGGAAAAACCCATCTAGTTTGCTAATGTCCTTTAGGGAAGTTATCTGCCGTCCTTATCTGGTCTGGCCTACATGTGACTCCAGAGCCACAGCAATGTGGGGGACTCTCAACCGCCCTCCAAGGGCAACTAGAGATGGGCAATAAATGCTGGCCAGCCAGTGAAGCTCATGTCCCATGAATGAATTTTAAAAAGCAGAGTACAGGGAGTTAGGAGATAAATTAAAATGCATGACCTCAAATTTAGTAATCTCAGTTCCACGTGCTAGCGAGAGTAGGACCAATAGGATAGACCAAACGAACATGTGGCTGGAGAGAAGGTTTAGCCAGGACTGATTCAGATTCTGGAGGCACTGGGACTAGTGCAAATTGGACAGGCTGCACCCAGGCAAAAGCCAGTCCTGTGGGGGAGTATTTAAACTAGTGTGGCAGGGGAATGGGATCCCTGGAGTAGGATTAGATGCGAGCGGTTTAGGTATTCCAGATCCGAAGGGGCTATCTTACAAGCCTATATCAGGCTAAGCCACCCAAAGAGGGAAATCTATTTCTCTGCTAAGACTCAGAATAGCTCTCACAAGGGGAGATAACTCTTCAGTGTCTCAAACAGTTAAACAGGATTTCAGTTACTTTCTAATGGGCGATATTCGGATTTGTCATTCATGACTAAACCCCCTACCTCAGTCGGTCGTGAATCCTTGTCATTTCCTAAATGTGTGTCTAGGATCTAAGACTTGTGAGATTAAGGCTACACAGTTTATTTCTAATAGTATTTTGTTATAAAATACTCTCAATTGACAAATACAGAATTGCAGAGTTAAGAGTATAAATTGATTAACAGTCCTTTGTTAACTGTTAACAAACTAACTTCCGTAAGAGAAGCATACTTCTAAACATGGAAAATCTTAAAGTATCTCATATCAATCTCTAATACATTTCTAAAAAGTTTAATAGAAACATACTTACAAAAACCACGAGGGTCTTTGTTGACGAAACAGGCTTGCAGAACAGAATTCCTTTGACTGCAGGAGATAGAGTGAGTGACAAGTCTGTAGATTCTGCCTGTTTATATACATATTTCTTACTCACTTGGTACTATCGATCCCTTTGTTCATTTATTGTTTGTATTGAGTAATGTTCTATGGCAAAATTATCACCAAGCATGTGATTTAACTTCTTAGAGTCTGCTTGAATGTCAGGTGTCTAAGATATATAGTCAGACAGGAAGTTTGTTAGAGACACATCTCTACTTTCAATTTTCTATTTTCAATGTGTCAAGATTCTTAAATATATAGATGTCCAAATAACCACTGTTCCAAATGGTGATATCTTAAACGCCAAGGGTTAGGAAGTTTGCTTATTTTATTCTTTGCTTGTTATCTGTTGATATTCTTTTGCACTCTAGTTAGTAGCTGTAATTGCAGGAAGGTAATTAGAAGAATTTATGGGCTGTCAATTCCCAAGAATCTTCAAACCCTGCTTTTGTCTTTTAGTGACGTCATGATCCTGGGTCAGCTAAAATTTCTTAAACTGATCCTGACTTTTAAATGACCTGTCTGCTGAAATGGTTTTATTCCACTTTGAATTAAAACACTTGACATATAAATCTCTGCTGCTTATATATGTCCTTATTCTAAACCGAATTCTGGGACAGTGTGATACCCATCACACAGATAGAACATAGAACATAGAACATAGAACATTACAGCGCAGAACAGGCCCTTCGGCCCACGATGTTGCACCGACCAGTTAAAAAAAAAACTGTGACCCTCCAACCTAAACCAATTTCTTTTCGTCCATGAACCTATCTACGGATCTCTTAAACGCCCCCAAACTAGGCGCATTTACAACTGATGCTGGCAGGGCATTCCAATCCCTCACCACCCTCTGGGTAAAGAACCTACCCCTGACATCGGTTCTATAACTACCCCCCCTCAATTTAAAGCCATGCCCCCTCGTGCTGGATTTCTCCATCAGAGGAAAAAGGCTATCACTATCCACCCTATCTAAACCTCTAATCATCTTATATGTTTCAATAAGATCCCCTCTTAGCCGCCGCCTTTCCAGCGAAAACAATCCCAAATCCCTCAGCCTCTCCTCATAGGATTTCCCCTCCATACCAGGCAACATCCTGGTAAAATTCTGATCCTGAGGTCAGATTCTGATCAGGAAAATGGAGGGAGAACATCAGCTCGTGATGCAGAAGATGTAGTGGTAGACTTGAGTAAAAAATGTCCAGCAAGGGAAATTAGAAACATAGAAACATAGAAAACTAGAGCACAAAACAGGCCCTTCGGCCCCACAAATTGTGCCGAACATATCCCTACCCTCTAGGCCTACCTATAACCCTCCATCCTATTAAGTCCCATGTACTCATCCAGGAGTCTCTTAAAAGACCCTATTGAGTTTGCCTCCACCACCACTGACGGCAGCCGATTCCACTCGCCCACCACCCTCTGTGTGAAAAACTTCCCCCTAACATTTCCCCTGGACCTACCCCCCAGCACCTTAAACCTGTGTCCTCTCGTAGCAGCCATTTCCACCCTGGGAAAAAAGCCTCTGAGAGTCCACCCGATCTATGCCTCTCAACATCTTATATACGTCTATTAGGTCTCCTCTCATCCTACGTCTCTCCAAGGAGAAAAGACCGAGCTCCCTCTGCCTATCCTCATAAGACATGCCACTCAATCTCGGCAACATCCTTGTAAATCTCCTCTGCACCCTTTCAATGTTTTCCACATCCTTCCTGTAATGAGGCGACCAGAACTGAGCACAGCACTCCAAGTGGGGTCTGACGAGGGTCTTATACAGCTGCATCATTATCCCCGGACTCCTAAACTCAATCCCTCGATTGATAAAGGCCAGCACACCATACGCCTTCTTAACCACCTCCTCCACCTGCGGGGCCGATTTTAGAGTCCTATGGACTCGGACGCCAAGGTCCTTCTGATCCTCTACAGTACTAAGAGTCTTTCCCTTAATATTGTACTCCTTCATCCCATTTGACCTGCCAAAATGGACCACTACGCATTTATCTGGGTTGAAGTTCATCTGCCACTTCTCCGCCCAGTCTTGCATCCTATCTATGTCCCTCTGTAACGTCTGACATCCCTCCAGACTATCCACAACCCCACCAACCTTCGTGTCGTTGGCAAGCTTACCAACCCATCCCTCCACTTCCTCATCCAGGTCATTTATGAAAATGACAAACAGCAAGGATCCCAGAACAGATCCCTGGGGCACACCACTGGTGACCGACCTCCATTTAGAAAAAGACCCATCTATACACACTCTCTGCCTCCTTTTGGCAAGCCAGTTCTGGATCCACAGGGCAGCAGCCCCTTGGATCCCATGCCCTCTCACTTTTTCTAGAAACCTTGCATGGGGGACCTTATCGAACGCCTTGCTAAAATCCATATAAACCACTTCTACTGCTTTCCCTTCGTCAATGTGTTTAGTCACATTTTCGAAGAACTCCACCAGGCTCGTAAGGCACGATCTGTCTTTGACAAAGCCATGCTGAGTATTCTTGAGCATACTAAACCTCTCCAAATGCTCATAAATCTTGTCCCTCAGGATCTTCTCCATCAGCTTACCAACCACTGAGGTTAGACTCACCGGTCGGCAATTTCCTGGGCTATCCCCTTCTTGAAAATAGGAACCACATCCGCAATCCTCCAATCCTCCGGCACCTCTCCCGTCTCCCGCTGATGGAATTAAACTTTTTATACTTCAATGCAAAGAGTTTTACAAACAAGTGCTCAGATAGACACATGGTAGCATGATGTCATTGCTATAAACGAAACCTGGGGCAAAATTGACAGCTCAATATTCCTGATTTTAGAGTCTTCAGATACAATAGAGTGGGAGATAATGGAGGGGGCTGTTAATGGTTAAAGAATGAACTCCAGTTGTGAGAAGGGATGATAAACCAAACAGGTCAACAAACAAGGCTTTAAGGAGTGAGCTTAGAAATAAAAAAGGGACAGTCACACTACTGGAAGTAGGCTATAGATAGTGAAAGGGAGATAGAAGAACAAATATGGAGGGAAATTTCTGCCTGTAAGAACAAGAGGGCAATAATATCAACTGGATTCAAAAAATAAGAGGGACTGCGGGAGAAGAATTCATGCAGTGTGTCCAAGAAAAATATTTTCAACCAATTAGTGACAATCCAATGAGAGGAGATGCAATTCCCGACCTAGTCTTGGGGAATGAAGAAGGGCAAATGGGTGAAGTGACATTTGGCGACCATGTCGAGGATCGTGATCACAATTCAGTTAACTTTAGCATTACCATGGAAAAGGACAGAGAGAAGGTTGGAATAAAAGTTTTGAACTGGGGGAAAGCAAAGTTTGCAGGAATGAGAAGGGATTTGGCTGAGGTGGACTGAGAGGGGATAAATCAGTGGAAAACCAGTGGGAAGCACTATAAAGCGAGATCCAAAATGTACAAAGTAGACATGTCCCCTCCAAAAATAGGAGTGGTACTGCCAAATCTGGACCACCCTGGTTGTCTGGAAAAATACGGGCGAAGATCAAACAGAAAATGAAAGTGTATAATAGGCCCAAAGAACTGAGCATTGCAGATAGCCTAGACAAATATAGGCAGGGACGAAGTAATAAAGGAAATAAGGAAATGAATGAGATGGCATGAAAAAAGGTTTGGTGGTGTTGGTGTTGGAGGCAGAGATCCTAAACTCTTTTAAAAAGTACCTTAATCTGCACCTTGTGTGCTGTTAGCTGCAGGGCTGTGGGTTGAATGCAGGAAGGTGGAATTAGAAAAGGCACCGGTGTGTCCTCAGGCTGGCATGGACAAGATAGGCCGAATGGCCTCCTTCTGTGCTGTAACTTTTCTGTGGTTCTATGTTTGGTGGTACGGTGGCACAGTGGTTAGCACTGCTACCTCACAGCGCCAGGGACCTGGGTTCAATTCCCGGCTTGGGTGACTGTGCAGAGTCTGCGTGTTCTCCCCATGTCTGCGTGGGTTTCCTCCGGGTACTCTGGTTTCCTCCCACATTCCAAAGATGTGCGGGTTAGGTTGATTGGCCATGCTAAATTGCCCCTTAGTGTCAGGGGGACTAGCAGGGTAAATACGTGGGCCTACGGTGATAGGGGCTGGATGGGATTGTGGTCGGTGCAGACTCGATGGGCCTGATTGGCAAAAGAACTATGAGGATAAATGTTTTCATACAATGAGTGGTCACGTTGGGAATGACTGATCGGCTGGTGGCCACAGATTCAATAATAACCTTCAATTTGGAATTGGATAAATATTTAATAGAGAATATGTGAAATAAGTGAAGAATGGACAAACTCAGTTGCTGTTCAAAACAACCAGTGACAACTTGATGGGCCAAATGGTCTCCTCTTGTGCAGCAATATGATTCTGTAAGTGCTCCTGGATCCATTTACCATATGGGAAACAGTGACTTCAGTCCACTTTCCATTCAGAAACCCTTTCATTGAGTACTTAGATGGCAAAAAAATGTTTATTGTGAATGGTTGGTTTGTTGTTTAACAATGCCTGTTATTTTCATGTCCAAATCTGCTCTCATGTCTTTATGCTGCAAAAAATAGTTCTCAGTCCAAGGAGATGCCGATTTCTTTAATGTAGTGAGCTGCCGCCTTTCTATGTTGAGGTAAACGCAGTCAGTACCTGCCTCAGTTCCTCCTCAGGTGTGTCTTTGAGGCTCTGTGCTGTTCCACACCATTCTTTGTATTTTGGTCAATGTTTTTCTGGATCTCTTTGCAGAACGTTCTGGAGATTCAAATCATGTTTCAAAGCTTCACTTTCTTCTGAGCTGCTCTGGCTGTTCCATTGAAATAATGAGATGGCTTTAATTTCCTGTACATCAATAGGTTGCTTCCCACAGTTCCAGACAGTGTCTGAAGAATCGATTGGTGCAGGATTCGAAAGCTGCTGGTTATCTTGAAAGTCTATTTCCCAGGATTGGTCAGAGTCTGTACTGAAACCATACAACCTGGACCGCCCAGTGTCCTCCCTCCACATCAGCTTGGTCATTGCAGCATTAGTTTGTCTATCTCCTTCACCTTTGAACTGAGGATGAGGAGAGGCACTATCTTCTGAATTGAAAGCTTCTTTACACACTGTTCCTGAACTTTCCACCTCGGTTTTCGCAGAGTCGGTCTTAAGACTGAGGTCACCTGACAGTTCCAGTCCTGGGCTCTTCCGGCTCGGAGACCCTGTCTTTTGTTTTGGAGACTCCAACTCCCGGGATGCTCCATATAAACATAACTTTGTAATTGTTTTTCTCAGTTTCAGAACTGCTTTTCCAGCTGGGTGCTTCCTTTCTTGCAGGTTGTTAGAAGCACCTCCAATGCATTTGTCAGGACTGAAAGAAAACTGGTGGGCAGGTCCGATCTTCTGCACTGGTGTCTTGGAAACGTGAGAGTACAAAGAGGTCAGAGCATTCGCCATCGTTGTGAGCACCTCGATTTGTCGGAACCGACCTGCAAAGATGATCAAACGTGTCAGACTAACAGAATCCTCTGTCCAATTCTGCAGCGCAATTTTCATATAGACAATGTCTTTAACTCCATAAAAAATTCGACAGACACTTCATAGCAGTCATTATTCAACAAACTTCACACAGGACAAACTAAGGAGTTAGCATGACAGCTGACCAAACCTTTGGTCAAAAGGAAATTCTTCCTGGGGGAAAAGAAAGTGAGAGAGCTGGAGAAGGGAATTCTAGGGCTTCAGGACTGCACAACTGGAGGCCCAGCTGTCCATGGTGGAGCCAAAATTGGAGGAATGCTGAGATCTTGGGAGATACAATAGGAATTGGTGTTGACAAGAGAATTAGAACAAAGAATATAGAACCAGGACTCAGCTACTTAACACCTTGAGCCTGTTCCACTATACAATATCATGACTGACAACTGACCTAACTCCATACATACTTTTTCCCAGGGTGGAAATGGCTGCTACGAGAGGACACAGGTTTAAGGTGCTGGGGGGTAGGTACAGGGGAAATGTGAGGGGAAAGTTTTTCGCACAGAGGGTGGTGGGCGAGTGGAATCGGCTGCCGTCAGTGGTGGTGGAGGCAAACTCAATAGGGACTTTTAAGAGACTCCTGGATGAGTACATGGGACTTAGTAGGATGGAGGGTTATAGGTAGGCCTAGACGGTAGGGACATGTTCAGCACAACTTGTGGGGCCGAAGGGCCCGTTTGTGCTGTAGTTTTTCTATGTTTCTCTATGTGGGGGGCACGGTAGCACAGTGGTTAGCACTGCTGCTTCACAGCTCCAGGGACCTGGGTTCGATTCCCAGCTTGGGTCACTGTCTGTGTGGAGTTTGCACATTCTCCTCGTGTCTGCGTGGGTTTCCTCCGGGTGCTCCGGTTTCCTCCCACAGTCCAAAGATGTGCGGGTTAGGTTGATTGGCCATGCTAAAATTGCCCCTTAGTGTCCTGGGATGCGTGAATTAGATTAGCGGGTAAAATATGTAGGGATATGGGGGTAGGGCCTGGGTGGGATTGTGGTCGGTGCAGACTCGATGGGCCGAATGGCCTCTTTCTGTACTGTAGGGTTTCTATGATTTCTATGTTTCTATGTTTCTGTACCCATATATCTCTTCATACTATGGTAACAGGTTTAAAATTAACAATATATCATGCATCAATTGCTCTTTGCAGTAGAGAGTTCCAAATATTTACCACACTTAGTGTGTAATCCGGAAAGGTCTGGCTTTAATTGTTAGATTATGCCCCCCCCACGCCACCTCCACCTCCCTCCCCCACAATTTGAGACTCCCCAGTTAATAAAAATGGTTTGTTTTGAGCTTAATGACAAGAAACTTTGATCAGGTCACTCCTTAGCCTTTTAGGGAATACAAGCTTTTTTTGTATAATCTTTCCTTGTAATTTAACACTTTGAATCCAGGTAGCATTCTGGTTTACTGAACTCTCTCTGAAGCCAATATATCCTTTTAAAGGTGTGCTCCCCAGAACTGAACACAGTAGCTGAAGTCTAACCAGAGCTTTGTTTAGCTGAAGCATGACTTCTATCCCTGCATTTTAATCCTCTATAAAGATAAGACCAACATTCCATCAATGTTTTTGAGTATTTTCTGTCGCTGTTACTGAAATTTTAGTGAAGGATCTCAATCTGGGGAGGCAATGACCTAGTGGTATTATCACTAGGTTATTAATCGAGAAGCACAGATAATGTTCTGGGGACCCGGTTTGAATCCCGACATGGTAGATGGTAGAATTTGAATTCAATAAAAAGAAAATTTGGAATTAAGAGTCCACTGATGACCATGAAACCATTGTTGATTGCCAGAAAACCCACCTGGTTCACTAATGTCCTTTCGGGAAGGAAATCTGTCGTCCTTACCTGGTCTGGCTCCAGAGCCACAGCAATGCTCTCTGAAATGGCCTCACAAGCCACTCAGTTTCAAGGGCAACTAGGGATGGGCAATAAATGCTGGCCAACCAGCGACACCCATGTCCCACGAATGAATTAAAAAAATTATAGAGTGTTGAGAACTTTGAAGAAAGGTTTAAAAATGTTAGAGAGATAGATTTCAGTTGGAGGTTTAAGGTACAGGAAGATTGGCCTTTGATGGGCCATTCTTCGTTCTAGATTGTAACTTACTTGCCAGTGTGTAACTGGGATTTTCCTCTCCTAGTCTCTTCACCTGAGCTTCTAGGAAAACTCTGAAGTTAATTCCATTGGCACAAGATGCATAGCTGAAAAAGCGGGATGGAATTTTTGCTGTAATATTGGGCTCTTCCATTCCAAAGCCGAGGTTATATAGAATCTCCTCAGGATCTTCTTTGTACATATCCAAAATTTCAGAGACACTGTGAACAAAGAATGTTCAAACTGAGCAAATACAATTCAACAGGTGTGAAGGAAAATACGAGAGTGTGTGTGTGGATTGGTGGATAATCACACAAATTCATTTGATGTAAATATAACCCTGAACCCAGTGATCAGGAAACCTTCACAGTCAGAAATTAAATTTGCCATTCCGGCATCTGAATGAAATGCTGGTCTCGTTTCTGCTCCATGGTCATTGATGGACAAGTTGCAGCTTTCGATGTGACGATGTGGTTAAAAAAAAGGGATGGGGTCCTAAAAGCAGAAAATAGGGAGCTAGGAAGCAAGCTGAAAAGTAGGACCTCAAAGGTATTGATCTCAGGATTACTATCTGTGCCATGTGCGAGTCAGAGTAGAAACCGCAGGATGCATAGAATGAATACGTGGCCGAAAAGATGCTGTGAGGGGGAGGGTTTCAGATTCCTAGGGCATTGGGACCAGTTTGGGGGAGGAGGGACCTGTACAAACTGGACGGGTTACACCTGGGCAGGACTGGGACTGATGTCCTTGGAGGGGTGCTTGTTAGAGTAGTTGGGGAACGTTTAAACTAACATGGCAGGGGGGTGGGAACCATTGCAAGGATTCAGAGCAGGGGGAATTAAGAAGAGGAAAAGACAGCAAGGAGAATAAGGAAAGTGATAGGCAGAGAAATCAAGGACCAGAGTCAGATAAGGACCAAGTTAAAAAATAGTAGGAAAGGAAAAAGAAACATTAAAAGTGCCCACCTTAAGATTTTGTACCCGAATGCTCGGAGCATTCGAAACAAAATGAATGAATTAGTTGCACAGATAGATGTAAAGGGCTATGATATAGTTGGCATTATGGAGAGATGGTTCCAAGGTGAGCAAGGATGGGAACTAAACATTGAGGGTTATTCAGTGTTTAGGAAGGACAGGCAGAAGGGAAAAGGTGGTGGAGTTGCATTGTTGATGAAAGATGATATTGACACAATATTGAGGGAAGATATCAGCATAGATGATGTGGAATCTGTATGGGTCGAGTTAAGAAACAACAAAGGGCAAAAAACATTGGTGGGGACGGCATACAGACCACCAAACTGTAGAGGTAAGTTTGGAGAAAGCATTAGATAGGAAATCAGAGATGTATGTGTTAAAGGAACATCTGTGATTATGGGTGACTTTAATCTGCATATAGATTAGGAGAGTCAAATTAGTCACAGTACAATAGAGGGGGAATTCCTGGAGTGCATACTCCAGGATGGTTTTCTGGAGCAGTACGTTGAGGAACCAACAAGGGAGCAGGCCATCTTGGACTGGGTGTTGTGTAATGAGAAAGGATTAGTTGGTAATCTAGTTGTGAGAGAACCCTTGGGGACGAGTGACCATAATATGGTAGAATTCTTTGTCAAGGTGGATAATGATGTCGTTGATTCTGAGACTCGGGTCCTGAATCTTAATAAAGGTATCTATGATGGTATGAGGCATGAATTGGCCGTGACAGACTGGGAAACATTATTAAAAGAAAAGACAGTGGACAGGCAATGGCAGGCATTTAGAGAACGAATGGGTGAACTCCAGAAGTTGTTTTTTCCTGTTTGGCACAAGAGTGGTAAGGGAATTGTGGCCAAACCATGGCTGATAAGGGAAATTAGAGATAGTATCAGATTCAAGAAAGAAGCAAACAAATTGGAAAGAAAATGCAATAGGTTTGAGGATTGGGAGCAGTTTAAAATTCAGTAAAGGAGGACCAAGGGATTGATTAAGAAGGGAAAAATAGAGTATGAAAGTAAGCCAGCGGGGAACAGAAAAACTGACTGTAAAAGTTGCTATAGATATGTAAAGAGAAAAAGATTGACAAAAACGAATGTAAGCCCCTTACAGTCAGAAACGGGAGAATTCATAACGGGGAATAAAGAAATGGCTGAGGAATTAAATTTGTACTTTGCTTCAGTCTTAGAACCATAGAACCATAGAAAATTACAGCTCAGAAACAGGCCTTTTGGCCCTTCTTGTCTGTGCCGAACCATTTTTTGCCTAGTCCCACTGACCTGCACTTGGACCATATCCCTCCACACCCCTCTCATCCATGAACCCGTCCAAGTTTTTCTTAAATGTTAAAAGTGGCATTTACCACTTTATCCGGCAGCTCATTCCACACTCCCACCACTCTCTGCGTGAAGAAGCCCCCCCTAATATTCCCTTTAAACTTTTCTCCTTTCACCCTTAACCCATGCCCTCTGGTTTTTTTCTCCCCTCGCCTCAGCGGAAAAAGCCTGCTTGCATTCACTCTATCTATACCCATCAAAATCTTATACACCTCTATCAAATCTCCCCTCAATCTTCTACGCTCCAGGGAATAAAGTCCCAACCTATTCAATCTCTCTCTGTAACTCAGCTTCTCAAGTCCCGGCAACATCCTTGTGAACCTTCTCTGCAGGCTTTCAACCTTACATCCTTCCTGTAACTAGGTGACCAAAACTGTTCACAATACTCCAAATTCGGCCTCACCAATGCCTTATATAACCTTACCATAACACTCCAACTTTTATACTCGATACTCCGATTTATAAAGGCCAATGTACCAAAGGCACTCTATATGACCCTATCCACCTGTGACGTCACTTTTAGGGAATTCTGTACCTGTATTCCCAGATCCCTCTGTTCAACTGCACTCTTCAGAGTCCTACCATTTACCCTGTACGTTCTTCTTTGGTTTGTCCTTCCAAAGTGCAATATCTCACACTTGTCTGCGTTAAATTCCATTTGCCATTTTTCAGCCCATTTTTCTAGTTGGTCCAAATCCCTCTGCAAGCTTTGAAAACCTTCCTCACTGTCCACTACACCTCCAATCTTTGTATCATCAGCAAACTTGCTGATCCAATTTACCACATTATCATCCAGATCATTGATATAGATGACAAACAACAATGGACCCAACACCGATCCCTGCGGCACACCACTAGTCACAGGCCTCCACTCAGAGAAGCAATCCTCCACAACCACTCTCTGGCTTCTTCCATTGAAAGAAGTCTCACAACACCAGGTTAAAGTCCAACAGGTTTATTTGGTAGCAAATACCATATGCTTTCGGAGCGCTGCCCCTTCGTCAGATGGAGTGGTTATCTGTTCTCAAACAGTGCTTCTCCACATCGTTCTTCCATTGAGCCAGTGTCTAATCCAATTTACTACCTCCCCATGTATACCTAGCAACTGAACCTTCCTAACCAACCTCCCATGAGGGACCTTGTCAAAGGCCTTGCTGAAATCCAGGTAGACAACATCCACCGCCTTCCCTTCATCCACTTTCCTGGTAACCTCCTCGAAAAACTCTAATAGATTGATCAAACATGACCTACCACGCACAAAGCCATGTTGACTCTCCCTAATAAGTCCCTGTCTATCCAAATATTTGTAGATCCTATCCCTTATCACACCTTCCAATAACTTGCCCACCATCGATGTCAAACTTACTGGCCTATAATTTCCCGGATTTCTTTTGGAACCTTTTTTAAACAACGGAACAACATGAGCCACCCTCCAATCATCCGGCACCTCCCCCGTGAATACTGACATTTTAAATATGTCTGCCAGGGCCCCTGCAAGTTCAACACTAGCTTCCCTCAAGGTCCGTGGGAATACCCTTCACTCTCTTCACAAAGGAAGACATGAATAATGTACCAGAAATGCTGAGAGAAACATGTTTTCGTGAGAAGCTGAAGGAAATCAGCATTAATAGAGAAATGGTTTTGGGGGAATTGATGGGATTGAAGGTGGATAAATCTCCAGGTCCTGATAATCTTCATCCCAGAGTACTTAAGGAAGTGGCCCTGGAAATAATAGATCCATTGGTGGTTATTTTCCAAAATTATTTGGACTCTAGAATAGTTCCAGATCGGAGGGTAGCTAATGTAAGCCCACTATTCAAAAAGTGAGGTAGAGAGAAAACAGGGAACTATAGACCAGTGAGCCTAATGTCGGTACTGGGGAAGTTGCGAGAGTCCATTATCAAGGAATTCATAACTCAGCATTTGGAAGGCAGTGGTATAATCAGACAAAGTCAGCATGGATTTACAAAGGATTTACAAGGAACTACAAAAGGTCGTGGATGTAGCCCAATCCATCACACAAACCAGCCCCCCATCCATTGACTTTGTCTACACTTCCCGCTGCCTCGGCAAAGCAGCCAGCATAATTAAGGACCCCATGCACCACGGACATTCTCTCTTCCACCTTCTTCCATCGGGAAAAAGATACAAAAGTCTGAGGTCACGCACCAACCAACTCAAGAACAGCTTCTTCCCTGCTGCTGTCAGACGTTTGAATGGACCTACCTTGCATTAAGTTGATCTTTCTTGACACCCTAGCTATGACTGTAACACTACATTCTACACTCTCTCATTTTCTTCTCTATGAATGGTATGCTTTGTCTGTATAGTGCACAAGAAACAATACTTTTCAATGTATGTTAATACATGACAATAATAAATCAAATCAAATCAAAATCAAAAGGGAAATCATGCTTGACAAATATATTGGAATTTTTTGGAGATGTAACTAGTAGAGTTGACCAAGGAGAACCAGTGGATGTGGTTTATTTAGACTTTCAGAAGGCTTTCGAAAGGTCTCACACAGCAGACTATTCTGTAAAGTTAAAGCAGATGGGATTGCAGGCAAAGTCTTGAGATGAATCAAAAGCTGGTTAGCAGATAGGAAGAGTTTTAACAACACCAGGTTAAAGTCCAACAGGTTTATTTGGAAGCAAATACCATTAGCTTTCAGAGCGCTGCTCCTTCGTCAGATGGAGTGGAAATGTGCTCTCAAACAGGGCACAGAGACACAAAATCAAGTTACAGAATACTGATTAGAATGCGAATCCCTACAACCAACCAGATCTTAAAGATACAGACAATGTGGGTGGAGGGAGCATTAAGCACAGGTTAAAGAGATGTGTATTGTCTCCAGATAGGAAGCAGAGAGTTGGCATAAATGCTCATTTTCTGGTGGCAGTTGGTGACTAATGGGGTTCCGCAGGGATCTGTGCTAGGACCCCAACTGTTCACATTATATATTAATGATTTGAAAGAGGGAACTGAATGTCTTATCTTCAAATTTGCAGATCATACAAAGTTAGGTGGGAGGGTGAGCTATGAGGAGGATGCAGAGATGCTTCAGCGTGATTTGGACAGGCTGAGTGTGTGGGCATCCGTATGGCAGATGTCGTATGATGTGGATAAATGTGAGGTTATCCACTTTGCTGGCAATGATAGGAAGACAGATTATTACTTGAATGGGTGTAAATTGAGAGAGATGGATACTCAATGAAAACTTGCAGTCCTCATGCATCAGTCGCTGAAAGTAAGCGTGCAGGTACAGCAGGCACTAAAGAAGGCACGGTAGCACAGTGGTTAGCACTGCTGCTTCACAGCTCCAGGGACCTGGGTTCGATTCCCGGCTTGGGTCACTGTCTGTGTGGAGTTTGCACATTCTCCTCGTGTCTGCGTGGGTTTCCTCCGGGTGCTCCGGTTTCCTCCCACAGCCCAAAGATGTGCGGGTTAGGTTGATTGGCCATGCTAAAATTGCCACTTAGTGCCCTGGGATGCGTAGATTAGTGGGTAAAATATGTAGGGATATGGGGGTAGGGCCTGGGTGGGATTGTGGTCGGTGCAGACTCGATGGGCCAAATGGCCTCTTTCTGTACTGTAGGGTTTCTATGATTTCTATGATTTGAAATGGTATGTTGGCCTTCATACCGAGACAATTTGACTATAGGGATAGGGATGATTTGCTACAATTGTATAGGGCATTGGTGAGGCCACACTGGAGTATTGTGTGCAGTTTTGGCGTCCTTATCTGAGGAAGGATGTCTTTGCTATAGAGGGAGTACAGCGAAGGTTTACCAGGCTGATTCCTGGGATGGCAGATCTGTCATATGAGGAGAGACTAAATTGGTTAGGATTATATTCACTGGAGTTTAGGAGAGTGAGAGGGGATCTCATAGAAATTTATAAAATTCTAACAGGGTTAGACAGGGTAGATTCAGAAAGAATGTTCCCAATGGTGGGGGGAGTCCAGAACTAGAGGTCATAATTTGAGGATAAGGGGTGAATCCTTTAGAACTGAAGTGAGGAGAAATTTATTTACCCAGAGGGTGGTGAATGTATGGAATTCACTACCACAGGCTGCCAATAGCAGCCTTTCCCCTTGTTTTTGTGGCTATGACTCATCTTTCATTCCCTCACCCTGCAGTATAAATATCTCCCACTTTCTAAGCCTTTTAGCTTTGACAAAGGGCCATCTGGACTCGAAACGCCAGCTCTTTTCTCTCAAAGAACAAAGAACAGTACAGCACAGGAAACAGGCCCTTTGCCCTCCAAGCCTGTGCCGCTCCTTGGTCCAACTGGACCAATCGTTTGTATCCCTCCATTCCCAGGCTGCTCATGTGACTATCCAGGTAAGTCTTAAACGATGTCAGCGTGCCTGCCTCCACCACCCTACTTGGCAGCGCATTCCAGGCCCCCACCACCCTCTGTGTAAAAAACGTCCCTCTGATATCTGAGTTATACCTCGCCCCTCTCACCTTGAGCCCGTGACCTCTCGTGATCGTCACCTCCGACCTGGGAAAAAGCTTCCCACTGTTCACCCTATCTATACCCTTCATAATGTTGTACACCTCTATTAGATCTCCCCTCATTCTCCGTCTTTCCAAGGAGAACAACCCCAGTCTACCCAATCTCTCCTCATAGCTAAGACCCTCCATACCAGGCAACATCCTGGTAAACCTTCTCTGCACTCTCTCTAACGCCTCCACGTCCTTCTGGTAGTGCGGCGACCAGAACTGGACGCAGTACTCCAAATGTGGCCTAACCAGCGTTCTATACAGCTGCATCATCAGACTCCAGCTTTTATACTCTATACCCCGTCCTATAAAGGCAAGCATACCATATGCCTTCTTCACCACCTTCTCCACCTGTGTTGCCACCTTCAAGGATTTGTGGACTTGCACACCTAGGTCCCTCTGTGTTTCTATACTCCTGATGACTCTGCCATTTATTGTATAACTCCTCCCTACATTATTTCTTCCAAAATGCATCACTTCGCATTTATCCGGATTAAACTCCATCTGCCACCTCTCCGCCCAACTTTCCAGCCTATCTATATCCTGCTGTATTGCCCAACAATGCTCTTCGCTATCCACAAGTCCAGCCATCTTCGTGTCATCCGCAAACTTGCTGATTACACCAGTTACACCTTCTTCCAAATCATTTCCAAATCATCTCCTTACAGATGCTGCCAGACCTGCTGAGATTTTCCAGCGTTTTCTCCTTTGGTCTCAGATTCCAGCATCTGCAGTAATTTGCTTTTTTACCACAGAATGTAGTTGAGGCCAAAACGTTGTCTGATTTCAAGAAGAAATTAGATACAGCTCTTGGGACTAAAGGAATCAAGGGATATGGGAGGAAGGGGGGAATCAGGTTAAAATAAAGTTTATTTATTAGTCACAAGTCAGCTTACATTCACACTGCAATGAAGTTAATGTGAAAATTTTCTAGTCACCACATTCAGGTGCCTGTTCGGGTACACTGAGAGAGAATTTAGCATGGCCAATGCACCTAAACCAGCACATCTTTCAAACTGTGGGAGGAAACCAGAGCCCACCTGGAGGAAACCCGCGCAGACACAGGGAGAACATGCAAACTCGACACAGACCAGTGAGCCAAACTGGGAATCGAACCCGGATCCCTGGCGCTGTGAGGCAGCAGTGCTAACCACTGTACCGCCAAATTTGATGATCAGCCATGATCAAAATGAATGGTGGAGCAGGTTCGAAGAGCTGAATGGCCTACTCCTGCTTCTGGTTTCTATGTTTCTATGTGGCTGAGAGCCTCATTGTTGTGCAGAATGTAACTGCTGGGTTGGTTTTCCCAAGTTGTGGGGACCTCAACAGCTTCCAATGGATGAAAACTTGGTAAATCCAGGAGGTAAAGTCCCTGCACATATTCCCTCTTGATCCAGACACCTGTCTGATGAACCTTTACATTCTGTGCCCTTCCCAGCAGCATTCCCACCAGACTCTGAGTTCCCACAAGGTCTCTGATTGCCCTTAACACCTGAGTTCCAGCATTCCACACTTCATTCCTCTAAACTCATGTGTTGGATCAGGGAAATTCCATAATATGGGCTCCCACAACTGACAGGCCCACTCCCAGGGAAGTAAGCCTTGGAATCCACTGACATTAGCTAGCTTACAAAACCCCCAGCAGCCATCCAGTAGCATCAGGTCATACCAGACAGTATCATCTCCACTTTAACCAGCAACTACCCTGAATGGCCATGTCACACGGAGATCAAGCACTGTGCAAAGAACTTTCAGAGAACCGTGCAAAATTTAGCTTCTCCTATTGAAGAAAAATTGAGGAAAAATGTTTTCACCCAGAGGGTGTTGGAAATATGGAACATTGCCTGAGAGGGTGGTGGAGGCGGATACTGTCACAACATTTGAGATGAATCTGGAGCCCTTAAATTACCAAGCATAGTAGGCTATAGACCAAGTGCAAGTAAATAGGATTAGTATAGTTTAGTACTTGATGGTTGGCATAGATATGGTGGGCCGAATGGCCTGTTTCTCTGCTGTATGATTCTATGACTCTATGGCCCATGACCTGGATTTACTCTCCCAG
Organism: Mustelus asterias; assembly: GCF_964213995.1. NCBI lineage: Eukaryota > Metazoa > Chordata > Chondrichthyes > Carcharhiniformes > Triakidae > Mustelus > Mustelus asterias. The sequence goes on from NC_135827.1 coordinate 426,942, forward strand.
ATTAATTTAAGCAAATATTCCAGATAAACATAGAATGAAAGACTCATAATGGCCATTTGGCCCACTGAGTCATGTCAGCTCTGTTTAGAGCAATTCCGTCAGTGTCATTCCCCTACTTTAATCCACAGCTTAATGTGCCATTTGAAATCATTAACCCTGTCCACCTTGGCCATCCTCATGGGTGGTGAGTTCCAGGTTACTGTTCGCTATGTAAAAAGCTTTGTCCACACATTCCCTCAACTGACCCATCACTCACCCTCACTCACACTTAAACTGACCCTTCACTCTCACTCACACTCACCCACCCTCAGAATGATTTTTTTAATTTCAAAAATTTACTTTATTCTTATAAAATCTGAAAAGCATTACAGAAACATTTCTGATCATTACAACAGTAATTTACATTCTCCCTAGGATTAAACTCACATTGTGTTCAGTCTAAGAATGTTGCTTATACTTCAATCCAAGTCCAAAGTTCTTTCTGAAACTATGTACATTGGTACCAATGCACTCTGTGGTGTTTCAATAGAGTTAAACACAGTTAGAAACTATAGCCAGTCCAAGGGTTTTTTACAGTCACTGGCCCCTCGGTCTGCCTTGGTTGAGAGGCTTTAAACGGTGGCCTTTTCCCATTGTGCCTTTGCGGCGGCTGCCCCAAGCTTGGGAGCGTCCCTCAGCACGTAGTCCTGGACCTTGGAATGTGCCAGTCTGCAATACTTGGTGGAGGACAAATCTTTGCACTGGAAGATCAGCAAGTTTCGGATCAAAGAGCACCCTTTACCAAGTTGATGACCCTCCAGCAGTAGTTGATATTTGTCTCGGTGTGCTCCCTGGAAACAGTCTGTAGAGCAGAAAGTCCTGCGTCACCGAGCTGCTCAGGATGAGCCTCGACAAATACCACTACATCTCGTTCCAGATCTTCTTTGCAAAGGCACATTCCACAAGGAGGTGTGCGACCGTCTCATCGCCCCCGCTTTGAGGGCAGCGTGCAGTGATGTTGAGACTTCAGGTGTGCATGAAGGATCTGACAGGAAGTGCCCTTCTCACCACCAGCCAAGCCAGGTCTTGGTGCTTGTTTGAAAGTTCTGATGATGAGGCATTCTGCCAGATGACACTGACAATCTGCTCAGGGAACCATCTGACAGGATCCACCATCTCCTTTTCCCTCAAGGCCTCGAGGGTATTACGCGCTGACCACTGCTTGATTGCCATTTGGTCAAAGGTGTGTTTCTGGAAAAGTTTCTCCATGAAGGGACAGGTGCTGCAGTACGGTCCAACTTGGAGCGTTCCACGCCAGCGTGGCCAGACCCATCCTCCATAGCACCTGGGACAGGTAGAACGTCAAAAAGTAGTGGCACTTGGTGTTAGCGTACCGAGGATCTACACACAGCTTGATGCAGCTGCACACAAAGGTGGCCATTAGGACGAGCCTGGCCATGTTGCCATAGAACATCCCAAGTAGTTGGACCGTACTGCAACACCTGTCCTTCATGGAGAAATTTATTCAGAAAAACATCTTTGACCACAAGGCAATCAAGCAGTGGTCTGTATGTAATGTCCTCAAGCCCTTGAAGGAAATGATGATGGACCTGTCGGATGGTTCCCTCATCAGGATGAGGGCGGTGTTGGGAACATTTTTCCCACCCTTGTCCAGAGATTTATGCATCCGGACACGATCCATCTTGGATCTCCAGATAAATTTGAAGATGGCCTTGGTGGCTGCTGCTGCGCAGGACCTGGGTATTGGCCAAACTTGCGCTATATTTAGCAAGACAGAGAGTGCCTCACTGGATGACTAGGTTTTTATCGGTGATAAAGTTGCTCCCACATGCCCAATATCTGCCTTAGTTTGGTGCTGCGCTCTTCCCAGTTTTTGGTGCACGCCCTCACCGCTCCAAACCATATCCCCAGCATCTTATGGTAGTCTGCCCTGACGGTGAAGGGGACAAAGGATCTGTCAGCCCAGTTCCCGAAGAACATGGCTTCGCTCTTGCCCCGGTTGACTTTGGCTCCGCCAAGGCCATTTTGAACCGGTCACAGACTTGGGGGAGCCTGCGAACAGACGACGGGTCTGAGCAGAAGACAGCCACGTCATCCATGTAGAGGGAGACTTTGACCTGTGAGCCTCCACTGCCTGGAATTGTAACCCCTTTAATGTCTGGGTCCTTTCTGATGGATTCGGCAAAGGGTTCAATGCAACACACAAAAAGAATGGAGGAGAGAGGGCAGCCCTGCCTGACTGCAGACCTGATCTGAAAACTATCTGATTCCCGCCCATTGATTGAAACTGCGCTACTGATGTCTGTGCAGAGCAGTTGGATCCAATTGCGGATTCCCTCCCCAAAATCCATTTTGGAGAGCACATCCATCATGTGCGATATTCTGTCAAACGCCTTCTCCTGGTCCATGCTTGGGTCTGTCCAGGATCTCCTGCTCGCCGTCGTCTAAGACCCTCATGATAGATGGCAGGAAAGGAGGTCATGCTGTCTGTTGGCTTCAGGCCATACAGTCCGGCATAGAAGGATTTGCAGATCCTCAGAATGTCAGACTGCGATGATTTTACAGAGCCATCTTCTTCCTTCAGGCTGCTGATCACAGAAGAAGAAACGCGAGCATGTTTTGTCCTTGCTCCACAGAGCAGACCCTGGATTGGAAGATTACCTTGGAGGCCTCCGAGGCAAAGAGCTGGCTCTTCACCTCCTGGAGATCTTCCTTGACATCGACCCCCCATCGACTGCAGTCGGAGCAGATTCAGCATTCTTTCCTGGAGTTGGGACATTTCCCCCCTTTTCTCTCTCGCTTTCTGAACCCCTTTATGGATGAAGAACCTTTAGATGTTCCCCTTGATTGCTTCCCACCAGAATGACGGAGATTCAAAGAAGGGTTTCATGGTTCTCCAACCTTGTAATCCCTTTAGAGTTCCTCGAGGTTCTCTGTTCTCTCAACAGTTTTACATCCAGCTTCCATGTTCAAACATGGACAAAAGAGCTGAATTCCAGAGGTGAGGTGAGAGTGATAGCCCTTGACATCTGGGCCACATTCAAACAAGTGTGGCATCAAGGAGCCCTAGCAAAACTGGAATCAATGGGTATCGGGAGGTGGGGGGGGGGGGGGGGGGGGGGGGCGGCGGGTGGTGGAGTCCTACCTGCTACATAGGAAGATGGCTATGGAGGGTCAGTCATCTCAGCTCAAGGACATCTCTGCAGGAGTCCTTCAGGCTAGTGTCCGAGGCCCATCAATCTTCAGCTGTTCATCAATGACCTTCCCTCCACCATAAGGTCGGAAGTGGAGATGTTCGCCGATGATTGCACAATGTTCAGCACCATTCGCGACTCCTCAGATACTGAAGCAGTCCATGTTCAAATGCAACAAGATTTGGACAATATCCAGGCTTGGGCTGACAAGTGGCAAGTAACATTCGGGCCGCACAAATGCCAGGCAATGACTATCACCAATAAGAGACACTCTAACCACTGCCACTTGACATTCAATGGTGTAACCCTCACTGAATCCCCCACTGTCAACATCCTTGGGGTTACCATTGACCAGGAATGCACGTTCTCCCCGTGTCTGCGTGGGTTTCCTCCGGGTGCTCCGGTTTCCTCCCACAGTCCAGAGATGTGCAGGTTAGGTGGATTAGCCATGCTAAATTGCCCCTTAGTATCATGGGGACTAGCTAGGGTAAATGCATGGGGTTATGGGAATAGGGCCTGGGTGGGATTGTGGTCTGTGCAGACTCGATGGGCCGAATGGCCTCCTTCTTGCACTGTAGGGATTCTATGATCTATGAGAAACTCAGCTGGACTCACCGTATAAACACAATGGCCACAAGAGCAGGTCAGAGGCTGGGAATACTGCGGCGAGTAGCTCACCTCCTGACTCCCCAAAGCCTATCCACCACCTACAAGGCACAAGTCAGGAGTGTGATGGAATACTCCCCACTTGCCTGGATGGGTGCAGCTCCAACAACACTCAAGAAGCTCGACACCATCCAGGACAAAGCAGCCCACTTGATTGGCACCACATCTACAGACGTCCACTCCCTCCACCACCGACGCTCAGTAGCAGCAGTGTGTACTATCTACAAGATGCACTGCAGCAATTCACCAAAGATCCTTAGACAGCACCTTCCAAACTCACAACCACTTCCATCGAGAAGGGCAAAGGCAGCAGATACATGGGAACACTGCCACCTGCAAGTTCCCCTCCAAGCCACTCACCATCCGGACTTGGAAATATATTGCCGTTCCTTCGCTGTCGCTGGGTCAACATCCTGGAATTCCCTCCCTAACGGCATTGCGAGTTAACCCACAGCACGTGGACTGCAGCGATTCAAGAAGGCAGCTCACCACCACCTTCTCAAGGGCAACTAGGGATGGGCAATAAATGCTGGCCAGCCGGCGACGCCCGTGTCCCAACAAATTAATATAAAAGTGTCCCCTGCCCACATTCTGCTTTTCCTGTCGGTGACAGTCGGCCAGTAGGAGGCAGTAGTCAGAGAAGAATTCCAGCTTGACGTCAGTGGACCTGACCGTGAGCACACGGGACACAAACAGGAAGTCAATTCTGGAGCGGACAGACCCGTCATGCAGCTTGGCACCTTTAACTGTTTCCAGCAGGGCTCTGGACGTAGCGTCCAGTTTGCAGTCAGCCTGGCTGGATTACCCGGCCATGTCGATGGGACAGTTGAAATCCCCGCCCAGAATGATTGGCCTGGAGGTGGTGAGCAGCAGTGGCAGATGTTCAAAAACTGCCAGCGTTCGGTCTTGACAGCCGGGGCATACACATTAATCAGGCTGAGAGGGTAGTTCTTGTATGTGACATCTGCCACGAGGAGGCATCCTCCCACCACTTCCTTAACTTCGAAGATGGTGAAGTTGCTTCCTCGCAGCAGAATGCCTAGGCCGGAGGAACAGCAATCGTTCCCGCCTGACCAGATGGACGGTCCGTGGGACCACACACTTGACCAGCGCCTGTAAGTGCTGAGGTGAGGTATCCCACACTCCTGCAGGAACAGCAGGTTGGCCTTGACATTGGCCAGGTCGGTGAGGTTGGTCGCACACCGCAAAGTGTCCTTAATACTTTTGCACATTAATTGATGCTCCATTTTAACTCCATTTTAAGTTAAATAGATTTACCAGTCTCAAAAGTCCCGAGTCTTTCACATAGCTGGCTCAAGTTGCTGCACCCCTGCGGTGCTGAAAAGGTTCTTCAGGGTTGCAGGGCTGAGGAAGTTGTCCGGCTTTGCATCAGGCCCATAACCTCGACTGGGTGACATCGTGGGGGTTTGTAGCCCTCGGTTGGTGTCGGGGTAGCAGGCCGATCTTGGATGTTGCTGCTGTCGGTGTCTTTGCTTGTATTTTCCAGGGCCTGGGGAGCCTTGGTCGCACTGCTGCTCCTATTGACTGGATGTTCCCCAGATAAGAACATAAGAACTAGGAGCAGGAATAGGACATCTGGCCCCTCGAGCCTGCCCCGCCATTCAATAAGATCATGGCTGATCTTTTCGTGGACTCAGCTCCACTTACCCGCCTGCTCACCATAATTCTTAATTCCTTTACTGTCCAAAAATGTATCTATCCTTGCCTTAAAATGTTTCGTTGTAGGTGGTCTGGGCTCTCTGTGGTTCCCATGCCACCTTGGTGCTGAGCCTCTTGTTTTGTCATCAGTGGCCACTTGTTGTTCACTGGAGCCTCTAGCTTCAAGTGTTTTCCTCTTTCGATTTTTGTAGATCACGTTTATCCAGGGCCCTTTGTGATCTCCCTCCTCCTGTTGCATGGGATCTACGTCTTCTGATGAGGGTGGGGATGTGTCGTCCTGCTGTGCTGGCGCATCCACCTTTGATTCAGAAGCTTTCATTCTGCCAGCTTCTTGTGCGGTGGCTTAGAGGGGAAAAGAGCCACCTTTGCGGTGGCCATTCTGCTCAGCCACTGGTGATCTGGGTGTATGTGGCCCTCGTCCTGGGCAGACCTTGTAGACGTGACGATACTCCCTGCACAGATTGCAGCATTTGCTTTCCTTGCACTCATTGGTCGCGTGTCCCTCCTGTAAGCAGTTTCTGCAGAAGCTGGTGCTGCAGCTTGCTGCAAAACAGCCGCTTTTCCCGCAGATACACTCCCGTGTAGTAGAGAAAGCCTCGATTCTCTCCGATTGCAAACTTGGAGCGGGGATGCAGGAGGCCTCCATTAGGATCTGTTTTCAGAGTCACTTTGCCCTATTGTTTGCATGTCCAGACGTCAAATTTGTCCATCACGTCCATGCTCTCTCCCTCCACCTCGACGTATCTGGCGAGGAACGTGAGCACGTTCGCCACAGGGATGTAGGAGTTACACATATGTACGGTGATAACCTGGTTCCACTCTGACAGGAGTGTTATCAGAGGCTACGCAGTCAGGGTGGACAGGGGCCCCGGGTTTCCTTTTTCCTTGAGGACCTTCAAAAGTCATAGAGTTATAGAGGTTTACAGCATGGAAACAAGCCCTACAGCCCAACTTATCCATGCCGCCCTTTTTTTTGAACCCCTAAACTAGTCCCAATTGCCCCCATTTGGCCCATATCCCTCTATACCCTTCTTACCCATGTAACTGTCTAAATGCTTTTTAAAAGACAAAATTGTACCCACCTCTACTACTACCTCTGGCAGTTTGTTCCAGACACTCACCACTCTCTGTGTGAAAACATTGCCCCTCTGGACACTTTTATATCTCTCCCCTTTCACCTTAAACCTATGCCATCTCGTTTTAGACTCCACTACCTTTGGGAAAAGTTATTGACTATCTAGCTGATCTGTGCCCCTCATTATTTTATAGACCTCTATAAGATCACCCCTCAGCCTTCTACGCTCCAGAGAAAAAAGTCCCTGTCTATCCAGCCTCTCCTTATAACTCAAACCATCAAGTCCCAGTAGCATCCTAGTAAATCTTTTCTGCACTCTTTCTAGTTTAATAATATCCTTTCTATAATAAGGTGACCAGAACTGTACACAGTATTCCAAGTGTGACCTTACCAATGTCTTGTACAACTTCAACAAGACGTCCCAATTCCTGTATTCAATATTCTGACCAATGAAACCAAGCATGCTGAATGCCTTCTTCACCACTCTGTCCACCTGTGGCTTCACTTCCAAGGAGCTATGAACCTGTACCCCTAGATCTCTTTGTTCTGTAACTCTCCCCAATGCCCTACCATTAACTGAGTAAGTCCTGCCCTGGTTCAATCTACCAAAATGCATCACCTCACATTTATTTAAATTAAACTCCATCTGCCTTTCGTCAGCCCACTGGCCCAATTGATCAAGATCCCTTTGCAATCCAAAATAACCTTCTTCACTGTCCACTATGCCACCAATCTTGGTGTCATTTGCAAACTTACTAACCATGCTTCCTTTATTTTCATCCAAATCATTAATATAAATGACAAATAACAGTGGGCCCAGCACTGATCCCTGAGGCACACCGCTGGTCACTGGCTTCCAGTTTGAAAAACAACCCTCTATAACCACCCTCTGGCTTCTGTCATCAAGCCAATTTTGTATCCATTTAGATACCTCACCCTGGATCCCATGAGATTTAACCTTATGCAACAACCTACCATGCGCCATAGCTCAAACACTGAATCGTGTTTGTGAAAAGCCTTGCTAAAGTCCATGTAGAAAACATCAACTGTACTGCCCTCATCTACCTTCTTGGTTACCCCTTCAAAAAACTCAATCAAATTTGTGAGACATGGTTTTGCACTCACAAAGCCATGCTGACTGTCCCTAATCAGTCCTTGCATCTCTAAATGCCTGTAGATCCAGTCTCTCAAAATACCTTCCAACAACTTACCCACCACAGATGTGAGGCTCACTGGCTTGTCGTTCCCAGGCTTTTCCCCCCAGCCTTTTTTAAACAAAGGCACAACATTTGCCACTCTCCAATCTTCAGGCAGCTCACCGGTGACTATTGATGATTGAAATATCTCTGCTAGGGGACCCGCAATTTCCTCCCGAGCCTCCCACAATGTCCTGGGATACACTTCATCAGGACCTGGGGATTATCTACCTTGATGCGTTTTAAGGCTTCCTGCACCTCCTTCTCTGTAATATGTACACTCCTCAAGACATCACTATTTATTTCCCCAAGTTCCCTAACATCCATGCCTTTCTCAAAAGTAAATACTGATGAGAAATATTCATTTAGGATCTCACCCATCTCTTATGGATCCACACATAGATGGCCTTGTTGATTCTTAAGAGGCCCTACTCTCTCCCTTGTTACTCTTTTGGCCTTTAAGTATTTGTAGAAGCTCTTTGGATTCTCCTTTGCCTTATCTGCCAAAACAATCTCGTGTCCCCTTTTTGCCCTCCTGATTTCTCTCTTAAACCTACTCCTACACCCCCTATACTCTTCAAGGGATTCACTTGATCCCAGCTGCCTCTGCATATCATGTGCCTCCTCCTTCTTCTTGACCAGGGCCCGAAAAGCTTGATCCATTCAGCAATGCTCTTGAAGGTCATGTCAAAATACCCACCGCTGGGGACGCCTTGTAGGCTGAACATGTCAGCTGCTTCAAATCCACAGCACTTGAACAGCATCCACTTCACAAAGTAGTCCCAATCCGCAGGCAAGGCTCCCCCCGAAGTTAGCCCACTGGCCCAATTGATCAAGATCCCTTTGCAATCCTAAATAACCAGCAGCTGCAACCATAGCTCAAACACTGAATCATGCTGTACCAATGTTAGGTCCAAACCAGAGGCTTAAACCAGCATAAGATCCATCAATAGCAGCAGAACTCAAGGGTTGTCTTTCTGTGTCTTCTGTTTTTTTCAATCCACGACCACATTTAAATCCAGTAGCTCTTTGCAAAATCCGATCCCTTGGCCTTGATCCTACACTTGATCTTAGCCAAAAGGCTGAGGAGCGATCATATTCAGACTGTCCCTCACTCACTGTCACTCACACACAGATTGACATTACACAGGAAGCACATATGCAACAAAACTCTTTTCACAATCTCCTTGGCACAAGTCAGGAGTGTGATGAAATACTCTCTGCTTGCTTGGATGAGTGCAGCTCCAGGTTAGCACTGCTGCCTCACAGCACCAAGGACCCGGGTTCAATTCCTGGCTTGGATGACTGTGTGGAGTTTGCACGTTCTCCCCATATCTGCATGGCTTTCCTCCGAGTGCTCCTGCTCCCTCCCACACTCCAAAGATGTGCACTTTGATGGATTGGCCATGCGAAATTTACTGACTTATCCAGTGGTATTTCTGCACAGGCTATGATGTCAAATTCGGCTCAAATCCATGTTATGATCATTGGTGTTGTTGGCTTAGCATTAGATGATTTTAGGGTTTGTTACATATTATGAATCTAAATGGCATGCAAATGATGAGTAACATTCACCTACCTAGAAAACGTTCCAACGGTACCTTCAGAAACACTGGTGGAGGCCTTGCTTCTACCCAAATGAAAGATCTGCTGCCCTTTGGTGCCTTGGGAACTCCTGCTTAATATAGAGAGTCTATCAGTACACAGATAGAGTCAGTGTGTGTACACAGATAGAGTCAGTGTGTGTACATAGATAGAGTCAGTGTGTGTACATAGAGTCAGTGTGTGTACATAGATAGAGTCAGTGTGTGTACACAGATAGAGTCAGTGTGTGTAGACACATAGAGTCAGTGTGTGTACATAGATAGAGTCAGTGTGTGTATACACATAGAGTCAGTGTGTGTACACAGATAGAGTCTGTGTGCACACAGATAGAGTCAGTGTGTGTACATAGATAGCGCCTGTGTGTACACAGATAGAGTCAGTGTGTTTACACAGATAGAGTCAGTGTGTGTACATAGATAGAGTCAGTGTGTGTACACAGATAGAGTCAGTGTGTGTACACACATAGAGTCAGTGTGTGTAAACACATAGAGTCAGTGTGTGTACACAGTTAGAGTCAGTGCGTGTACACAGATAGAGTCAGTGTGTGTACATAGATAGAGTCAGTGTGTGTACATAGATAGAGTCAGTGTGTGTACATAGATAGAGTCAGTGTGTGTACATAGATAGAGTCAGTGTGTGTACATAGATAGAGTCAGTGTGTGCATACACATAGAGTCAGTGTGTGTACACAGATAGAGTCAGTGTGTGTAGACACATAGAGTCAGTGTGTGTACACAGATAGAGTCTGTGTGGACACAGATAGAGTCAGTGTGTGTACATAGATAGAGTCTGTGTGTGCATACACATATAGTCAGTGTGTGTACACAGATAGAGTCAGTGTGTGTAGACACATAGAGTCAGTGTGTGTACACAGATAGAGTCAGTGTGTGTAGACACATAGAGTCAGTGTGTGTACATAGATAGAGTCAGTGTGTACACAGAGAGAGTCAGTGTGTACACAGAGAGAGTCAGTGTGTGTACACTGATAGAGTCAGTGTGTGTACATAGAGTCAGTGTGTGTACATAGATAGAGTCAGTGTGTACACAGATAGAGTCTGTGTGTACACAGAGAGAGTCAGTGTGTGTACACAGATAGAGTCAGTGTGTGTACATAGATAGAGTCAGTGTGTGTACATAGAAAGAGTCAGTGTGTGTACATAGATAGAGTCAGTGTGTGTACATAGAGTCAGTGTGTGTACATAGATAGAGTCAGTGTGTGTACACAGATAGAGTCAGTGTGTGTACACAGATAGAGTCTGTGTGTTTACATAGAAAGAGTCAGTGTGTGTACATAGATAGAGTCAGTGTGTGTACATAGAGTCAGTGTGTGTACAGAGATAGAGTCAGTGTGTGTACATAGATAGAGTCAGTGTGTGTACATAGATAGAGTCTGTGTGTGTAGACACATAGAGTCAGTGTGTGTACACAGATAGAGTCAGTGTGTGTACATAGATAGAGCCTGTGTGTACACAGATAGAGTCAGTGTGTGTGCACAGATAGAGTCAGTGTGTGTACACAGATAGAGTCAGTGTGTGTACATAGATAGAGTCAGTGTGTGTACATAGATAGAGTCAGTGTGTGTAGACACATAGAGTCAGTGTGCATAGACACATAGAGTCAGTGTGTGTATACAGATGGAGTCTGTGTGTACACAGATAGAGTCAGTGTGTACACAGATAGAGTCAGTGTGTGTACATAGATAGAGTCAGTGTGTGTACACAGATAGAGTCAGTGTGTGTAGACACATAGAGTCAGTGTGTGTACACAGATAGAGTCAGTGTGTGTACATAGATAGACTCAGTGCGTGTACACAGATAGAGTCAGTGCGTGTACATAGATAGAGTCAGTGTGTGTACATAGATAGAGTCAGTGTGTGTACATAGATAGAGTCAGTGTGTGTAGACACATAGAGTCAGTGTGTGTACATAGATAGAGTCAGTGTGTGTACATAGATAGAGTCAGTGTGTGTACACAGATAGAGTCAGTGTGTGTACACAGATAGAGTCAGTGTGTGTACATAGATAGAGTCAGTGTGTGTACACAGATAGAGTCTGTGTGTTTACACAGATAGAGTCAGTGTGTGTACACAGATAGAGTCAGTGTGTGTACACAGATAGAGTCTGTGTGTTTACACAGATAGAGTCAGTGTGTGTAGACACATAGAGTCAGTGTGTGTACATAGATAGAGTCAGTGTGTGTACACAGATAGAGTCAGTGTGTGTACATAGATAGAGTCAGTGTGTGTACATAGATAGAGTCAGTGTGTGTACACAGATAGAGTCTGTGTGTTTACACAGATAGAGTCAGTGTGTGTAGACACATAGAGTCAGTGTGTGTACATAGATAGAGTCAGTGTGTGTACACAGATAGAGTCAGTGTGTGTACATAGATAGAGTCAGTGTGTGTACATAGATAGAGTCAGTGTGTGTACACAGATAGAGTCAGTGTGTGTACATAGATAGAGTCAGTGTGTGTACACAGATAGAGTCTGTGTGTTTACACAGATAGTGTCAGTGTGTGTACACAGATAGAGTCAGTGTGTGTACATAGATAGAGTCAGTGTGTGTACACAGATAGAGTCAGTGTGTGTAGATACATAGAGTCAGTGTGCGTAGACACATAGAGTCAGTGTGTATACAGATGGAGTCTGTGTGTACACAGATAGAGTCAGTGTGTACACAGATAGAGTCAGTGTGTGTACATAGATAGAGTCAGTGTGTGTACACAGATAGAGTCAGTGTGTGTAGACACATAGAGTCAGTGTGTGTACACAGATAGAGTCAGTGTGTGTAGACACATAGAGTCAGTGTGTGTACACAGATAGAGTCAGTGTGTACACAGATAGAGTCAGTGTGTGTACACAGATAGAGTCAGTGTGTATACATAGATAGAGTCAGTGTGTGTAGACACATAGAGTCAGTGTGTGTACACAGATAGAGTCTGTGTGTACACAGATAGAGTCAGTGTGTGTACACAGATAGAGTCAGTGTGTGTACACAGATAGAGTCAGTGTGTGTAGACACATAGAGTCAGTGTGTGTACACAGATAGAGTCTGTGTGTACACAGATAGAGTCAGTGTGTGTACACAGATAGAGTCAGTGTGTATACATAGATAGAGTCAGTGTGTGTAGACACATAGAGTCAGTGTGTGTACACAGATAGAGTCTGTGTGTACACAGATAGAGTCAGTGTGTGTACACAGATAGAGTCAGTGTGTGTACATAGATAGAGTCAGTGTGTGTACACTGATAGGGTCAGTGTGTGTACATAGATAGAGTCAGTGTGTGTATACACATAGTCAGTGTGTGTACACAGATAGAGTCAGTGTGTGTACATAGATAGAGTCAGTGTGTGTAGACACATAGAGTCAATGTGTGTACACAGATAGAATCAGTGTGTGTACACAGATAGAGTCAGTGTGTGTACACAGATAGAGTCAGTGTGTGTACATAGATAGAGTCAGTGTGTGTAGACACATAGAGTCAGTGTGTGTACACAGATAGAGTCAGTGTGTGTAGACACATAGAGTCAGTGTGTGTACACAGATAGAGTCAGTGTGTGTACACAGATAGAGTCAGTGTGTGTAGACACATAGAGTCAGTGTGTGTACACAGATAGAGTCAGTGTGTGTACATAGATAGAGTCAGTGCGTGTACACAGATAGAGTCAGTGTGTGTAGACACAGATAGAGTCAGTGTGTGTACACAAATAGAGTCAGTGTGTGTACATAGATAGAGTCAGTGCGTGTACACAGATAGAGTCAGTGTGTGTACATAGATAGAGTCAGTGTGTGTACACAGATAGAGTCTGTGTGTGTACACAGATAGGGTCAGTGTGTGTACACAGATAGAGTCAGTGTGTGTACACAGATAGAGTCTGTGTGTGTCCACAGATAGTCAGTGTGTGTACACAGATAGAGTCAGTGTGTGTACACAGATAGAGTCTGTGTGTACACAGATAGAGTCAGTGTGTGTACACAGATAGAGTCAGTGTGTATACATAGATAGAGTCAGTGTGTGTAGACACATAGAGTCAGTGTGTGTACACAGATAGAGTCTGTGTGTACACAGATAGAGTCAGTGTGTGTACACAGATAGAGTCAGTGTGTGTACATAGATAGAGTCAGTGTGTGTACACTGATAGGGTCAGTGTGTGTACATAGATAGAGTCAGTGTGTGTATACACATAGTCAGTGTGTGTACACAGATAGAGTCAGTGTGTGTACATAGATAGAGTCAGTGTGTGTAGACACATAGAGTCAATGTGTGTACACAGATAGAATCAGTGTGTGTACACAGATAGAGTCAGTGTGTGTACACAGATAGAGTCAGTGTGTGTACATAGATAGAGTCAGTGTGTGTAGACACATAGAGTCAGTGTGTGTACACAGATAGAGTCAGTGTGTGTAGACACATAGAGTCAGTGTGTGTACACAGATAGAGTCAGTGTGTGTACACAGATAGAGTCAGTGTGTGTAGACACATAGAGTCAGTGTGTGTACACAGATAGAGTCAGTGTGTGTACATAGATAGAGTCAGTGCGTGTACACAGATAGAGTCAGTGTGTGTAGACACAGATAGAGTCAGTGTGTGTACACAAATAGAGTCAGTGTGTGTACATAGATAGAGTCAGTGCGTGTACACAGATAGAGTCAGTGTGTGTACATAGATAGAGTCAGTGTGTGTACACAGATAGAGTCTGTGTGTGTACACAGATAGGGTCAGTGTGTGTACACAGATAGAGTCAGTGTGTGTACACAGATAGAGTCTGTGTGTGTCCACAGATAGTCAGTGTGTGTACACAGCTAGAGTCAGTGTGTGTACACAGATAGAGTCAGTGTGTGTACACAGATAGAGTCAGTGTGTGTACACAGATAGAGTCTGTGTGTATACACAGATAGGGTCAGTGTGTGTACACAGATAGAGTCAGTGTGTGTACACAGATAGAGTCAGTGTGTGTACACAGATAGAGTCAGTGTGTGTAGACACATAGAGTCAGTGTGTGTACACAGATAGAGTCAGTGTGTGTACACAGATTGAGTCAGTGTGTGTAGACACATAGAGTCAGTGTGTGTACACAGATAGAGTCAGTGTGTGTAGACACATAGAGTCAGTGTGTGTACACAGATAGAGTCAGTGTGTGTACATAGATAGAGTCAGTGCGTGTACATAGATAGAGTCAGTGTGTGTACATAGATAGAGTCAGTGTGTGTACACAGATAGAGTCAGTGTGTGTACATAGATAGAGTCAGTGTGTGTAGACACATAGAGTCAGTGTGTGTACACAGATAGAGTCAGTGTGTGTAGACACATAGAGTCAGTGTGTGTACACAGATAGAGTCAGTGTGTGTACACAGATAGAGTCAGTGTGTGTACATAGATAGAGTCAGTGTGTGTACACAGATAGAGTCAGTGTGTGTACATAGATAGAGTCAGTGTGTGTACATAGATAGAGTCAGTGCGTGTACACAGATAGAGTCAGTGTGTGTACATAGATAGAGTCAGTGTGTGTAGACACATAGAGTCAGTGTGTGTACACAGATAGAGTCAGTGTGTGTAGACACATAGAGTCAGTGTGTGTACACAGATAGAGTCAGTGTGTGTAGACACATAGAGTCAGTGTGTGTACACAGATAGAGTCAGTGTGTGTACACAGATAGAGTCAGTGTGTGTACACAGATAGAGTCAGTGTGTGTACACAGATAGAGTCAGTGTGTGTACATAGATAGAGTCAGTGTGTGTACACAGATAGAGTCTGTGTGTTTACACAGATAGAGTCAGTGTGTGTACACAGATAGAGTCAGTGTGTGTACACAGATAGAGTCTGTGTGTTTACACAGATAGAGTCAGTGTGTGTAGACACATAGAGTCAGTGTGTGTACATAGATAGAGTCAGTGTGTGTACACAGATAGAGTCAGTGTGTGTACATAGATAGAGTCAGTGTGTGTACATAGATAGAGTCAGTGTGTGTACACAGATAGAGTCTGTGTGTTTACACAGATAGAGTCAGTGTGTGTAGACACATAGAGTCAGTGTGTGTACATAGATAGAGTCAGTGTGTGTACACAGATAGAGTCAGTGTGTGTACATAGATAGAGTCAGTGTGTGTACATAGATAGAGTCAGTGTGTGTACACAGATAGAGTCAGTGTGTGTACATAGATAGAGTCAGTGTGTGTACACAGATAGAGTCTGTGTGTTTACACAGATAGTGTCAGTGTGTGAACACAGATAGAGTCAGTGTGTGTACATAGATAGAGTCAGTGTGTGTACACAGATAGAGTCAGTGTGTGTAGATACATAGAGTCAGTGTGCGTAGACACATAGAGTCAGTGTGTATACAGATGGAGTCTGTGTGTACACAGATAGAGTCAGTGTGTACACAGATAGAGTCAGTGTGTGTACATAGATAGAGTCAGTGTGTGTACACAGATAGAGTCAGTGTGTGTAGACACATAGAGTCAGTGTGTGTACACAGATAGAGTCAGTGTGTGTAGACACATAGAGTCAGTGTGTGTACACAGATAGAGTCAGTGTGTACACAGATAGAGTCAGTGTGTGTACACAGATAGAGTCAGTGTGTATACATAGATAGAGTCAGTGTGTGTAGACACATAGAGTCAGTGTGTGTACACAGATAGAGTCTGTGTGTACACAGATAGAGTCAGTGTGTGTACACAGATAGAGTCAGTGTGTGTACACAGATAGAGTCAGTGTGTGTAGACACATAGAGTCAGTGTGTGTACACAGATAGAGTCTGTGTGTACACAGATAGAGTCAGTGTGTGTACACAGATAGAGTCAGTGTGTATACATAGATAGAGTCAGTGTGTGTAGACACATAGAGTCAGTGTGTGTACACAGATAGAGTCTGTGTGTACACAGATAGAGTCAGTGTGTGTACACAGATAGAGTCAGTGTGTGTACATAGATAGAGTCAGTGTGTGTACACTGATAGGGTCAGTGTGTGTACATAGATAGAGTCAGTGTGTGTATACACATAGTCAGTGTGTGTACACAGATAGAGTCAGTGTGTGTACATAGATAGAGTCAGTGTGTGTAGACACATAGAGTCAATGTGTGTACACAGATAGAATCAGTGTGTGTACACAGATAGAGTCAGTGTGTGTACACAGATAGAGTCAGTGTGTGTACATAGATAGAGTCAGTGTGTGTAGACACATAGAGTCAGTGTGTGTACACAGATAGAGTCAGTGTGTGTAGACACATAGAGTCAGTGTGTGTACACAGATAGAGTCAGTGTGTGTACACAGATAGAGTCAGTGTGTGTAGACACATAGAGTCAGTGTGTGTACACAGATAGAGTCAGTGTGTGTACATAGATAGAGTCAGTGCGTGTACACAGATAGAGTCAGTGTGTGTAGACACAGATAGAGTCAGTGTGTGTACACAAATAGAGTCAGTGTGTGTACATAGATAGAGTCAGTGCGTGTACACAGATAGAGTCAGTGTGTGTACATAGATAGAGTCAGTGTGTGTACACAGATAGAGTCTGTGTGTGTACACAGATAGGGTCAGTGTGTGTACACAGATAGAGTCAGTGTGTGTACACAGATAGAGTCTGTGTGTGTCCACAGATAGTCAGTGTGTGTACACAGATAGAGTCAGTGTGTGTACACAGATAGAGTCTGTGTGTACACAGATAGAGTCAGTGTGTGTACACAGATAGAGTCAGTGTGTATACATAGATAGAGTCAGTGTGTGTAGACACATAGAGTCAGTGTGTGTACACAGATAGAGTCTGTGTGTACACAGATAGAGTCAGTGTGTGTACACAGATAGAGTCAGTGTGTGTACATAGATAGAGTCAGTGTGTGTACACTGATAGGGTCAGTGTGTGTACATAGATAGAGTCAGTGTGTGTATACACATAGTCAGTGTGTGTACACAGATAGAGTCAGTGTGTGTACATAGATAGAGTCAGTGTGTGTAGACACATAGAGTCAATGTGTGTACACAGATAGAATCAGTGTGTGTACACAGATAGAGTCAGTGTGTGTACACAGATAGAGTCAGTGTGTGTACATAGATAGAGTCAGTGTGTGTAGACACATAGAGTCAGTGTGTGTACACAGATAGAGTCAGTGTGTGTAGACACATAGAGTCAGTGTGTGTACACAGATAGAGTCAGTGTGTGTACACAGATAGAGTCAGTGTGTGTAGACACATAGAGTCAGTGTGTGTACACAGATAGAGTCAGTGTGTGTACATAGATAGAGTCAGTGCGTGTACACAGATAGAGTCAGTGTGTGTAGACACAGATAGAGTCAGTGTGTGTACACAAATAGAGTCAGTGTGTGTACATAGATAGAGTCAGTGCGTGTACACAGATAGAGTCAGTGTGTGTACATAGATAGAGTCAGTGTGTGTACACAGATAGAGTCTGTGTGTGTACACAGATAGGGTCAGTGTGTGTACACAGATAGAGTCAGTGTGTGTACACAGATAGAGTCTGTGTGTGTCCACAGATAGTCAGTGTGTGTACACAGATAGAGTCAGTGTGTGTACACAGATAGAGTCAGTGTGTGTACACAGATAGAGTCAGTGTGTGTACACAGATAGAGTCTGTGTGTATACACAGATAGGGTCAGTGTGTGTACACAGATAGAGTCAGTGTGTGTACACAGATAGAGTCAGTGTGTGTACACAGATAGAGTCAGTGTGTGTAGACACATAGAGTCAGTGTGTGTACACAGATAGAGTCAGTGTGTGTACACAGATTGAGTCAGTGTGTGTAGACACATAGAGTCAGTGTGTGTACACAGATAGAGTCAGTGTGTGTAGACACATAGAGTCAGTGTGTGTACACAGATAGAGTCAGTGTGTGTACATAGATAGAGTCAGTGCGTGTACATAGATAGAGTCAGTGTGTGTACATAGATAGAGTCAGTGTGTGTACACAGATAGAGTCAGTGTGTGTACATAGATAGAGTCAGTGTGTGTAGACACATAGAGTCAGTGTGTGTACACAGATAGAGTCAGTGTGTGTAGACACATAGAGTCAGTGTGTGTACACAGATAGAGTCAGTGTGTGTACACAGATAGAGTCAGTGTGTGTACATAGATAGAGTCAGTGTGTGTACACAGATAGAGTCAGTGTGTGTACATAGATAGAGTCAGTGTGTGTACATAGATAGAGTCAGTGCGTGTACACAGATAGAGTCAGTGTGTGTACATAGATAGAGTCAGTGTGTGTAGACACATAGAGTCAGTGTGTGTACACAGATAGAGTCAGTGTGTGTAGACACATAGAGTCAGTGTGTGTACACAGATAGAGTCAGTGTGTGTAGACACATAGAGTCAGTGTGTGTACACAGATAGAGTCAGTGTGTGTACACAGATAGAGTCAGTGTGTGTACATAGATAGAGTCAGTGTGTGTACACACATAGAGTCAGTGTGTGTACATAGATAGAGTCAGTGTGTGTACATAGATAGAGTCAGTGTGTGTAGACACATAGAGTCAGTGTGTGTACACAGATAGAGTCAGTGTGTGTAGACACATAGAGTCAGTGTGTGTACACAGATAGAGTCAGTGTGTGTACATAGATAGAGTCAGTGTGTGTACATAGATAGAGTCAGTGTGTGTACATAGATAGAGTCAGTGTGTGTACACAGATAGAGTCAGTGTGTGTAGACACATAGAGGCAGTGTGTGTACACAGATAGAGTCAGTGTGTGTAGACACATAGAGTCAGTGTGTGTACATAGATAGTCAGTGTGTGTACACAGATAGAGTCAGTGTGTGTACACAGATTGAGTCAGTGTGTGTAGACAGATAGAGTTAGTGTGTGTACATAGATAGAGTCAGTGCGTGTACACAGATAGAGTCAGTGTGTGTACATAGATAGAGTCAGTGTGTGTACACAGATAGAGTCTGTGTGTGTACACAGATAGAGTCTGTGTGTGTACACAGATAGAGTCAGTGTGTGTACATAGATAGAGTCAGTGTGTGTACACAGATAGAGTCAGTGTGTGTACATAGATAGAGTCAGTGTGTGTACACAGATAGAGTCAGTGTGTGTACATAGATAGAGTCAGTGTGTGTACACGGATAGAGTCTGTGTGTGTACACAGATAGAGTCAGTGTGTGTAGACACAGATAGAGTCAGTGTGTGTACACAGATAGAGTCAGTGTGTGTACATAGATAGAGTCAGTGCGTGTACACAGATAGAGTCAGTGTGTGTACATAGATAGAGTCAGTGTGTGTACACAGATAGAGTCTGTGTGTGTACACAGATAGGGTCAGTGTGTGTACACAGATAGAGTCAGTGTGTGTACACAGATAGAGTCTGTGTGTGTCCACAGATAGAGTCAGTGTGTGTACACAGATAGAGTCAGTGTGTGTACACAGATAGAGTCTGTGTGTGTACACAGATAGAGTCTGTGTGTGTACACAGATAGAGTCAGTGTGTGTACACAGATAGAGTCAGTGTGTGTACACAGATAGAGTCTGTGTGTGTACACAGATAGGGTCAGTGTGTGTACACAGATAGAGTCAGTGTGTGTACACAGATAGAGTCAGTGTGTGTACACAGATGGAGTCAGTGTGTGTAGACACATAGAGTCAGTGTGTGTACACAGATAGAGTCAGTGTGTGTACACAGATAGAGTCAGTGTGTGTAGACACATAGAGTCAGTGTGTGTACACAGATAGAGTCAGTGTGTGTAGACACATAGAGTCAGTGTGTGTACACAGATAGAGTCAGTGTGTGTACATAGATAGAGTCAGTGCGTGTACATAGATAGAGTCAGTGTGTGTACATAGAAAGAGTCAGTGTGTGTACACAGAAAGAGTCAGTGTGTGTACATAGATAGAGTCAGTGTGTGTAGACACATAGAGTCAGTGTGTGTACACACATAGAGTCAGTGTGTGTACACAGATAGAGTCAGTGTGTGTACACAGATAGAGTCAGTGTGTGTACATAGATAGAGTCAGTGTGTGTCCACAGATAGAGTCAGTGTGTGTACATAGATAGAGTCAGTGTGTGTACATAGATAGAGTCAGTGTGTGTAGACACATAGAGTCAGTGTGTGTACACAGATAGAGTCAGTGTGTGTAGCCACATAGAGTCAGTGTGTGTACACACATAGAGTCAGTGTGTGTAGACACATAGAGTCAGTGTGTGTACACAGATAGAGTCAGTGTGTGTACACAGATAGAGTCAGTGTGTGTACATAGATAGAGTCAGTGTGTGTACACACATAGAGTCAGTGTGTGTACATAGATAGAGTCAGTGTGTGTAGACACATAGATAGAGTCAGTGTGTGTACATAGATAGAGTCAGTGTGTGTAGACACATAGAGTCAGTGTGTGTACACAGATAGAGTCAGTGTGTGTAGACACATAGAGTCAGTGTGTGTACACAGATAGAGTCAGTGTGTGTACACAGATAGAGTCAGTGTGTGTACACAGATAGAGTCAGTGTGTGTACATAGATAGAGTCAGTGTGTGTCCACAGATAGAGTCAGTGTGTGTACATAGATAGAGTCAGTGTGTGTAGACACATAGAGTCAGTGTGTGTACACAGATAGAGTCAGTGTGTGTAGACACATAGAGTCAGTGTGTGTACACAGATAGAGTCAGTGTGTGTAGACACATAGAGTCAGTGTGTGTACACAGATAGAGTCAGTGTGTGTACACAGATAGAGTCAGTGTGTGTACATAGATAGAGTCAGTGTGTGTACACACATAGAGTCAGTGTGTGTACATAGATAGAGTCAGTGTGTGTACATAGATAGAGTCAGTGTGTGTAGACACATAGAGTCAGTGTGTGTACACAGATAGAGTCAGTGTGTGTAGACACATAGAGTCAGTGTGTGTACACAGATAGAGTCAGTGTGTGTACATAGATAGAGTCAGTGTGTGTACATAGATAGAGTCAGTGTGTGTACACAGATAGAGTCAGTGTGTGTAGACACATAGAGTCAGTGTGTGTACACAGATAGAGTCAGTGTGTGTAGACACATAGAGTCAGTGTGTGTACATAGATAGTCAGTGTGTGTACACAGATAGAGTCAGTGTGTGTACACAGATTGAGTCAGTGTGTGTAGACAGATAGAGTTAGTGTGTGTACATAGATAGACTCAGTGCGTGTACACAGATAGAGTCAGTGTGTGTACATAGATAGAGTCAGTGTGTGTACACAGATAGAGTCTGTGTGTGTACACAGATAGAGTCTGTGTGTGTACACAGATAGAGTCAGTGTGTGTACATAGAGTCAGTGTGTGTACACAGATAGAGTCAGTGTGTGTACATAGTTAGAGTCAGTGTGTGTACACAGATAGAGTCAGTGTGTGTACATAGATAGAGTCAGTGTGTGTACACGGATAGAGTCTGTGTGTGTACACAGATAGAGTCAGTGTGTGTACACAGATAGAGTCAGTGTGTGTACACAGATAGAGTCAGTGTGTGTACATAGATAGAGTCAGTGTGTGTACACAGATAGAGTCTGTGTGTGTACACAGATAGAGTCAGTGTGTGTACACAGATAGAGTCAGTGTGTGTACCCAGATAGAGTCAGTGTGTGTACACAGATAGAGTCAGTGTGTGTACACAGATAGAGTCAGTGTGTGTACACAGATAGAGTCTGTGTGTGTACACAGATAGGGTCAGTGTGTGTACACAGATAGAGTCTGTGTGTGTACACAGATAGAGTCAGTGTGTGTACACAGATAGAGTCTGTGTGTGTACACAGATAGAGTCAGTGTGTGTACATAGATAGAGTCAGTGTGTGTACACAGATAGAGTCAGTGTGTGTACATAGATAGAGTCAGTGTGTGTACACAGATAGAGTCAGTGTGTGTCCATAGATAGGGTCAGTGTGTGTACACAGATAGGGTCAGTGTGTGTACATAGATAGGGTCAGTGTGTGTACACAGATCGGGTCAGTGTGTATACATAGATAGGGTCAGTGTGTGTACACAGATAGGGTCAGTGTGTGTACACAGATAGAGTCAGTGTGTGTAGACACAGATAGAGTCAGTGTGTGTAGACACAGATAGGGTCAGTGTGTGTACACAGATAGGGTCAGTGTGTGTACATAGATAGGGTCAGTGTGTGTACACAGATAGAGTCAGTGTGTGTAGACACAGATAGAGTCAGTGTGTGTACACAGATAGGGTCAGTGTGTGTACACAGATAGAGTCAGTGTGTGTACACAGATAGAGTCAGTGTGTGTACACAGATAGGGTCAGTGTGTGTACACAGATAGAGTCAGTGTGTGTACACAGATCGAGTCAGTGTGTGTACACAGATAGAGTCAGTGTGTGTACACAGATAGAGTCAGTGTGTGTACACAGATAGAGTCAGTGTGTGTACACAGATAGAGTCTGTGTGTTTACACAGATAGAGTCAGTGTGTGTAGACACATAGAGTCAGTGTGTGTACATAGATAGAGTCAGTGTGTGTACACAGATAGAGTCAGTGTGTGTACATAGATAGAGTCAGTGTGTGTACATAGATAGAGTCAGTGTGTGTACACAGATAGAGTCTGTGTGTTTACACAGATAGAGTCAGTGTGTGTAGACACATAGAGTCAGTGTGTGTACACAGATAGAGTCAGTGTGTGTACATAGATAGAGTCAGTGTGTGTACACAGATAGAGTCAGTGTGTGTACATAGATAGAGTCAGTGTGTGTACATAGATAGAGTCAGTGTGTGTACACAGATAGAGTCAGTGTGTGTACATAGATAGAGTCAGTGTGTGTACACAGATAGAGTCTGTGTGTTTACACAGATAGTGTCAGTGTGTGTACACAGATAGAGTCAGTGTGTGTACATAGATAGAGTCAGTGTGTGTACACAGATAGAGTCAGTGTGTGTAGATACATAGAGTCAGTGTGCGTAGACACATAGAGTCAGTGTGTATACAGATGGAGTCTGTGTGTACACAGATAGAGTCAGTGTGTACACAGATAGAGTCAGTGTGTGTACATAGATAGAGTCAGTGTGTGTACACAGATAGAGTCAGTGTGTGTAGACACATAGAGTCAGTGTGTGTACACAGATAGAGTCAGTGTGTACACAGATAGAGTCAGTGTGTGTACACAGATAGAGTCAGTGTGTATACATAGATAGAGTCAGTGTGTGTAGACACATAGAGTCAGTGTGTGTACACAGATAGAGTCTGTGTGTACACAGATAGAGTCAGTGTGTGTACACAGATAGAGTCAGTGTGTGTACACAGATAGAGTCAGTGTGTGTAGACACATAGAGTCAGTGTGTGTACACAGATAGAGTCTGTGTGTACACAGATAGAGTCAGTGTGTGTACACAGATAGAGTCAGTGTGTATACATAGATAGAGTCAGTGTGTGTAGACACATAGAGTCAGTGTGTGTACACAGATAGAGTCTGTGTGTACACAGATAGAGTCAGTGTGTGTACACAGATAGAGTCAGTGTGTGTACATAGATAGAGTCAGTGTGTGTACACAGATAGGGTCAGTGTGTGTACATAGATAGAGTCAGTGTGTGTATACACATAGTCAGTGTGTGTACACAGATAGAGTCAGTGTGTGTACATAGATAGAGTCAGTGTGTGTAGACACATAGAGTCAATGTGTGTACACAGATAGAGTCAGTGTGTGTACACAGATAGAGTCAGTGTGTGTACACAGATAGAGTCAGTGTGTGTACATAGATAGAGTCAGTGTGTGTAGACACATAGAGTCAGTGTGTGTACACAGATAGAGTCAGTGTGTGTAGACACATAGAGTCAGTGTGTGTACACAGATAGAGTCAGTGTGTGTACACAGATAGAGTCAGTGTGTGTAGACACATAGAGTCAGTGTGTGTACACAGATAGAGTCAGTGTGTGTACATAGATAGAGTCAGTGCGTGTACACAGCTAGAGTCAGTGTGTGTAGACACAGATAGAGTCAGTGTGTGTACACAGATAGAGTCAGTGTGTGTACATAGATAGAGTCAGTGCGTGTACACAGATAGAGTCAGTGTGTGTACATAGATAGAGTCAGTGTGTGTACACAGATAGAGTCTGTGTGTGTACACAGATAGGGTCAGTGTGTGTACACAGATAGAGTCAGTGTGTGTACACAGATAGAGTCTGTGTGTGTCCACAGATAGTCAGTGTGTGTACACAGATAGAGTCAGTGTGTGTACATAGATAGAGTCAGTGCGTGTACACAGATAGAGTCAGTGTGTGTACATAGATAGAGTCAGTGTGTGTAGACACATAGAGTCAGTGTGTGTACACAGATAGAGTCAGTGTGTGTAGACACATAGAGTCAGTGTGTGTACACAGATAGAGTCAGTGTGTGTAGACACATAGAGTCAGTGTGTGTACACAGATAGAGTCAGTGTGTGTACACAGATAGAGTCAGTGTGTGTACATAGATAGAGTCAGTGTGTGTACACACATAGAGTCAGTGTGTGTACATAGATAGAGTCAGTGTGTGTACATAGATAGAGTCAGTGTGTGTAGACACATAGAGTCAGTGTGTGTACACTGATAGAGTCAGTGTGTGTAGACACATAGAGTCAGTGTGTGTACACAGATAGAGTCAGTGTGTGTACATAGATAGAGTCAGTGTGTGTACATAGATAGAGTCAGTGTGTGTACATAGATAGAGTCAGTGTGTGTACACAGATAGAGTCAGTGTGTGTAGACACATAGAGTCAGTGTGTGTACACAGATAGAGTCAGTGTGTGTAGACACATAGAGTCAGTGTGTGTACATAGATAGTCAGTGTGTGTACACAGATAGAGTCAGTGTGTGTACACAGATTGAGTCAGTGTGTGTAGACAGATAGAGTTAGTGTGTGTACATAGATAGAGTCAGTGCGTGTACACAGATAGAGTCAGTGTGTGTACATAGATAGAGTCAGTGTGTGTACACAGATAGAGTCTGTGTGTGTACACAGATAGAGTCTGTGTGTGTACACAGATAGAGTCAGTGTGTGTACATAGATAGAGTCAGTGTGTGTACACAGATAGAGTCAGTGTGTGTACATAGATAGAGTCAGTGTGTGTACACAGATAGAGTCAGTGTGTGTACATAGATAGAGTCAGTGTGTGTACACGGATAGAGTCTGTGTGTGTACACAGATAGAGTCAGTGTGTGTAGACACAGATAGAGTCAGTGTGTGTACACAGATAGAGTCAGTGTGTGTACATAGATAGAGTCAGTGCGTGTACACAGATAGAGTCAGTGTGTGTACATAGATAGAGTCAGTGTGTGTACACAGATAGAGTCTGTGTGTGTACACAGATAGGGTCAGTGTGTGTACACAGATAGAGTCAGTGTGTGTACACAGATAGAGTCTGTGTGTGTCCACAGATAGAGTCAGTGTGTGTACACTGATAGAGTCTGTGTGTGTACACAGATAGAGTCTGTGTGTGTACACAGATAGAGTCAGTGTGTGTACATAGATAGAGTCAGTGTGTGTACACAGATAGAGTCAGTGTGTGTACATAGATAGAGTCAGTGTGTGTACACAGATAGAGTCAGTGTGTGTACATAGATAGAGTAAGTGTGTGTACACGGATAGAGTCTGTGTGTGTACACAGATAGAGTCAGTGTGTGTAGACACAGATAGAGTCAGTGTGTGTACACAGATAGAGTCAGTGTGTGTACATAGATAGAGTCAGTGCGTGTACACAGATAGAGTCAGTGTGTGTACATAGATAGAGTCAGTGTGTGTACACAGATAGAGTCTGTGTGTGTACACAGATAGGGTCAGTGTGTGTACACAGATAGAGTCAGTGTGTGTACACAGATAGAGTCTGTGTGTGTCCACAGATAGAGTCAGTGTGTGTACACAGATAGAGTCAGTGTGTGTACACAGATAGAGTCAGTGTGTGTACACAGATAGAGTCAGTGTGTGTACACAGATAGAGTCTGTGTGTGTACACAGATAGGGTCAGTGTGTGTACACAGATAGAGTCAGTGTGTGTACACAGATAGAGTCAGTGTGTGTACACAGATGGAGTCAGTGTGTGTAGACACATAGAGTCAGTGTGTGTACACAGATAGAGTCAGTGTGTGTACACAGATAGAGTCAGTGTGTGTAGACACATAGAGTCAGTGTGTGTACACAGATAGAGTCAGTGTGTGTAGACACATAGAGTCAGTGTGTGTACACAGATAGAGTCAGTGTGTGTACATAGATAGAGTCAGTGCGTGTACATAGATAGAGTCAGTGTGTGTACATAGATAGAGTCAGTGTGTGTACACAGATAGAGTCAGTGTGTGTACAAAGATAGAGTCAGTGTGTGTAGACACATAGAGTCAGTGTGTGTACACAGATAGAGTCAGTGTGTGTAGACACATAGAGTCAGTGTGTGTAGACAGATAGAGTCAGTGTGTGTACACAGATAGAGTCAGTGTGTGTACATAGATAGAGTCAGTGTGTGTACACAGATAGAGTCAGTGTGTGTACACAGATAGGGTCAGTGTGTGTACACAGATAGAGTCAGTGTGTGTACACAGATCGAGTCAGTGTGTGTACACAGATAGAGTCAGTGTGTGTACACAGATAGAGTCAGTGTGTGTACACAGATAGAGTCAGTGTGTGTACACAGATAGAGTCTGTGTGTTTACACAGATAGAGTCAGTGTGTGTAGACACATAGAGTCAGTGTGTGTACATAGATAGAGTCAGTGTGTGTACACAGATAGAGTCAGTGTGTGTACATAGATAGAGTCAGTGTGTGTACATAGATAGAGTCAGTGTGTGTACACAGATAGAGTCTGTGTGTTTACACAGATAGAGTCAGTGTGTGTAGACACATAGAGTCAGTGTGTGTACATAGATAGAGTCAGTGTGTGTACACAGATAGAGTCAGTGTGTGTACATAGATAGAGTCAGTGTGTGTACATAGATAGAGTCAGTGTGTGTACACAGATAGAGTCAGTGTGTGTACATAGATAGAGTCAGTGTGTGTACACAGATAGAGTCTGTGTGTTTACACAGATAGTGTCAGTGTGTGTACACAGATAGAGTCAGTGTGTGTACATAGATAGAGTCAGTGTGTGTACACAGATAGAGTCAGTGTGTGTAGATACATAGAGTCAGTGTGCGTAGACACATAGAGTCAGTGTGTATACAGATGGAGTCTGTGTGTACACAGATAGAGTCAGTGTGTACACAGATAGAGTCAGTGTGTGTACATAGATAGAGTCAGTGTGTGTACACAGATAGAGTCAGTGTGTGTAGACACATAGAGTCAGTGTGTGTACACAGATAGAGTCAGTGTGTACACAGATAGAGTCAGTGTGTGTACACAGATAGAGTCAGTGTGTATACATAGATAGAGTCAGTGTGTGTAGACACATAGAGTCAGTGTGTGTACACAGATAGAGTCTGTGTGTACACAGATAGAGTCAGTGTGTGTACACAGATAGAGTCAGTGTGTGTACACAGATAGAGTCAGTGTGTGTAGACACATAGAGTCAGTGTGTGTACACAGATAGAGTCTGTGTGTACACAGATAGAGTCAGTGTGTGTACACAGATAGAGTCAGTGTGTATACATAGATAGAGTCAGTGTGTGTAGACACATAGAGTCAGTGTGTGTACACAGATAGAGTCTGTGTGTACACAGATAGAGTCAGTGTGTGTACACAGATAGAGTCAGTGTGTGTACATAGATAGAGTCAGTGTGTGTACACAGATAGGGTCAGTGTGTGTACATAGATAGAGTCAGTGTGTGTATACACATAGTCAGTGTGTGTACACAGATAGAGTCAGTGTGTGTACATAGATAGAGTCAGTGTGTGTAGACACATAGAGTCAATGTGTGTACACAGATAGAGTCAGTGTGTGTACACAGATAGAGTCAGTGTGTGTACACAGATAGAGTCAGTGTGTGTACATAGATAGAGTCAGTGTGTGTAGACACATAGAGTCAGTGTGTGTACACAGATAGAGTCAGTGTGTGTAGACACATAGAGTCAGTGTGTGTACACAGATAGAGTCAGTGTGTGTACACAGATAGAGTCAGTGTGTGTAGACACATAGAGTCAGTGTGTGTACACAGATAGAGTCAGTGTGTGTACATAGATAGAGTCAGTGCGTGTACACAGCTAGAGTCAGTGTGTGTAGACACAGATAGAGTCAGTGTGTGTACACAGATAGAGTCAGTGTGTGTACATAGATAGAGTCAGTGCGTGTACACAGATAGAGTCAGTGTGTGTACATAGATAGAGTCAGTGTGTGTACACAGATAGAGTCTGTGTGTGTACACAGATAGGGTCAGTGTGTGTACACAGATAGAGTCAGTGTGTGTACACAGATAGAGTCTGTGTGTGTCCACAGATAGTCAGTGTGTGTACACAGATAGAGTCAGTGTGTGTACATAGATAGAGTCAGTGCGTGTACACAGATAGAGTCAGTGTGTGTACATAGATAGAGTCAGTGTGTGTAGACACATAGAGTCAGTGTGTGTACACAGATAGAGTCAGTGTGTGTAGACACATAGAGTCAGTGTGTGTACACAGATAGAGTCAGTGTGTGTAGACACATAGAGTCAGTGTGTGTACACAGATAGAGTCAGTGTGTGTACACAGATAGAGTCAGTGTGTGTACATAGATAGAGTCAGTGTGTGTACACACATAGAGTCAGTGTGTGTACATAGATAGAGTCAGTGTGTGTACATAGATAGAGTCAGTGTGTGTAGACACATAGAGTCAGTGTGTGTACACAGATAGAGTCAGTGTGTGTAGACACATAGAGTCAGTGTGTGTACACAGATAGAGTCAGTGTGTGTACATAGATAGAGTCAGTGTGTGTACATAGATAGAGTCAGTGTGTTACATAGATAGAGTCAGTGTGTGTACACAGATAGAGTCAGTGTGTGTAGACACATAGAGTCAGTGTGTGTACACAGATAGAGTCAGTGTGTGTAGACACATAGAGTCAGTGTGTGTACATAGATAGTCAGTGTGTGTACACAGATAGAGTCAGTGTGTGTACACAGATTGAGTCAGTGTGTGTAGACAGATAGAGTTAGTGTGTGTACATAGATAGAGTCAGTGCGTGTACACAGATAGAGTCAGTGTGTGTACATAGATAGAGTCAGTGTGTGTACACAGATAGAGTCTGTGTGTGTACACAGATAGAGTCTGTGTGTGTACACAGATAGAGTCAGTGTGTGTACATAGATAGAGTCAGTGTGTGTACACAGATAGAGTCAGTGTGTGTACATAGATAGAGTCAGTGTGTGTACACAGATAGAGTCAGTGTGTGTACATAGATAGAGTCAGTGTGTGTACACGGATAGAGTCTGTGTGTGTACACAGATAGAGTCAGTGTGTGTAGACACAGATAGAGTCAGTGTGTGTACACAGATAGAGTCAGTGTGTGTACATAGATAGAGTCAGTGCGTGTACACAGATAGAGTCAGTGTGTGTACATAGATAGAGTCAGTGTGTGTACACAGATAGAGTCTGTGTGTGTACACAGATAGGGTCAGTGTGTGTACACAGATAGAGTCAGTGTGTGTACACAGATAGAGTCTGTGTGTGTCCACAGATAGAGTCAGTGTGTGTACACTGATAGAGTCTGTGTGTGTACACAGATAGAGTCTGTGTGTGTACACAGATAGAGTCAGTGTGTGTACATAGATAGAGTCAGTGTGTGTACACAGATAGAGTCAGTGTGTGTACATAGATAGAGTCAGTGTGTGTACACAGATAGAGTCAGTGTGTGTACATAGATAGAGTAAGTGTGTGTACACGGATAGAGTCTGTGTGTGTACACAGATAGAGTCAGTGTGTGTAGACACAGATAGAGTCAGTGTGTGTACACAGATAGAGTCAGTGTGTGTACATAGATAGAGTCAGTGCGTGTACACAGATAGAGTCAGTGTGTGTACATAGATAGAGTCAGTGTGTGTACACAGATAGAGTCTGTGTGTGTACACAGATAGGGTCAGTGTGTGTACACAGATAGAGTCAGTGTGTGTACACAGATAGAGTCTGTGTGTGTCCACAGATAGAGTCAGTGTGTGTACACAGATAGAGTCAGTGTGTGTACACAGATAGAGTCAGTGTGTGTACACAGATAGAGTCAGTGTGTGTACACAGATAGAGTCTGTGTGTGTACACAGATAGGGTCAGTGTGTGTACACAGATAGAGTCAGTGTGTGTACACAGATAGAGTCAGTGTGTGTACACAGATGGAGTCAGTGTGTGTAGACACATAGAGTCAGTGTGTGTACACAGATAGAGTCAGTGTGTGTACACAGATAGAGTCAGTGTGTGTAGACACATCGAGTCAGTGTGTGTACACAGATAGAGTCAGTGTGTGTAGACACATAGAGTCAGTGTGTGTACACAGATAGAGTCAGTGTGTGTACATAGATAGAGTCAGTGCGTGTACATAGATAGAGTCAGTGTGTGTACATAGATAGAGTCAGTGTGTGTACACAGATAGAGTCAGTGTGTGTACAAAGATAGAGTCAGTGTGTGTAGACACATAGAGTCAGTGTGTGTACACAGATAGAGTCAGTGTGTGTAGACACATAGAGTCAGTGTGTGTAGACAGATAGAGTCAGTGTGTGTACACAGATAGAGTCAGTGTGTGTACATAGATAGAGTCAGTGTGTGTCCACAGATAGAGTCAGTGTGTGTACATAGATAGAGTCAGTGTGTGTACATAGATAGAGTCAGTGTGTGTAGACACATAGAGTCAGTGTGTGTACACAGATAGAGTCAGTGTGTGTAGACACATAGAGTCAGTGTGTGTACACAGATAGAGTCAGTGTGTGTAGACACATAGAGTCAGTGTGTGTACACAGATAGAGTCAGTGTGTGTACACAGATAGAGTCAGTGTGTGTACATAGATAGAGTCAGTGTGTGTACACACATAGAGTCAGTGTGTGTACATAGATAGAGTCAGTGTGTGTACATAGATAGAGTCAGTGTGTGTACATAGATAGAGTCAGTGTGTGTAGACACATAGAGTCAGTGTGTGTACACAGATAGAGTCAGTGTGTGTAGACACATAGAGTCAGTGTGTGTACACAGATAGAGTCAGTGTGTGTACACAGATAGAGTCAGTGTGTGTACATAGATAGAGTCAGTGTGTGTCCACAGATAGAGTCAGTGTGTGTACATAGATAGAGTCAGTGTGTGTAGACACATAGAGTCAGTGTGTGTACACAGATAGAGTCAGTGTGTGTAGACACATAGAGTCAGTGTGTGTACACAG
Organism: Mustelus asterias; assembly: GCF_964213995.1. Lineage (NCBI taxonomy): Eukaryota > Metazoa > Chordata > Chondrichthyes > Carcharhiniformes > Triakidae > Mustelus > Mustelus asterias. The sequence goes on from NC_135827.1 coordinate 458,550, forward strand.
ATAGAGTCAGTGTGTGTAGACACATAGAGTCAGTGTGTGTACACAGATAGAGTCAGTGTGTGTACACAGATAGAGTCAGTGTGTGTACATAGATAGAGTCAGTGTGTGTACACACATAGAGTCAGTGTGTGTACATAGATAGAGTCAGTGTGTGTACATAGATAGAGTCAGTGTGTGTAGACACATAGAGTCAGTGTGTGTACACAGATAGAGTCAGTGTGTGTAGACACATAGAGTCAGTGTGTGTACACAGATAGAGTCAGTGTGTGTACATAGATAGAGTCAGTGTGTGTACATAGATAGAGTCAGTGTGTGTAGACACATAGAGTCAGTGTGTGTACACAGATAGAGTCAGTGTGTGTAGACACATAGAGTCAGTGTGTGTACACAGATAGAGTCAGTGTGTGTACATAGATAGAGTCAGTGTGTGTACATAGATAGAGTCAGTGTGTGTACATAGATAGAGTCAGTGTGTGTACACAGATAGAGTCAGTGTGTGTAGACACATAGAGTCAGTGTGTGTACACAGATAGAGTCAGTGTGTGTAGACACATAGAGTCAGTGTGTGTACATAGATAGTCAGTGTGTGTACACAGATAGAGTCAGTGTGTGTACACAGATTGAGTCAGTGTGTGTAGACAGATAGAGTTAGTGTGTGTACATAGACAGACTCAGTGCGTGTACACAGATAGAGTCAGTGTGTGTACATAGATAGAGTCAGTGTGTGTACACAGATAGAGTCTGTGTGTGTACACAGATAGAGTCTGTGTGTGTACACAGATAGAGTCAGTGTGTGTACATAGAGTCAGTGTGTGTACACAGATAGAGTCAGTGTGTGTACATAGTTAGAGTCAGTGTGTGTACACAGATAGAGTCAGTGTGTGTACATAGATAGAGTCAGTGTGTGTACACGGATAGAGTCTGTGTGTGTACACAGATAGAGTCAGTGTGTGTACACAGATAGAGTCAGTGTGTGTACACAGATAGAGTCAGTGTGTGTACATAGATAGAGTCAGTGTGTGTACACAGATAGAGTCTGTGTGTGTACACAGATAGAGTCAGTGTGTGTACACAGATAGAGTCAGTGTGTGTACCCAGATAGAGTCAGTGTGTGTACACAGATAGAGTCAGTGTGTGTACACAGATAGAGTCAGTGTGTGTACACAGATAGAGTCTGTGTGTGTACACAGATAGGGTCAGTGTGTGTACACAGATAGAGTCTGTGTGTGTACACAGATAGAGTCAGTGTGTGTACACAGATAGAGTCTGTGTGTGTACACAGATAGAGTCAGTGTGTGTACATAGATAGAGTCAGTGTGTGTACACAGATAGAGTCAGTGTGTGTACATAGATAGAGTCAGTGTGTGTACACAGATAGAGTCAGTGTGTGTCCATAGATAGGGTCAGTGTGTGTACACAGATAGGGTCAGTGTGTGTACATAGATAGGGTCAGTGTGTGTACACAGATCGGGTCAGTGTGTATACATAGATAGGGTCAGTGTGTGTACACAGATAGGGTCAGTGTGTGTACACAGATAGAGTCAGTGTGTGTAGACACAGATAGAGTCAGTGTGTGTAGACACAGATAGGGTCAGTGTGTGTACACAGATAGGGTCAGTGTGTGTACACAGATAGGGTCAGTGTGTGTACATAGATAGGGTCAGTGTGTGTACACAGATAGGGTCAGTGTGTGTAGACACAGATAGAGTCAGTGTGTGTACACAGATAGGGTCAGTGTGTGTACACAGATAGAGTCAGTGTGTGTACACAGATAGAGTCAGTGTGTGTAGACACAGATAGAGTCAGTGTGTGTACACAGAGTCAGTGTGTGCACGCAGATGGAGACAGTGTGTGCACGCAGATGGAGACAGTGTGTGTATACAGAGTCAGTGTGTGTATACAGAGTCAGTGTGTGTATACAGAGTCAGTGTGTGCACACAGATGGAGACAGTGTGTGCACGCAGATGGAGACAGTGTGTGTATACAGAGTCAGTGTGTGTATACAGAGTCAGTGTGTGTACACAGAGTCAGTGTGTGCACGCAGATGGAGACAGTGTGTGCACGCAGATGGAGACAGTGTGTGTATACAGAGTCAGTGTGTGTATACAGAGTCAGTGTGTGTATACAGAGTCAGTGTGTGCACACAGATGGAGTCAGTGTGTGTATACAGAGTCAGTGTGTGCACGCAGATGGAGACAGTGTGTGTATACAGAGTCAGTGTGTGTATACAGAGACAGTGTGTGTATACAGAGTCAGTGTGTGTATACAGAGTCAGTGTGTGCACGCAGATGGAGTCAGTGTGTGCACGCAGATGGAGACAGTGTGTGTATACAGAGTCAGTGTGTGTATACAGAGACAGTGTGTGTATACAGAGACAGTGTGTGTATACAGAGTCAGTGTGTGCACGCAGATGGAGTCAGTGTGTGTATACAGAGTCAGTGTGTGCACGCAGATGGAGTCAGTGTGTGTATACAGAGTCAATGTGTGCACGCAGATGGAGACAGTGTGTGTATACAGAGTCAGTGTGTGTATACAGAGACAGTGTGTGTATACAGAGTCAGTGTGTGTATACAGAGTCAGTGTGTGCACGCAGATGGAGTCAGTGTGTGCACGCAGATGGAGACAGTGTGTGTATACAGAGTCAGTGTGTGTATACAGAGACAGTGTGTGCACGCAGATGGAGTCAGTGTGTGTATACAGAGTCAGTGTGTGCACACAGATGGAGTCAGTGTGTGTATACAGAGTCAGTGTGTGTATACAGAGTCAGTGTGTGTATACAGAGTCAGTGTGTGTATACAGAGTCAGTGTGTGCACACAGATGGAGACAGTGTGTGTATACAGAGTCAGTGTGTGCACGCAGATGGAGTCAGTGTGTGTATACAGAGTCAGTGTGTGTACACAGATAGGGTCAGTGTGTGTACACAGATAGAGTCAGTGTGTGTACACAGATAGAGTCAGTGTGTGTACACAGATAGGGTCAGTGTGTGCCACGCAGAACATGCAAACTCCTCACAGTGACCCAAGCTGTGAATTGAACCCTGATCCCTGGCGCTGTGAGGCAGCAGTGCTAACCACTGTGCCACCATGAATGCAGACGGAGACAGTGTGTGCACGCAGACAGAGACAGTGTGTGCACGCAGACAGAGACAGTGTGTGCACGCAGATGGAGCCAGTGTGTGCACGCAGATGGAGGCAGTGTGTGCACGCAGACAGAGACAGTGTGTGCACGCAGATGGAGACAGTGTGTGCACGCAGATGGAGGCAGTGTGTGCACGCAGACAGAGACAGTGTGTGCACGCAGACGGAGACAGTGTGTGCACGCAGATGGAGCCAGTGTGTGCATGCAGACAGAGACAGTGTGTGCACGCAGATGGAGACAGTGTGTGCACGCAGACAGAGACAGTGTGTGCACGCAGATGGAGACAGTGTGTGCACGCAGACGGAGACAGTGTGTGCACGCAGACGGAGACAGTGTGTGCACGCAGACGGAGACAGTGTGTGCACGCAGACAGAGACAGTGTGTGCACGCAGATGGAGCCAGTGTGTGCACGCAGACAGAGACAGTGTGTGCACGCAGATGGAGCCAGTGTGTGCACGCAGACAGAGACAGTGTGTGCACGCAGATGGAGCCAGTGTGTGCACGCAGATGGAGCCAGTGTGTGCACGCAGACGGAGACAGTGTGTGCACGCAGATGGAGACAGTGTGTGCACGCAGACAGAGACAGTGTGTGCACGCAGATGGAGACAGTGTGTGCACGCAGACGGAGACAGTGTGTGCACGCAGATGGAGACAGTGTGTGCACGCAGACAGAGACAGTGTGTGCACGCAGATGGAGACAGTGTGTGCACGCAGACGGAGACAGTGTGTGCACGCAGACGGAAACAGTGTGTGCACGCAGACGGAGACAGTGTGTGCACGCAGACGGAGACAGTGTGTGCACGCAGACGGAGACAGTGTGTGCACGCAGACGGAGACAGTGTGTGCACGCAGAGGGAGACAGTGTGTGCACGCAGACGGAGACAGTGTGTGCACGCTGATGGAGACAGTGTGTGCACGCAGACGGAGACAGTGTGTGCACGCAGACGGAGACAGTGTGTGCACGCAGACGGAGACAGTGTGTGCACGCTGATGGAGACAGTGTGTGCACGCAGACGGAGACAGTGTGTGCACGCAGATGGAGACAGTGTGTGCACGCAGACGGAGACAGTGTGTGCACGCTGATGGAGACAGTGTGTGCACGCAGACGGAGACAGTGTGTGCACGCAGACGGAGACAGTGTGTGCACGCAGAGGGAGACAGTGTGTGCACGCAGACAGAGACAGTGTGTGCACGCAGATGGAGACAGTGTGTGTATACAGAGTCAGTGTGTGCACACAGATGGAGTCAGTGTGTGTATACAGAGACAGTGTGTGCACGCAGATGGAGTCAGTGTGTGCACGCAGATGGAGACAGTGTGTGCACGCAGAGGGAGACAGTGTGTGCACGCAGATGGAGACAGTGTGTGCACGCAGATGGAGACAGTGTGTGCACGCAGAGGGAGACAGTGTGTGCACGCAGATGGAGACAGTGTGTGCACACAGAGGGAGACAGTGTGTGCACGCAGATGGAGACAGTGTGTGCACGCAGAGGGAGACAGTGTGTGCACGCAGATGGAGACAGTGTGTGCACGCTGATGGAGACAGTGTGTGCACGCAGATGGAGACAGTGTGTGCACGCAGAGGGAGACAGTGTGTGCACGCAGATGGAGACAGTGTGTGCACGCAGACGGAGACAGTGTGTGCACGCAGACAGAGACAGTGTGTGCACGCAGATGGAGACAGTGTGTGTATACAGAGTCAGTGTGTGCACACAGATGGAGTCAGTGTGTGTATACAGAGTCAGTGTGTGCACGCAGATGGAGACAGTGTGTGCACGCAGACAGAGACAGTGTGTGCACGCAGATGGAGTCAGTGTGTGCACGCAGATGGAGTCAGTGTGTGTATACAGAGTCAGTGTGTGCACGCAGATGGAGACAGTGTGTGCACGCAGACAGAGACAGTGTGTGCACGCAGATGGAGACAGTGTGTGCACGCAGATGGAGACAGTGTGTGCACGCAGACAGAGACAGTGTGTGCACGCAGATGGAGACAGTGTGTGCACGCAGACGGAGACAGTGTGTGCACGCAGATGGAGACAGTGTGTGCACGCAGACAGAGACAGTGTGTGCACGCAGATGGAGACAGTGTGTGCACGCAGATGGAGACAGTGTGTGCACGCAGACGGAGACAGTGTGTGCACGCAGATGGAGACAGTGTGTGCACGCAGACAGAGACAGTGTGTGCACGCAGACGGAGACAGTGTGTGCACGCAGACGGAGACAGTGTGTGCACGCAGAGGGAGACAGTGTGTGCACGCAGACGGAGACAGTGTGTGCACGCTGATGGAGACAGTGTGTGCACGCAGATGGAGACAGTGTGTGCACGCAGACGGAGACAGTGTGTGCACGCAGATGGAGACAGTGTGTGCACGCAGACGGAGACAGTGTGTGCACGCTGATGGAGACAGTGTGTGCACGCTGATGGAAACAGTGTGTGCACGCAGACGGAGACAGTGTGTGCACGCAGACGGAGACAGTGTGTGCACGCAGAGGGAGACAGTGTGTGCACGCAGATGGAGACAGTGTGTGCACGCTGATGGAGACAGTGTGTGCACGCAGATGGAGACAGTGTGTGCACGCAGAGGGAGACAGTGTGTGCACGCAGATGGAGACAGTGTGCGCACGCAGACGGAGACAGTGTGTGCACGCAGACAGAGACAGTGTGTGCACGCAGATGGAGACAGTGTGTGTATACAGAGTCAGTGTGTGCACACAGATGGAGTCAGTGTGTGTATACAGAGACAGTGTGTGCACGCAGATGGAGTCAGTGTGTGCACGCAGATGGAGTCAGTGTGTGTATACAGAGTCAGTGTGTGCACGCAGATGGAGACAGTGTGTGTATACAGAGACAGTGTGTGCACGCAGATGGAGACAGTGTGTGTATACAGAGTCAGTGTGTGCACGCAGATGGAGTCAGTGTGTGTATACAGAGACAGTGTGTGCACGCAGATGGAGTCAGTGTGTGTATACAGAGACAGTGTGTGTATACAGAGACAGTGTGTGTATACAGAGTCAGTGTGTGCACGCAGATGGAGTCAGTGTGTGCACGCAGATGGAGTCAGTGTGTGTATACAGAGACAGTGTGTGCACGCAGATGGAGTCAGTGTGTGTATACAGAGACAGTGTGTGCACGCAGATGGAGTCAGTGTGTGTATACAGAGACAGTGTGTGCACGCAGATGGAGTCAGTGTGTGTATACAGAGACAGTGTGTGCACGCAGATGGAGTCAGTGTGTGTATACAGAGACAGTGTGTGTATACAGAGACAGTGTGTGTATACAGAGACAGTGTGTGTATACAGAGACAGTGTGTGCACGCAGATGGAGTCAGTGTGTGTATACAGAGACAGTGTGTGCACGCAGATGGAGTCAGTGTGTGTATACAGAGACAGTGTGTGTATACAGAGACAGTGTGTGTATACAGAGACAGTGTGTGCACGCAGATGGAGTCAGTGTGTGTATACAGAGACAGTGTGTGCACGCAGATGGAGTCAGTGTGTGTATACAGAGACAGTGTGTGTATACAGAGTCAGTGTGTGTATACAGAGACAGTGTGTGCACGCAGATGGAGTCAGTGTGTGTATACAGAGACAGTGTGTGCACGCAGATGGAGTCAGTGTGTGTATACAGAGTCAGTGTGTGTATACAGAGTCAGTGTGTGTATACAGAGACAGTGTGTATACAGAGTCAGTGTGTGCACGCAGATGGAGTCAGTGTGTGTATACAGAGTCAGTGTGTGCACGCAGATGGAGTCAGTGTGTGTATACAGAGTCAGTGTGTGTATACAGAGTCAGTGTGTGTATACAGAGTCAGTGTGTGCACACAGATGGAGTCAGTGTGTGTATACAGAGTCAGTGTGTGCACGCAGATGGAGACAGTGTGTGCACGCAGATGGAGACAGTGTGTGTATACAGAGTCAGTGTGTGTATACAGAGTCAGTGTGTGTATACAGAGTCAGTGTGTGCACACAGATGGAGTCAGTGTGTGTATACAGAGTCAGTGTGTGCACGCAGATGGAGACAGTGTGTGTATACAGAGTCAGTGTGTGCACGCAGATGGAGTCAGTGTGTGTATACAGAGTCAGTGTGTGCACGCAGATGGAGACAGTGTGTGTATACAGAGTCAGTGTGTGTATACAGAGACAGTGTGTGTATACAGAGTCAGTGTGTGTATACAGAGTCAGTGTGTGCACGCAGATGGAGTCAGTGTGTGCACGCAGATGGAGACAGTGTGTGTATACAGAGTCAGTGTGTGTATACAGAGACAGTGTGTGCACGCAGATGGAGTCAGTGTGTGTATACAGAGTCAGTGTGTGCACACAGATGGAGTCAGTGTGTGTATACAGAGTCAGTGTGTGTATACAGAGTCAGTGTGTGTATACAGAGTCAGTGTGTGTATACAGAGTCAGTGTGTGCACACAGATGGAGACAGTGTGTGTATACAGAGTCAGTGTGTGCACGCAGATGGAGTCAGTGTGTGTATACAGAGTCAGTGTGTGTACACAGATAGGGTCAGTGTGTGTACACAGATAGAGTCAGTGTGTGTACACAGATAGAGTCAGTGTGTGTACACAGATAGGGTCAGTGTGTGCCACGCAGAACATGCAAACTCCTCACAGTGACCCAAGCTGTGAATTGAACCCTGATCCCTGGCGCTGTGAGGCAGCAGTGCTAACCACTGTGCCACCATGAATGCAGACGGAGACAGTGTGTGCACGCAGACAGAGACAGTGTGTGCACGCAGACAGAGACAGTGTGTGCACGCAGATGGAGCCAGTGTGTGCACGCAGATGGAGGCAGTGTGTGCACGCAGACAGAGACAGTGTGTGCACGCAGATGGAGACAGTGTGTGCACGCAGATGGAGGCAGTGTGTGCACGCAGACAGAGACAGTGTGTGCACGCAGACGGAGACAGTGTGTGCACGCAGATGGAGCCAGTGTGTGCATGCAGACAGAGACAGTGTGTGCACGCAGATGGAGCCAGTGTGTGCACGCAGATGGAGGCAGTGTGTGCACGCAGACAGAGACAGTGTGTGCACGCAGATGGAGACAGTGTGTGCACGCAGATGGAGGCAGTGTGTGCACGCAGACAGAGACAGTGTGTGCACGCAGACGGAGACAGTGTGTGCACGCAGATGGAGCCAGTGTGTGCATGCAGACAGAGACAGTGTGTGCACGCAGATGGAGACAGTGTGTGCACGCAGACAGAGACAGTGTGTGCACGCAGATGGAGACAGTGTGTGCACGCAGACGGAGACAGTGTGTGCACGCAGACGGAGACAGTGTGTGCACGCAGACGGAGACAGTGTGTGCACGCAGACAGAGACAGTGTGTGCACGCAGATGGAGCCAGTGTGTGCACGCAGACAGAGACAGTGTGTGCACGCAGATGGAGCCAGTGTGTGCACGCAGACAGAGACAGTGTGTGCACGCAGATGGAGCCAGTGTGTGCACGCAGATGGAGACAGTGTGTGCACGCAGACGGAGACAGTGTGTGCACGCAGATGGAGACAGTGTGTGCACGCAGACAGAGACAGTGTGTGCACGCAGATGGAGACAGTGTGTGCACGCAGACGGAGACAGTGTGTGCACGCAGATGGAGACAGTGTGTGCACGCAGACAGAGACAGTGTGTGCACGCAGATGGAGACAGTGTGTGCACGCAGACGGAGACAGTGTGTGCACGCAGACGGAAACAGTGTGTGCACGCAGACGGAGACAGTGTGTGCACGCAGACGGAGACAGTGTGTGCACGCAGACGGAGACAGTGTGTGCACGCAGACGGAGACAGTGTGTGCACGCAGAGGGAGACAGTGTGTGCACGCAGACGGAGACAGTGTGTGCACGCTGATGGAGACAGTGTGTGCACGCAGATGGAGACAGTGTGTGCACGCAGACGGAGACAGTGTGTGCACGCAGATGGAGACAGTGTGTGCACGCAGACGGAGACAGTGTGTGCACGCTGATGGAGACAGTGTGTGCACGCAGACGGAGACAGTGTGTGCACGCAGACGGAGACAGTGTGTGCACGCAGAGGGAGACAGTGTGTGCACGCAGACAGAGACAGTGTGTGCACGCAGATGGAGACAGTGTGTGTATACAGAGTCAGTGTGTGCACACAGATGGAGTCAGTGTGTGTATACAGAGACAGTGTGTGCACGCAGATGGAGTCAGTGTGTGCACGCAGATGGAGACAGTGTGTGCACGCAGAGGGAGACAGTGTGTGCACGCAGATGGAGACAGTGTGTGCACGCAGATGGAGACAGTGTGTGCACGCAGAGGGAGACAGTGTGTGCACGCAGATGGAGACAGTGTGTGCACACAGAGGGAGACAGTGTGTGCACGCAGATGGAGACAGTGTGTGCACGCAGATGGAGACAGTGTGTGCACGCAGAGGGAGACAGTGTGTGCACGCAGATGGAGACAGTGTGTGCACGCTGATGGAGACAGTGTGTGCACGCAGATGGAGACAGTGTGTGCACGCAGAGGGAGACAGTGTGTGCACGCAGATGGAGACAGTGTGTGCACGCAGACGGAGACAGTGTGTGCACGCAGACAGAGACAGTGTGTGCACGCAGATGGAGACAGTGTGTGTATACAGAGTCAGTGTGTGCACACAGATGGAGTCAGTGTGTGTATACAGAGACAGTGTGTGCACGCAGATGGAGTCAGTGTGTGTATACAGAGTCAGTGTGTGCACGCAGATGGAGACAGTGTGTGCACGCAGACAGAGACAGTGTGTGCACGCAGATGGAGTCAGTGTGTGCACGCAGATGGAGTCAGTGTGTGTATACAGAGTCAGTGTGTGCACGCAGATGGAGACAGTGTGTGCACGCAGACAGAGACAGTGTGTGCACGCAGATGGAGACAGTGTGTGCACGCAGATGGAGACAGTGTGTGCACGCAGACAGAGACAGTGTGTGCACGCAGATGGAGACAGTGTGTGCACGCAGACAGAGACAGTGTGTGCACGCAGATGGAGACAGTGTGTGCACGCAGATGGAGACAGTGTGTGCACGCAGACAGAGACAGTGTGTGCACGCAGATGGAGACAGTGTGTGCACGCAGACGGAGACAGTGTGTGCACGCAGATGGAGACAGTGTGTGCGCGCAGACAGAGACAGTGTGTGCACGCAGATGGAGACAGTGTGTGCACGCAGATGGAGACAGTGTGTGCACGCAGACGGAGACAGTGTGTGCACGCAGATGGAGACAGTGTGTGCACGCAGACAGAGACAGTGTGTGCACGCAGACGGAGACAGTGAGTGCACGCAGACGGAGACAGTGTGTGCACGCAGAGGGAGACAGTGTGTGCACGCAGACGGAGACAGTGTGTGCACGCTGATGGAGACAGTGTGTGCACGCAGATGGAGACAGTGTGTGCACGCAGACGGAGACAGTGTGTGCACGCAGATGGAGACAGTGTGTGCACGCAGACGGAGACAGTGTGTGCACGCTGATGGAGACAGTGTGTGCACGCTGATGGAAACAGTGTGTGCACGCAGACGGAGACAGTGTGTGCACGCAGACGGAGACAGTGTGTGCACGCAGAGGGAGACAGTGTGTGCACGCAGATGGAGACAGTGTGTGCACGCTGATGGAGACAGTGTGTGCACGCAGATGGAGACAGTGTGTGCACGCAGAGGGAGACAGTGTGTGCACGCAGATGGAGACAGTGTGCGGACGCAGACGGAGACAGTGTGTGCACGCAGACAGATACAGTGTGTGCACGCAGATGGAGACAGTGTGTGTATACAGAGTCAGTGTGTGCACACAGATGGAGTCAGTGTGTGTATACAGAGACAGTGTGTGCACGCAGATGGAGTCAGTGTGTGCACGCAGATGGAGTCAGTGTGTGTATACAGAGTCAGTGTGTGCACGCAGATGGAGACAGTGTGTGTATACAGAGACAGTGTGTGCACGCAGATGGAGACAGTGTGTGTATACAGAGTCAGTGTGTGCACGCAGATGGAGTCAGTGTGTGTATACAGAGACAGTGTGTGCACGCAGATGGAGTCAGTGTGTGCACGCAGATGGAGTCAGTGTGTGTATACAGAGTCAGTGTGTGCACGCAGATGGAGACAGTGTGTGTATACAGAGACAGTGTGTGCACGCAGATGGAGACAGTGTGTGTATACAGAGACAGTGTGTGCACGCAGATGGAGTCAGTGTGTGTATACAGAGACAGTGTGTGCACGCAGATGGAGTCAGTGTGTGTATACAGAGACAGTGTGTGCACGCAGATGGAGTCAGTGTGTGTATACAGAGACAGTGTGTGTATACAGAGACAGTGTGTGTATACAGAGACAGTGTGTGTATACAGAGACAGTGTGTGCACGCAGATGGAGTCAGTGTGTGTATACAGAGACAGTGTGTGCACGCAGATGGAGTCAGTGTGTGTACACAGAGACAGTGTGTGTATACAGAGACAGTGTGTGTATACAGAGACAGTGTGTGCACGCAGATGGAGTCAGTGTGTGTATACAGAGACAGTGTGTGCACGCAGATGGAGTCAGTGTGTGTATACAGAGACAGTGTGTGTATACAGAGTCAGTGTGTGTATACAGAGACAGTGTGTGCACGCAGATGGAGTCAGTGTGTGTATACAGAGACAGTGTGTGCACGCAGATGGAGTCAGTGTGTGTATACAGAGACAGTGTGTGTATACAGAGACAGTGTGTGTATACAGAGACAGTGTGTGTATACAGAGTCAGTGTGTGTATACAGAGACAGTGTGTGCACGCAGATGGAGTCAGTGTGTGTATACAGAGACAGTGTGTGTATACAGAGACAGTGTGTGTATACAGAGACAGTGTGTGTATACAGAGTCAGTGTGTGCACGCAGATGGAGTCAGTGTGTGTATACAGAGTCAGTGTGTGCACGCAGATGGAGTCAGTGTGTGTATACAGAGCCAGTGTGTGCACGCAGATGGAGTAAGTGTGTGTATACAGAGACAGTGTGTGCACGCAGATGGAGTCAGTGTGTGTATACAGAGACAGTGTGTGCACGCAGATGGAGTCAGTGTGTGCACGCAGATGGAGTCAGTGTGTGTATACAGAGTCAGTGTGTGTATACAGAGACAGTGTGTGTATACAGAGTCAGTGTGTGCACGCAGATGGAGACAGTGTGTGTATACAGAGTCAGTGTGTGCACGCAGATGGAGTCAGTGTGTGTATACAGAGTCAGTGTGTGCACGCAGATGGAGTCAGTGTGTGCACGCAGATGGAGTCAGTGTGTGTATACAGAGACAGTGTGTGCACGCAGATGGAGTCAGTGTGTGTATACAGAGACAGTGTGTGCACGCAGATGGAGTCAGTGTGTGTATACAGAGACAGTGTGTGCACGCAGATGGAGTCAGTGTGTGTATACAGAGACAGTGTGTGCACGCAGATGGAGTCAGTGTGTGTATACAGAGACAGTGTGTGCACGCAGATGGAGTCAGTGTGTGTATACAGAGACAGTGTGTGTATACAGAGACAGTGTGTGTATACAGAGACAGTGTGTGTATACAGAGACAGTGTGTGCACGCAGATGGAGTCAGTGTGTGTATACAGAGACAGTGTGTGCACGCAGATGGAGTCAGTGTGTGTATACAGAGACAGTGTGTGTATACAGAGACAGTGTGTGTATACAGAGACAGTGTGTGCACGCAGATGGAGTCAGTGTGTGTATACAGAGACAGTGTGTGCACGCAGATGGAGTCAGTGTGTGTATACAGAGACAGTGTGTGTATACAGAGTCAGTGTGTGTATACAGAGACAGTGTGTGCACGCAGATGGAGTCAGTGTGTGTATACAGAGACAGTGTGTGCACGCAGATGGAGTCAGTGTGTGTATACAGAGACAGTGTGTGTATACAGAGACAGTGTGTGTCTCCAGAGACAGTGTGTGTATACAGAGTCAGTGTGTGTATACAGAGACAGTGTGTGCACGCAGATGGAGTCAGTGTGTGTATACAGAGACAGTGTGTGTATACAGAGACAGTGTGTGTATACAGAGTCAGTGTGTGCACGCAGATGGAGTAAGTGTGTGTATACAGAGACAGTGTGTGCACGCAGATGGAGTCAGTGTGTGTATACAGAGACAGTGTGTGTATACAGAGACAGTGTGTGTATACAGAGTCAGTGTGTGTATACAGAGTCAGTGTGTGTATACAGAGTCAGTGTGTGCACGCAGATGGAGTCAGTGTGTGTATACAGAGACAGTGTGTGTATACAGAGACAGTGTGTGTATACAGAGACAGTGTGTGTATACAGAGTCAGTGTGTGCACGCAGATGGAGTCAGTGTGTGTATACAGAGCCAGTGTGTGCACGCAGATGGAGTAAGTGTGTGTATACAGAGACAGTGTGTGCACGCAGATGGAGTCAGTGTGTGTATACAGAGACAGTGTGTGCACGCAGATGGAGTCAGTGTGTGCACGCAGATGGAGTCAGTGTGTGTATACAGAGTCAGTGTGTGTATACAGAGACAGTGTGTGCACGCAGATGGAGACAGTGTGTGTATACAGAGTCAGTGTGTGCACGCAGATGGAGTCAGTGTGTGTATACAGAGTCAGTGTGTGTATACAGAGTCAGTGTGTGCACGCAGATGGAGACAGTGTGTGTATACAGAGTCAGTGTGTGCACGCAGATGGAGACAGTGTGTGTATACAGAGTCAGTGTGTGCACGCAGATGGAGTCAGTGTGTGTATACAGAGTCAGTGTGTGCACGCAGATGGAGACAGTGTGTGTATACAGAGTCAGTGTGTGCACGCAGATGGAGACAGTGTGTGTATACAGAGTCAGTGTGTGCACGCAGATGGAGACAGTGTGTGTATACAGAGTCAGTGTGTGCACGCAGATGGAGTCAGTGTGTGTATACAGAGTCAGTGTGTGCACGCAGATGGAGCCAGTGTGTGTATACAGAGTCAGTGTGTGTATACAGAGTCAGTGTGTGCACGCAGATGGAGCCAGTGTGTGTATACAGAGTCAGTGTGTGTATACAGAGTCAGTGTGTGCACGCAGATGGTGTCAGTGTGTGTATACAGAGTCAGTGTGTGTATACAGAGTCAGTGTGTGCACGCAGATGGAGCCAGTGTGTGTATACAGAGTCAGTGTGTGCACGCAGATGGAGTCAGTGTGTGTATACAGAGTCAGTGTGTGTATACAGAGTCAGTGTGTGTATACAGAGTCAGTGTGTGTATACAGAGTCAGTGTGTGTATACAGAGTCAGTGTGTGCACGCAGATGGAGTCAGTGTGTGTATACAGAGTCAGTGTGTGTATACAGAGTCAGTGTGTGTATACAGAGTCAGTGTGTGTATACAGAGACAGTGTGTGTATACAGAGTCAGTGTGTGTATACAGAGACAGTGTGTGTATACAGAGTCAGTGTGTGTATACAGAGTCAGTGTGTGTATACAGAGTCAGTGTGTGTATACAGAGTCAGTGTGTGTATACAGAGTCAGTGTGTGTATACAGAGTCAGTGTGTGTATACAGAGTCAGTGTGTGCACGCAGATGGAGTCAGTGTGTGTATACAGAGTCAGTGTGTGCACGCAGATGGAGTCAGTGTGTGTATACAGAGTCAGTGTGTGTATACAGAGTCAGTGTGTGTATACAGAGTCAGTGTGTGTATACAGAGTCAGTGTGTGCACGCAGATGGAGTCAGTGTGTGTATACAGAGTCAGTGTGTGTATACAGAGTCAGTGTGTGTATACAGAGTCAGTGTGTGTATACAGAGACAGTGTGTGTATACAGAGTCAGTGTGTGTATACAGAGACAGTGTGTGTATACAGAGTCAGTGTGTGTATACAGAGTCAGTGTGTGTATACAGAGTCAGTGTGTGTATACAGAGTCAGTGTGTGTATACAGAGTCAGTGTGTGTATACAGAGTCAGTGTGTGTATACAGAGACAGTGTGTGTATACAGAGACAGTGTGTGTATACAGAGTCAGTGTGTGTATACAGAGTCAGTGTGTGCACGCAGATGGAGTCAGTGTGTATACAGAGTCAGTGTGTGTATACAGAGTCAGTGTGTGTATACAGAGACAGTGTGTGTATACAGAGTCAGTGTGTGTATACAGAGACAGTGTGTGTATACAGAGTCAGTGTGTGTATACAGAGTCAGTGTGTGTATACAGAGACAGTGTGTGTATACAGAGTCAGTGTGTGCACGCAGATGGAGTCAGTGTGTGTATACAGAGTCAGTGTGTGCACGCAGATGGAGTCAGTGTGTGTATACAGAGTCAGTGTGTGCACACAGATGGAGTCAGTGTGTGTATACAGAGTCAGTGTGTGTATACAGAGTCAGTGTGTGCACGCAGATGGAGACAGTGTGTGTATACAGAGTCAGTGTGTGCACGCAGATGGAGTC
Source organism: Mustelus asterias (assembly GCF_964213995.1). Classification (NCBI taxonomy): domain Eukaryota; kingdom Metazoa; phylum Chordata; class Chondrichthyes; order Carcharhiniformes; family Triakidae; genus Mustelus; species Mustelus asterias. The sequence continues at coordinate 474,032 of NC_135827.1, forward strand.
AGTGTGTGTATACAGAGTCAGTGTGTGTATACAGAGTCAGTGTGTGTATACAGAGTCAGTGTGTGTATACAGAGTCAGTGTGTGTATACAGAGACAGTGTGTGTATACAGAGTCAGTGTGTGCACGCAGATGGAGTCAGTGTGTGTATACAGAGTCAGTGTGTGTATACAGAGTCAGTGTGTGTATACAGAGTCAGTGTGTGCACACAGATGGAGTCAGTGTGTGTATACAGAGTCAGTGTGTGCACGCAGATGGAGACAGTGTGTGTATACAGAGTCAGTGTGTGTATACAGAGTCAGTGTGTGCACGCAGATGGAGTCAGTGTGTGTATACAGAGTCAGTGTGTGCACGCAGATGGAGTCAGTGTGTGTATACAGAGTCAGTGTGTGTATACAGATGGAGTCAGTGTGTGTACACAGATAGAGTCAGTGTGTGTACACAGATAGGGTCAGTGTGTGTACACAGATAGAGTCAGTGTGTGTACACAGATAGAGTCAGTGTGTGTACACAGATAGGGTCAGTGTGTGCCACGCAGAACATGCAAACTCCTCACAGTGACCCAAGCTGTGAATTGAACCCTGATCCCTGGCGCTGTGAGGCAGCAGTGCTAACCACTGTGCCACCATGAATGCAGACGGAGACAGTGTGTGCACGCAGACAGAGACAGTGTGTGCACGCAGACAGAGACAGTGTGTGCACGCAGATGGAGCCAGTGTGTGCACGCAGATGGAGGCAGTGTGTGCACGCAGACAGAGACAGTGTGTGCACGCAGATGGAGACAGTGTGTGCACGCAGATGGAGGCAGTGTGTGCACGCAGACAGAGACAGTGTGTGCACGCAGACGGAGACAGTGTGTGCACGCAGATGGAGCCAGTGTGTGCATGCAGACAGAGACAGTGTGTGCACGCAGATGGAGACAGTGTGTGCACGCAGACAGAGACAGTGTGTGCACGCAGATGGAGACAGTGTGTGCACGCAGACGGAGACAGTGTGTGCACGCAGACGGAGACAGTGTGTGCACGCAGACGGAGACAGTGTGTGCACGCAGACAGAGACAGTGTGTGCACGCAGATGGAGCCAGTGTGTGCACGCAGACAGAGACAGTGTGTGCACGCAGATGGAGCCAGTGTGTGCACGCAGACAGAGACAGTGTGTGCACGCAGATGGAGCCAGTGTGTGCACGCAGACAGAGACAGTGTGTGCACGCAGATGGAGACAGTGTGTGCACGCAGATGGAGACAGTGTGTGCACGCAGACAGAGACAGTGTGTGCACGCAGATGGAGACAGTGTGTGCACGCAGACGGAGACAGTGTGTGCACGCAGATGGAGACAGTGTGTGCACGCAGACAGAGACAGTGTGTGCACGCAGATGGAGACAGTGTGTGCACGCAGACGGAGACAGTGTGTGCACGCAGACGGAGACAGTGTGTGCACGCAGACGGAGACAGTGTGTGCACGCAGAGGGAGACAGTGTGTGCACGCAGACGGAGACAGTGTGTGCACGCTGATGGAGACAGTGTGTGCACGCAGATGGAGACAGTGTGTGCACGCAGACGGAGACAGTGTGTGCACGCAGATGGAGACAGTGTGTGCACGCAGACGGAGACAGTGTGTGCACGCTGATGGAGACAGTGTGTGCACGCAGACGGAGACAGTGTGTGCACGCAGACGGAGACAGTGTGTGCACGCAGAGGGAGACAGTGTGTGCACGCAGACAGAGACAGTGTGTGCACGCAGATGGAGACAGTGTGTGTATACAGAGTCAGTGTGTGCACACAGATGGAGTCAGTGTGTGTATACAGAGACAGTGTGTGCACGCAGATGGAGTCAGTGTGTGCACGCAGATGGAGACAGTGTGTGCACGCAGAGGGAGACAGTGTGTGCACGCAGATGGAGACAGTGTGTGCACGCAGATGGAGACAGTGTGTGCACGCAGAGGGAGACAGTGTGTGCACGCAGATGGAGACAGTGTGTGCACACAGAGGGAGACAGTGTGTGCACGCAGATGGAGACAGTGTGTGCACGCAGATGGAGACAGCGTGTGCACGCAGAGGGAGACAGTGTGTGCACGCAGATGGAGACAGTGTGTGCACGCTGATGGAGACAGTGTGTGCACGCAGATGGAGACAGTGTGTGCACGCAGAGGGAGACAGTGTGTGCACGCAGATGGAGACAGTGTGTGCACGCAGACGGAGACAGTGTGTGCACGCAGACAGAGACAGTGTGTGCACGCAGATGGAGACAGTGTGTGTATACAGAGTCAGTGTGTGCACACAGATGGAGTCAGTGTGTGTATACAGAGACAGTGTGTGCACGCAGATGGAGTCAGTGTGTGTATACAGAGTCAGTGTGTGCACGCAGATGGAGACAGTGTGTGCACGCAGACAGAGACAGTGTGTGCACGCAGATGGAGTCAGTGTGTGCACGCAGATGGAGTCAGTGTGTGTATACAGAGTCAGTGTGTGCACGCAGATGGAGACAGTGTGTGCACGCAGACAGAGACAGTGTGTGCACGCAGATGGAGAAAGTGTGTGCACGCAGATGGAGACAGTGTGTGCACGCAGACAGAGACAGTGTGTGCACGCAGATGGAGACAGTGTGTGCACGCAGACGGAGACAGTGTGTGCACGCAGATGGAGACAGTGTGTGCACGCAGACAGAGACAGTGTGTGCACGCAGATGGAGACAGTGTGTGCACGCAGATGGAGACAGTGTGTGCACGCAGACGGAGACAGTGTGTGCACGCAGATGGAGACAGTGTGTGCACGCAGACAGAGACAGTGTGTGCACGCAGACGGAGACAGTGTGTGCACGCAGACGGAGACAGTGTGTGCACGCAGAGGGAGACAGTGTGTGCACGCAGACGGAGACAGTGTGTGCACGCTGATGGAGACAGTGTGTGCACGCAGATGGAGACAGTGTGTGCACGCAGACGGAGACAGTGTGTGCACGCAGATGGAGACAGTGTGTGCACGCAGACGGAGACAGTGTGTGCACGCTGATGGAGACAGTGTGTGCACGCTGATGGAAACAGTGTGTGCACGCAGACGGAGACAGTGTGTGCACGCAGACGGAGACAGTGTGTGCACGCAGAGGGAGACAGTGTGTGCACGCAGATGGAGACAGTGTGTGCACGCTGATGGAGACAGTGTGTGCACGCAGATGGAGACAGTGTGTGCACGCAGACAGAGACAGTGTGTGCACGCAGATGGAGACAGTGTGTGTATACAGAGTCAGTGTGTGCACACAGATGGAGTCAGTGTGTGTATACAGAGACAGTGTGTGCACGCAGATGGAGTCAGTGTGTGCACGCAGATGGAGTCAGTGTGTGTATACAGAGTCAGTGTGTGCACGCAGATGGAGACAGTGTGTGTATACAGAGACAGTGTGTGCACGCAGATGGAGACAGTGTGTGTATACAGAGTCAGTGTGTGCACGCAGATGGAGTCAGTGTGTGTATACAGAGACAGTGTGTGCACGCAGATGGAGTCAGTGTGTGTATACAGAGACAGTGTGTGTATACAGAGACAGTGTGTGTATACAGAGTCAGTGTGTGCACGCAGATGGAGTCAGTGTGTGCACGCAGATGGAGTCAGTGTGTGTATACAGAGACAGTGTGTGCACGCAGATGGAGTCAGTGTGTGTATACAGAGACAGTGTGTGCACGCAGATGGAGTCAGTGTGTGTATACAGAGACAGTGTGTGCACGCAGATGGAGTCAGTGTGTGTATACAGAGACAGTGTGTGCACGCAGATGGAGTCAGTGTGTGTATACAGAGACAGTGTGTGTATACAGAGACAGTGTGTGTATACAGAGACAGTGTGTGTATACAGAGACAGTGTGTGCACGCAGATGGAGTCAGTGTGTGTATACAGAGACAGTGTGTGCACGCAGATGGAGTCAGTGTGTGTATACAGAGACAGTGTGTGTATACAGAGACAGTGTGTGTATACAGAGACAGTGTGTGCACGCAGATGGAGTCAGTGTGTGTATACAGAGACAGTGTGTGCACGCAGATGGAGTCAGTGTGTGTATACAGAGACAGTGTGTGTATACAGAGTCAGTGTGTGTATACAGAGACAGTGTGTGCACGCAGATGGAGTCAGTGTGTGTATACAGAGACAGTGTGTGCACGCAGATGGAGTCAGTGTGTGTATACAGAGACAGTGTGTGTATACAGAGACAGTGTGTGTATACAGAGACAGTGTGTGTATACAGAGTCAGTGTGTGTATACAGAGACAGTGTGTGCACGCAGATGGAGTCAGTGTGTGTATACAGAGACAGTGTGTGTATACAGAGACAGTGTGTGTATACAGAGACAGTGTGTGTATACAGAGTCAGTGTGTGCACGCAGATGGAGTCAGTGTGTGTATACAGAGTCAGTGTGTGCACGCAGATGGAGTCAGTGTGTGTATACAGAGCCAGTGTGTGCACGCAGATGGAGTAAGTGTGTGTATACAGAGACAGTGTGTGCACGCAGATGGAGTCAGTGTGTGTATACAGAGACAGTGTGTGCACGCAGATGGAGTCAGTGTGTGCACGCAGATGGAGTCAGTGTGTGTATACAGAGTCAGTGTGTGTATACAGAGACAGTGTGTGTATACAGAGTCAGTGTGTGCACGCAGATGGAGACAGTGTGTGTATACAGAGTCAGTGTGTGCACGCAGATGGAGTCAGTGTGTGTATACAGAGTCAGTGTGTGCACGCAGATGGAGTCAGTGTGTGCACGCAGATGGAGTCAGTGTGTGTATACAGAGACAGTGTGTGCACGCAGATGGAGTCAGTGTGTGTATACAGAGACAGTGTGTGCACGCAGATGGAGTCAGTGTGTGTATACAGAGACAGTGTGTGCACGCAGATGGAGTCAGTGTGTGTATACAGAGACAGTGTGTGCACGCAGATGGAGTCAGTGTGTGTATACAGAGACAGTGTGTGTATACAGAGACAGTGTGTGTATACAGAGACAGTGTGTGTATACAGAGACAGTGTGTGCACGCAGATGGAGTCAGTGTGTGTATACAGAGACAGTGTGTGCACGCAGATGGAGTCAGTGTGTGTATACAGAGACAGTGTGTGTATACAGAGACAGTGTGTGTATACAGAGACAGTGTGTGCACGCAGATGGAGTCAGTGTGTGTATACAGAGACAGTGTGTGCACGCAGATGGAGTCAGTGTGTGTATACAGAGACAGTGTGTGTATACAGAGTCAGTGTGTGTATACAGAGACAGTGTGTGCACGCAGATGGAGTCAGTGTGTGTATACAGAGACAGTGTGTGCACGCAGATGGAGTCAGTGTGTGTATACAGAGACAGTGTGTGTATACAGAGACAGTGTGTGTATACAGAGACAGTGTGTGTATACAGAGTCAGTGTGTGTATACAGAGACAGTGTGTGCACGCAGATGGAGTCAGTGTGTGTATACAGAGACAGTGTGTGTATACAGAGACAGTGTGTGTATACAGAGACAGTGTGTGTATACAGAGTCAGTGTGTGCACGCAGATGGAGTCAGTGTGTGTATACAGAGCCAGTGTGTGCACGCAGATGGAGTAAGTGTGTGTATACAGAGACAGTGTGTGCACGCAGATGGAGTCAGTGTGTGTATACAGAGACAGTGTGTGTATACAGAGACAGTGTGTGTATACAGAGTCAGTGTGTGTATACAGAGTCAGTGTGTGTATACAGAGTCAGTGTGTGCACGCAGATGGAGTCAGTGTGTGTATACAGAGACAGTGTGTGTATACAGAGACAGTGTGTGTATACAGAGACAGTGTGTGTATACAGAGTCAGTGTGTGCACGCAGATGGAGTCAGTGTGTGTATACAGAGCCAGTGTGTGCACGCAGATGGAGTCAGTGTGTGTATACAGAGACAGTGTGTGCACGCAGATGGAGTCAGTGTGTGTATACAGAGACAGTGTGTGCACGCAGATGGAGTCAGTGTGTGCACGCAGATGGAGTCAGTGTGTGTATACAGAGTCAGTGTGTGTATAAAGAGACAGTGTGTGCACGCAGATGGAGACAGTGTGTGTATACAGAGTCAGTGTGTGCACGCAGATGGAGTCAGTGTGTGTATACAGAGTCAGTGTGTGTATACAGAGTCAGTGTGTGCACGCAGATGGAGTAAGTGTGTGTATACAGAGACAGTGTGTGCACGCAGATGGAGTCAGTGTGTGTATACAGAGACAGTGTGTGCACGCAGATGGAGTCAGTGTGTGCACGCAGATGGAGTCAGTGTGTGTATACAGAGTCAGTGTGTGCACGCAGATGGAGACAGTGTGTGTATACAGAGTCAGTGTGTGCACGCAGATGGAGACAGTGTGTGTATACAGAGTCAGTGTGTGCACGCAGATGGAGACAGTGTGTGTATACAGAGTCAGTGTGTGCACGCAGATGGAGTCAGTGTGTGTATACAGAGTCAGTGTGTGCACGCAGATGGAGCCAGTGTGTGTGTATACAGAGTCAGTGTGTGTATACAGAGTCAGTGTGTGCACGCAGATGGAGCCAGTGTGTGTATACAGAGTCAGTGTGTGTATACAGAGTCAGTGTGTGCACGCAGATGGTGTCAGTGTGTGTATACAGAGTCTGTGTGTGTATACAGAGTCAGTGTGTGCACGCAGATGGAGCCAGTGCGTGTATACAGAGTCAGTGTGTGCACGCAGATGGAGTCAGTGTGTGTATACAGAGTCAGTGTGTGTATACAGAGTCAGTGTGTGTATACAGAGTCAGTGTGTGTATACAGAGTCAGTGTGTGTATACAGAGTCAGTGTGTGTATACAGAGTCAGTGTGTGCACGCAGATGGAGTCAGTGTGTGTATACAGAGTCAGTGTGTGTATACAGAGTCAGTGTGTGTATACAGAGTCAGTGTGTGTATACAGAGACAGTGTGTGTATACAGAGTCAGTGTGTGTATACAGAGACAGTGTGTGTATACAGAGTCAGTGTGTGTATACAGAGTCAGTGTGTGTATACAGAGTCAGTGTGTGTATACAGAGTCAGTGTGTGTATACAGAGTCAGTGTGTGTATACAGAGTCAGTGTGTGTATACAGAGTCAGTGTGTGCACGCAGATGGAGTCAGTGTGTGTATACAGAGTCAGTGTGTGCACGCAGATGGAGTCAGTGTGTGTATACAGAGTCAGTGTGTGTATACAGAGTCAGTGTGTGTATACAGAGTCAGTGTGTGTATACAGAGTCAGTGTGTGCACGCAGATGGAGTCAGTGTGTGTATACAGAGTCAGTGTGTGTATACAGAGTCAGTGTGTGTATACAGAGTCAGTGTGTGTATACAGAGACAGTGTGTGTATACAGAGTCAGTGTGTGTATACAGAGACAGTGTGTGTATACAGAGTCAGTGTGTGTATACAGAGTCAGTGTGTGTATACAGAGTCAGTGTGTGTATACAGAGTCAGTGTGTGTATACAGAGACAGTGTGTGTATACAGAGACAGTGTGTGTATACAGAGTCAGTGTGTGTATACAGAGTCAGTGTGTGCACGCAGATGGAGTCAGTGTGTATACAGAGTCAGTGTGTGTATACAGAGTCAGTGTGTGTATACAGAGACAGTGTGTGTATACAGAGTCAGTGTGTGTATACAGAGACAGTGTGTGTATACAGAGTCAGTGTGAGTATACAGAGTCAGTGTGTGTATACAGAGACAGTGTGTGTATACAGAGTCAGTGTGTGCACGCAGATGGAGTCAGTGTGTGTATACAGAGTCAGTGTGTGCACGCAGATGGAGTCAGTGTGTGTATACAGAGTCAGTGTGTGCACACAGATGGAGTCAGTGTGTGTATACAGAGTCAGTGTGTGTATACAGAGTCAGTGTGTGCACGCAGATGGAGACAGTGTGTGTATACAGAGTCAGTGTGTGCACGCAGATGGAGTCAGTGTGTGTATACAGAGTCAGTGTGTGTATACAGAGTCAGTGTGTGTATACAGAGTCAGTGTGTGTATACAGAGTCAGTGTGTGTATACAGAGACAGTGTGTGTATACAGAGTCAGTGAGTGCACGCAGATGGAGTCAGTGTGTGTATACAGAGTCAGTGTGTGTATACAGAGTCAGTGTGTGTATACAGAGTCAGTGTGTGCACACAGATGGAGTCAGTGTGTGTATACAGAGTCAGTGTGTGCACGCAGATGGAGACAGTGTGTGTATACAGAGTCAGTGTGTGTATACAGAGTCAGTGTGTGCACACAGATGGAGTCAGTGTGTGTATACAGAGTCAGTGTGTGCACACAGATGGAGTCAGTGTGTGTATACAGAGTCAGTGTGTGCACACAGATGGAGTCAGTGTGTGTATACAGAGTCAGTGTGTGCACGCAGATGGAGTCAGTGTGTGTATACAGAGTCAGTGTGTGCACGCAGATGGAGTCAGTGTGTGTATACAGAGTCAGTGTGTGTATACAGATGGAGTCAGTGTGTGTATACAGAGTCAGTGTGTGCACACAGATGGAGTCAGTGTGTGTATACAGAGTCAGTGTGTGTATACAGATGGAGACAGTGTGTGTATACAGAGTCAGTGTGTGCACGCAGATGGAGACAGTGTGTGTATACAGAGTCAGTGTGTGTATACAGAGTCAGTGTGTGCACGCAGATGGAGTCAGTGTGTGTATACAGAGTCAGTGTGTGTATACAGAGTCAGTGTGTGTATACAGAGTCAGTGTGTGTATACAGAGTCAGTGTGTGCACGCAGATGGAGTCAGTGTGTGTATACAGAGACAGTGTGTGTATACAGAGTCAGTGTGTGTATACAGAGTCAGTGTGTGTATACAGAGTCAGTGTGTGCACACAGATGGAGTCAGTGTGTGTATACAGAGTCAGTGTGTGCACACAGATGGAGTCAGTGTGTGTATACAGAGTCAGTGTGTGTATACAGAGTCAGTGTGTGCACGCAGATGGAGTCAGTGTGTGTATACAGAGTCAGTGTGTGCACGCAGATGGAGTCAGTGTGTGTATACAGAGTCAGTGTGTGTATACAGAGTCAGTGTGTGTATACAGAGTCAGTGTGTGCACGCAGATGGAGTCAGTGTGTGCACGCAGATGGAGTCAGTGTGTGCACGCAGATGGAGTCAGTGTGTGTATACAGAGTCAGTGTGTGCACGCAGATGGAGACAGTGTGTGTATACAGAGTCAGTGTGTGCACGCAGATGGAGTCAGTGTGTGTATACAGAGTCAGTGTGTGCACGCAGATGGAGTCAGTGTGTGTATACAGAGTCAGTGTGTGTATACAGAGTCAGTGTGTGCACGCAGATGGAGTCAGTGTGTGTATACAGAGTCAGTGTGTGCACGCAGATGGAGTCAGTGTGTGTATACAGAGTCAGTGTGTGTATACAGAGTCAGTGTGTGCACACAGATGGAGTCAGTGTGTGTATACAGAGACAGTGTGTGTATACAGAGACAGTGTGTGTATACAGAGTCAGTGTGTGTATACAGAGTCAGTGTGTGTATACAGAGTCAGTGTGTGCACGCAGATGGAGACAGTGTGTGTATACAGAGTCAGTGTGTGCACGCAGATGGAGTCAGTGTGTGTATACAGAGTCAGTGTGTGTATACAGAGACAGTGTGTGTATACAGAGTCAGTGTGTGCACGCAGATGGAGTCAGTGTGTGTATACAGAGTCAGTGTGTGCACGCAGATGGAGTCAGTGTGTGTATACAGAGTCAGTGTGTGTATACAGAGTCAGTGTGTGTATACAGAGTCAGTGTGTGTATACAGAGTCAGTGTGTGTATACAGAGACAGTGTGTATACAGAGTCAGTGTGTGCACGCAGATGGAGTCAGTGTGTGTATACAGAGTCAGTGTGTGCACGCAGATGGAGTCAGTGTGTGTATACAGAGTCAGTGTGTGTATACAGAGTCAGTGTGTGTATACAGAGTCAGTGTGTGCACACAGATGGAGTCAGTGTGTGTATACAGAGTCAGTGTGTGCACGCAGATGGAGACAGTGTGTGCACGCAGATGGAGACAGTGTGTGTATACAGAGTCAGTGTGTGTATACAGAGTCAGTGTGTGTATACAGAGTCAGTGTGTGCACACAGATGGAGTCAGTGTGTGTATACAGAGTCAGTGTGTGCACGCAGATGGAGACAGTGTGTGTATACAGAGTCAGTGTGTGTATACAGAGTCAGTGTGTGTATACAGAGTCAGTGTGTGCACACAGATGGAGTCAGTGTGTGTATACAGAGTCAGTGTGTGTATACAGAGTCAGTGTGTGCACGCAGATGGAGTCAGTGTGTGTATACAGAGTCAGTGTGTGCACGCAGATGGAGACAGTGTGTGTATACAGAGTCAGTGTGTGTATACAGAGACAGTGTGTGTATACAGAGTCAGTGTGTGTATACAGAGTCAGTGTGTGCACGCAGATGGAGTCAGTGTGTGCACGCAGATGGAGACAGTGTGTGTATACAGAGTCAGTGTGTGTATACAGAGACAGTGTGTGCACGCAGATGGAGTCAGTGTGTGTATACAGAGTCAGTGTGTGCACACAGATGGAGTCAGTGTGTGTATACAGAGTCAGTGTGTGTATACAGAGTCAGTGTGTGTATACAGAGTCAGTGTGTGTATACAGAGTCAGTGTGTGCACACAGATGGAGACAGTGTGTGTATACAGAGTCAGTGTGTGCACGCAGATGGAGTCAGTGTGTGTATACAGAGTCAGTGTGTGCACGCAGATGGAGACAGTGTGTGTATACAGAGTCAGTGTGTGCACGCAGATGGAGTCAGTGTGTGTATACAGAGTCAGTGTGTGTATACAGAGTCAGTGTGTGCACGCAGATGGAGTCAGTGTGTGTATACAGAGTCAGTGTGTGCACGCAGATGGAGTCAGTGTGTGTATACAGAGTCAGTGTGTGCACGCAGATGGAGTCAGTGTGTGTATACAGAGTCAGTGTGTGTATACAGAGTCAGTGTGTGTATACAGAGTCAGTGTGTGCACGCAGATGGAGTCAGTGTGTGTATACAGAGTCAGTGTGTGTATACAGAGTCAGTGTGTGTATACAGAGTCAGTGTGTGCACACAGATGGAGTCAGTGTGTGTATACAGAGTCAGTGTGTGTATACAGAGTCAGTGTGTGCACACAGATGGAGTCAGTGTGTGTATACAGAGTCAGTGTGTGCACGCAGATGGAGTCAGTGTGTGTATACAGAGTCAGTGTGTGCACGCAGATGGAGACAGTGTGTGTATACAGAGACAGTGTGTGCACGCAGATGGAGTCAGTGTGTGTATACAGAGTCAGTGTGTGCACGCAGATGGAGTCAGTGTGTGTATACAGAGTCAGTGTGTGTATACAGAGTCAGTGTGTGCACGCAGATGGAGTCAGTGTGTGTATACAGAGTCAGTGTGTGTATACAGAGACAGTGTGTGTATACAGAGACAGTGTGTGTATACAGAGTCAGTGTGTGTATACAGAGTCAGTGTGTGTATACAGAGACAGTGTGTGCACGCAGATGGAGACAGTGTGTGTATACAGAGTCAGTGTGTGCACGCAGATGGAGTCAGTGTGTGTATACAGAGTCAGTGTGTGCACGCAGATGGAGTCAGTGTGTGTATACAGAGTCAGTGTGTGCACGCAGATGGAGTCAGTGTGTGTATACAGAGTCAGTGTGTGTATACAGAGTCAGTGTGTGTATACAGAGTCAGTGTGTGCACGCAGATGGAGTCAGTGTGTGTATACAGAGTCAGTGTGTGTATACAGAGTCAGTGTGTGTATACAGAGTCAGTGTGTGTATACAGAGTCAGTGTGTGTATACAGAGACAGTGTGTGCACGCAGATGGAGTCAGTGTGTGTATACAGAGTCAGTGTGTGTATACAGAGACAGTGTGTGCACGCAGATGGAGTCAGTGTGTGTATACAGAGTCAGTGTGTGCACGCAGATGGAGTCAGTGTGTGTATACAGAGTCAGTGTGTGCACGCAGATGGAGTCAGTGTGTGTATACAGAGACAGTGTGTGTATACAGAGACAGTGTGTGTATACAGAGTCAGTGTGTGCACGCAGATGGAGTCAGTGTGTGTATACAGAGTCAGTGTGTGCACGCAGATGGAGTCAGTGTGTGTATACAGAGTCAGTGTGTGCACGCAGATGGAGACAGTGTGTGTATACAGAGTCAGTGTGTGCACGCAGATGGAGTCAGTGTGTGCACGCAGATGGAGACAGTGTGTGTATACAGAGTCAGTGTGTGCACGCAGATGGAGACAGTGTGTGTATACAGAGTCAGTGTGTGTATACAGAGTCAGTGTGTGCACGCAGATGGAGACAGTGTGTGTATACAGAGTCAGTGTGTGCACGCAGATGGAGTCAGTGTGTGCACGCAGATGGAGACAGTGTGTGTATACAGAGTCAGTGTGTGCACGCAGATGGAGTCAGTGTGTGTATACAGAGTCAGTGTGTGCACGCAGATGGAGTCAGTGTGTGTATACAGAGTCAGTGTGTGTATACAGAGTCAGTGTGTGTATACAGAGTCAGTGTGTGCACGCAGATGGAGTCAGTGTGTGTATACAGAGTCAGTGTGTGCACGCAGATGGAGACAGTGTGTGTATACAGAGACAGTGTGTGCACGCAGATGGAGACAGTGTGTGCACGCAGATGGAGTCAGTGTGTGCACGCAGATGGAGACAGTGTGTGCACGCAGATGGAGTCAGTGTGTGTATACAGAGACAGTGTGTGCACGCAGATGGAGTCAGTGTGTGTATACAGAGACAGTGTGTGCACGCAGATGGAGACAGTGTGTGCACGCAGATGGAGACAGTGTGTGTATACAGAGTCAGTGTGTGCACGCAGATGGAGACAGTGTGTGTATACAGAGTCAGTGTGTGCACGCAGATGGAGACAGTGTGTGCACGCAGATGGAGTCAGTGTGTGTATACAGAGACAGTGTGTGCACGCAGATGGAGACAGTGTGTGTATACAGAGACAGTGTGTGCACACAGATGGAGTCAGTGTGTGTATACAGAGACAGTGTGTGTATACAGAGTCAGTGTGTGTATACAGAGACAGTGTGTGCACGCAGATGGAGTCAGTGTGTGTATACAGAGTCAGTGTGTGCACGCAGATGGAGTCAGTGTGTGTATACAGAGTCAGTGTGTGCACGCAGATGGAGTCAGTGTGTGTATACAGAGTCAGTGTGTGCACGCAGATGGAGACAGTGTGTGCATGCAGATGGAGTCAGTGTGTGCACGCAGATGGAGACAGTGTGTGTATACAGAGTCAGTGTGTGCACGCAGATGGAGTCAGTGTGTGTATACAGAGTCAGTGTGTGCACGCAGATGGAGTCAGTGTGTGTATACAGAGTCAGTGTGTGCACGCAGATGGAGACAGTGTGTGTATACAGAGTCAGTGTGTGCACGCAGATGGAGACAGTGTGTGTATACAGAGTCAGTGTGTGCACGCAGATGGAGTCAGTGTGTGTATACAGAGTCAGTGTGTGTATACAGAGTCAGTGTGTGCACGCAGATGGAGACAGTGTGTGTATACAGAGTCAGTGTGTGCACGCAGATGGAGACAGTGTGTGTATACAGAGTCAGTGTGTGTATACAGAGTCAGTGTGTGCACGCAGATGGAGACAGTGTGTGTATACAGAGTCAGTGTGTGCACGCAGATGGAGACAGTGTGTGTATACAGAGACAGTGTGTGCACGCAGATGGAGACAGTGTGTGTATACAGAGTCAGTGTGTGCACGCAGATGGAGACAGTGTGTGTATACAGAGTCAGTGTGTGCACGCAGATGGAGTCAGTGTGTGTATACAGAGTCAGTGTGTGCACGCAGATGGAGTCAGTGTGTGTATACAGAGTCAGTGTGTGTATACAGAGTCAGTGTGTGCACACAGATGGAGTCAGTGTGTGTATACAGAGACAGTGTGTGTATACAGAGACAGTGTGTGTATACAGAGTCAGTGTGTGCACACAGATGGAGTCAGTGTGTGTATACAGAGTCAGTGTGTGCACGCAGATGGAGACAGTGTGTGTATACAGAGTCAGTGTGTGCACGCAGATGGAGACAGTGTGTGTACACAGAGTCAGTGTGTGCACGCAGATGGAGTCAGTGTGTGTATACAGAGTCAGTGTGTGCACGCAGATGGAGTCAGTGTGTGTATACAGAGTCAGTGTGTGCACGCAGATGGAGTCAGTGTGTGCACGCAGATGGAGTCAGTGTGTGTATACAGAGTCAGTGTGTGTATACAGAGTCAGTGTGTGCACGCAGATGGAGACAGTGTGTGTATACAGAGTCAGTGTGTGTATACAGAGTCAGTGTGTGCACGCAGATGGAGTCAGTGTGTGTATACAGAGTCAGTGTGTGCACGCAGATGGAGTCAGTGTGTGTATACAGAGTCAGTGTGTGCACGCAGATGGAGTCAGTGTGTGTATACAGAGTCAGTGTGTGCACGCAGATGGAGTCAGTGTGTGTATACAGAGTCAGTGTGTGTATACAGAGTCAGTGTGTGCACACAGATGGAGTCAGTGTGTGTATACAGAGTCAGTGTGTGCACGCAGATGGAGTCAGTGTGTGTATACAGAGTCAGTGTGTGTATACAGAGTCAGTGTGTGTATACAGAGTCAGTGTGTGCACACAGATGGAGTCAGTGTGTGTATACAGAGTCAGTGTGTGCACACAGATGGAGTCAGTGTGTGTATACAGAGTCAGTGTGTGCACGCAGATGGAGTCAGTGTGTGTATACAGAGTCAGTGTGTGCACGCAGATGGAGACAGTGTGTGTATACAGAGACAGTGTGTGCACGCAGATGGAGTCAGTGTGTGTATACAGAGTCAGTGTGTGCACGCAGATGGAGTCAGTGTGTGTATACAGAGTCAGTGTGTGTATACAGAGTCAGTGTGTGCACGCAGATGGAGTCAGTGTGTGTATACAGAGTCAGTGTGTGTATACAGAGACAGTGTGTGTATACAGAGACAGTGTGTGTATACAGAGTCAGTGTGTGTATACAGAGTCAGTGTGTGTATACAGAGACAGTGTGTGCACGCAGATGGAGACAGTGTGTGTATACAGAGTCAGTGTGTGCACGCAGATGGAGTCAGTGTGTGTATACAGAGTCAGTGTGTGCACGCAGATGGAGTCAGTGTGTGTATACAGAGTCAGTGTGTGCACGCAGATGGAGTCAGTGTGTGTATACAGAGTCAGTGTGTGTATACAGAGTCAGTGTGTGTATACAGAGTCAGTGTGTGCACGCAGATGGAGTCAGTGTGTGTATACAGAGTCAGTGTGTGTATACAGAGTCAGTGTGTGTATACAGAGTCAGTGTGTGTATACAGAGTCAGTGTGTGTATACAGAGTCAGTGTGTGTATACAGAGACAGTGTGTGCACGCAGATGGAGTCAGTGTGTGTATACAGAGTCAGTGTGTGTATACAGAGTCAGTGTGTGTATACAGAGACAGTGTGTGCACGCAGATGGAGTCAGTGTGTGTATACAGAGTCAGTGTGTGTATACAGAGTCAGTGTGTGTATACAGAGACAGTGTGTGCACGCAGATGGAGTCAGTGTGTGTATACAGAGTCAGTGTGTGTATACAGAGTCAGTGTGTGTATACAGAGTCAGTGTGTGTATACAGAGACAGTGTGTGCACGCAGATGGAGTCAGTGTGTGTATACAGAGTCAGTGTGTGTATACAGAGTCAGTGTGTGTATACAGAGACAGTGTGTGCACGCAGATGGAGTCAGTGTGTGTATACAGAGTCAGTGTGTGTATACAGAGTCAGTGTGTGTATACAGAGACAGTGTGTGCACGCAGATGGAGTCAGTGTGTGTATACAGAGTCAGTGTGTGTATACAGAGTCAGTGTGTGTATACAGAGACAGTGTGTGCACGCAGATGGAGTCAGTGTGTGTATACAGAGTCAGTGTGTGTATACAGAGACAGTGTGTGCACGCAGATGGAGTCAGTGTGTGTATACAGAGTCAGTGTGTGCACGCAGATGGAGTCAGTGTGTGTATACAGAGTCAGTGTGTGCACGCAGATGGAGTCAGTGTGTGTATACAGAGACAGTGTGTGTATACAGAGACAGTGTGTGTATACAGAGTCAGTGTGTGCACGCAGATGGAGTCAGTGTGTGTATACAGAGTCAGTGTGTGCACGCAGATGGAGTCAGTGTGTGTATACAGAGTCAGTGTGTGCACGCAGATGGAGACAGTGTGTGTATACAGAGTCAGTGTGTGCACGCAGATGGAGTCAGTGTGTGCACGCAGATGGAGACAGTGTGTGTATACAGAGTCAGTGTGTGCACGCAGATGGAGACAGTGTGTGTATACAGAGTCAGTGTGTGTATACAGAGTCAGTGTGTGCACGCAGATGGAGACAGTGTGTGTATACAGAGTCAGTGTGTGCACGCAGATGGAGTCAGTGTGTGCACGCAGATGGAGACAGTGTGTGTATACAGAGTCAGTGTGTGCACGCAGATGGAGTCAGTGTGTGTATACAGAGTCAGTGTGTGCACGCAGATGGAGTCAGTGTGTGTATACAGAGTCAGTGTGTGTATACAGAGTCAGTGTGTGTATACAGAGTCAGTGTGTGCACGCAGATGGAGTCAGTGTGTGTATACAGAGTCAGTGTGTGCACGCAGATGGAGACAGTGTGTGTATACATAGACAGTGTGTGCACGCAGATGGAGACAGTGTGTGCACGCAGATGGAGTCAGTGTGTGCACGCAGATGGAGACAGTGTGTGCACGCAGATGGAGTCAGTGTGTGTATACAGAGACAGTGTGTGCACGCAGATGGAGTCAGTGTGTGTATACAGAGACAGTGTGTGCACGCAGTTGGAGACAGTGTGTGCACGCAGATGGAGACAGTGTGTGTATACAGAGTCAGTGTGTGCACGCAGATGGAGACAGTGTGTGTATACAGAGTCAGTGTGTGCACGCAGATGGAGACAGTGTGTGCACGCAGATGGAGTCAGTGTGTGTATACAGAGACAGTGTGTGCACGCAGATGGAGACAGTGTGTGTATACAGAGACAGTGTGTGCACACAGATGGAGTCAGTGTGTGTATACAGAGACAGTGTGTGTATACAGAGTCAGTGTGTGTATACAGAGACAGTGTGTGCACGCAGATGGAGTCAGTGTGTGTATACAGAGTCAGTGTGTGCACGCAGATGGAGTCAGTGTGTGTATACAGAGTCAGTGTGTGCACGCAGATGGAGTCAGTGTGTGTATACAGAGTCAGTGTGTGCACGCAGATGGAGACAGTGTGTGCATGCAGATGGAGTCAGTGTGTGCACGCAGATGGAGACAGTGTGTGTATACAGAGTCAGTGTGTGCACGCAGATGGAGTCAGTGTGTGTATACAGAGTCAGTGTGTGCACGCAGATGGAGTCAGTGTGTGTATACAGAGTCAGTGTGTGCACGCAGATGGAGACAGTGTGTGTATACAGAGTCAGTGTGTGCACGCAGATGGAGACAGTGTGTGTATACAGAGTCAGTGTGTGCACGCAGATGGAGTCAGTGTGTGTATACAGAGTCAGTGTGTGTATACAGAGTCAGTGTGTGCACGCAGATGGAGACAGTGTGTGTATACAGAGTCAGTGTGTGCACGCAGATGGAGACAGTGTGTGTATACAGAGTCAGTGTGTGCACGCAGATGGAGACAGTGTGTGCACGCAGATGGAGACAGTGTGTGTATACAGAGTCAGTGTGTGCACGCAGATGGAGACAGTGTGTGTATACAGAGTCAGTGTGTGCACGCAGATGGAGACAGTGTGTGTATACAGAGTCAGTGTGTGCACGCAGATGGAGACAGTGTGTGTATACAGAGTCAGTGTGTGCACGCAGATGGAGTCAGTGTGTGTATACAGAGTCAGTGTGTGCACGCAGATGGAGTCAGTGTGTGTATACAGAGTCAGTGTGTGTATACAGAGTCAGTGTGTGCACACAGATGGAGTCAGTGTGTGTATACAGAGACAGTGTGTGCATGCAGATGGAGACAGTGTGTGTATACAGAGTCAGTGTGTGCACGCAGATGGAGTCAGTGTGTGTATACAGAGTCAGTGTGTGCACGCAGATGGAGACAGTGTGTGTATACAGAGTCAGTGTGTGCACGCAGATGGAGACAGTGTGTGTATACAGAGTCAGTGTGTGCACGCAGATGGAGTCAGTGTGTGTATACAGAGTCAGTGTGTGCACGCAGATGGAGTCAGTGTGTGTATACAGAGTCAGTGTGTGCACGCAGATGGAGTCAGTGTGTGTATACAGAGTCAGTGTGTGCACGCAGATGGAGTCAGTGTGTGTATACAGAGTCAGTGTGTGCACGCAGATGGAGACAGTGTGTGTATACAGAGTCAGTGTGTGCACGCAGATGGAGACAGTGTGTGTATACAGAGTCAGTGTGTGCACGCAGATGGAGACAGTGTGTGTATACAGAGTCAGTGTGTGCACGCAGATGGAGACAGTGTGTGTATACAGAGTCAGTGTGTGCACGCAGATGGAGACAGTGTGTGCACGCAGATGGAGACAGTGTGTGTATACAGAGTCAGTGTGTGCACGCAGATGGAGACAGTGTGTGTATACAGAGTCAGTGTGTGCACGCAGATGGAGACAGTGTGTGTATACAGAGTCAGTGTGTGCACGCAGATGGAGACAGTGTGTGTATACAGAGTCAGTGTGTGCACGCAGATGGAGACAGTGTGTGTATACAGAGTCAGTGTGTGCACGCAGATGGAGACAGTGTGTGTATACAGAGTCAGTGTGTGCACGCAGATGGAGACAGTGTGTGTATACAGAGTCAGTGTGTGCACGCAGATGGAGTCAGTGTGTGCACGCAGATGGAGTCAGTGTGTGTATACAGAGACAGTGTGTGCACGCAGATGGAGACAGTGTGTGTATACAGAGACAGTGTGTGCACGCAGATGGAGACAGTGTGTGTATACAGAGTCAGTGTGTGCACGCAGATGGAGTCAGTGTGTGTATACAGAGTCAGTGTGTGCACGCAGATGGAGTCAGTGTGTGTATACAGAGTCAGTGTGTGCACGCAGATGGAGTCAGTGTGTGTATACAGAGTCAGTGTGTGCACGCAGATGGAGTCAGTGTGTGTATACAGAGTCAGTGTGTGTATACAGAGTCAGTGTGTGTATACAGAGTCAGTGTGTGCACACAGATGGAGTCAGTGTGTGTATACAGAGTCAGTGTGTGTATACAGAGTCAGTGTGTGCACGCAGATGGAGTCAGTGTGTGTATACAGAGTCAGTGTGTGCACGCAGATGGAGTCAGTGTGTGTATACAGAGTCAGTGTGTGCACGCAGATGGAGTCAGTGTGTGTATACAGAGTCAGTGTGTGTATACAGAGTCAGTGTGTGCACGCAGATGGAGTCAGTGTGTGTATACAGAGTCAGTGTGTGCACGCAGATGGAGTCAGTGTGTGTATACAGAGTCAGTGTGTGCACGCAGATGGAGACAGTGTGTGTATACAGAGTCAGTGTGTGCACGCAGATGGAGACAGTGTGTGTATACAGAGTCAGTGTGTGTATACAGAGTCAGTGTGTGCACGCAGATGGAGACAGTGTGTGTATACAGAGTCAGTGTGTGCACGCAGATGGAGTCAGTGTGTGTATACAGAGTCAGTGTGTGTATACAGAGTCAGTGTGTGCACGCAGATGGAGACAGTGTGTGTATACAGAGTCAGTGTGTGCACGCAGATGGAGACAGTGTGTGTATACAGAGTCAGTGTGTGCACGCAGATGGAGACAGTGTGTGTACACAGAGTCAGTGTGTGCACACAGATGGAGTCAGTGTGTGTATACAGAGACAGTGTGTGTATACAGATGGAGTCAGTGTGTGTATACAGAGTCAGTGTGTGCACGCAGATGGAGACAGTGTGTGTATACAGAGTCAGTGTGTGCACGCAGATGGAGACAGTGTGTGTATACAGTCAGTGTGTGCACGCAGATGGAGACAGTGTGTGTATACAGAGTCAGTGTGTGCACGCAGATGGAGACAGTGTGTGTATACAGAGTCAGTGTGTGCACACAGATGGAGTCAGTGTGTGTATACAGAGACAGTGTGTGTATACAGATGGAGTCAGTGTGTGTATACAGAGTCAGTGTGTGCACGCAGATGGAGACAGTGTGTGTATACAGAGTCAGTGTGTGCACGCAGATGGAGACAGTGTGTGTATACAGAGTCAGTGTGTGCACGCAGATGGAGACAGTGTGTGTATACAGAGACAGTGTGTGCACACAGATGGAGTCAGTGTGTGTATACAGAGTCAGTGTGTGCACGCAGATGGAGACAGTGTGTGTATACAGAGTCAGTGTGTGCACGCAGATGGAGACAGTGTGTGTATACAGAGTCAGTGTGTGTATACAGAGTCAGTGTGTGCACACAGATGGAGTCAGTGTGTGTATACAGAGTCAGTGTGTGCACGCAGATGGAGTCAGTGTGTGTATACAGAGTCAGTGTGTGTATACAGAGTCAGTGTGTGTATACAGAGTCAGTGTGTGCACGCAGATGGAGTCAGTGTGTGTATACAGAGTCAGTGTGTGCACGCAGTTGGAGTCAGTGTGTGTATACAGAGTCAGTGTGTGCACGCAGATGGAGTCAGAGTGTGTATACAGAGACAGTGTGTGTATACAGAGACAGTGTGTGTATACAGAGTCAGTGTGTGCACGCAGATGGAGTCAGTGTGTGTATACAGAGTCAGTGTGTGTATACAGAGTCAGTGTGTGTATACAGAGTCAGTGTGTGTATACAGAGTCAGTGTGTGTATACAGAGTCAGTGTGTGTATACAGAGTCAGTGTGTGCACACAGATGGAGTCAGTGTGTGTATACAGAGTCAGTGTGTGTATACAGAGTCAGTGTGTGTATACAGAGTCAGTGTGTGTATACAGAGACAGTGTGTGTATACAGAGTCAGTGTGTGCACGCAGATGGAGTCAGTGTGTGTATACAGAGTCAGTGTGTGTATACAGAGTCAGTGTGTGTATACAGAGTCAGTGTGTGTATACAGAGTCAGTGTGTGCACGCAGATGGAGTCAGTGTGTGTATACAGAGTCAGTGTGTGTATACAGAGACAGTGTGTGTATACAGAGACAGTGTGTGTATACAGAGACAGTGTGTGCACGCAGATGGAGTCAGTGTGTGTATACAGAGTCAGTGTGTGCACGCAGATGGAGTCAGTGTGTGTATACAGAGTCAGTGTGTGCACGCAGATGGAGTCAGTGTGTGTATACAGAGTCAGTGTGTGTATACAGAGTCAGTGTGTGTATACAGAGTCAGTGTGTGCACGCAGATGGAGTCAGTGTGTGTATACAGAGTCAGTGTGTGTATACAGAGTCAGTGTGTGCACGCAGATGGAGTCAGTGTGTGTATACAGAGTCAGTGTGTGCACGCAGATGGAGTCAGTGTGTGTATACAGAGTCAGTGTGTGTATACAGAGTCAGTGTGTGTATACAGAGTCAGTGTGTGTATACAGAGTCAGTGTGTGCACGCAGATGGAGTCAGTGTGTGTATACAGAGTCAGTGTGTGTATACAGAGTCAGTGTGTGTATACAGAGTCAGTGTGTGTATACAGAGTCAGTGTGTGCACGCAGATGGAGTCAGTGTGTGTATACAGAGTCAGTGTGTGTATACAGAGTCAGTGTGTGTATACAGAGTCAGTGTGTGCACGCAGATGGAGTCAGTGTGTGTATACAGAGTCAGTGTGTGTATACAGAGTCAGTGTGTGTATACAGAGTCAGTGTGTGCACGCAGATGGAGTCAGTGTGTGTATACAGAGTCAGTGTGTGCACACAGATGGAGTCAGTGTGTGTATACAGAGTCAGTGTGTGCACACAGATGGAGTCAGTGTGTGTATACAGAGTCAGTGTGTGCACGCAGATGGAGTCAGTGTGTGTATACAGAGTCAGTGTGTGCACACAGATGGAGTCAGTGTGTGTATACAGAGTCAGTGTGTGCACGCAGATGGAGACAGTGTGTGTATACAGAGTCAGTGTGTGCACGCAGATGGAGACAGTGTGTGTATACAGAGTCAGTGTGTGCACGCAGATGGAGACAGTGTGTGTATACAGAGTCAGTGTGTGCACGCAGATGGAGACAGTGTGTGTATACAGAGTCAGTGTGTGTATACAGAGTCAGTGTGTGCACGCAGATGGAGTCAGTGTGTGTATACAGAGTCAGTGTGTGCACGCAGATGGAGTCAGTGTGTGTATACAGAGTCAGTGTGTGTATACAGAGTCAGTGTGTGCACGCAGATGGAGTCAGTGTGTGTATACAGAGTCAGTGTGTGTATACAGAGTCAGTGTGTGTATACAGAGTCAGTGTGTGTATACAGAGTCAGTGTGTGCACGCAGATGGAGTCAGTGTGTGTATACAGAGTCAGTGTGTGCACGCAGATGGAGTCAGTGTGTGTATACAGAGTCAGTGTGTGCACGCAGATGGAGACAGTGTGTGTATACAGAGTCAGTGTGTGCACGCAGATGGAGACAGTGTGTGTATACAGAGTCAGTGTGTGCACGCAGATGGAGACAGTGTGTGTATACAGAGTCAGTGTGTGTATACAGAGTCAGTGTGTGCACGCAGATGGAGTCAGTGTGTGTATACAGAGTCAGTGTGTGCACGCAGATGGAGTCAGTGTGTGTATACAGAGTCAGTGTGTGTATACAGAGTCAGTGTGTTCACGCAGATGGAGACAGTGTGTGTATACAGAGTCAGTGTGTGCACGCAGATGGAGACAGTGTGTGTATACAGAGTCAGTGTGTGCACGCAGATGGAGACAGTGTGTGTATACAGAGTCAGTGTGTGTATACAGAGACAGTGTGTGTATACAGAGTCAGTGTGTGTATACAGAGTCAGTGTGTGTATACAGAGTCAGTGTGTGTATACAGAGTCAGTGTGTGCACGCAGATGGAGTCAGTGTGTGTATACAGAGACAGTGTGTGCACACAGATGGAGTCAGTGTGTGTATACAGAGTCAGTGTGTGCACGCAGATGGAGACAGTGTGTGTATACAGAGTCAGTGTGTGCACGCAGATGGAGTCAGTGTGTGTATACAGAGACAGTGTGTGTATACAGAGACAGTGTGTGTATACAGAGTCAGTGTGTGCACGCAGATGGAGACAGTGTGTGTATACAGAGTCAGTGTGTGCACGCAGATGGAGACAGTGTGTGTATACAGAGTCAGTGTGTGCACGCAGATGGAGTCAGTGTGTGTATACAGAGACAGTGTGTGTATACAGAGACAGTGTGTGTATACAGAGTCAGTGTGTGCACGCAGATGGAGACAGTGTGTGTATACAGAGTCAGTGTGTGTATACAGAGTCAGTGTGTGTATACAGAGTCAGTGTGTGCACGCAGATGGAGTCAGTGTGTGTATACAGAGTCAGTGTGTGCACGCAGATGGAGTCAGTGTGTGTATACAGAGTCAGTGTGTGCACGCAGATGGAGTCAGTGTGTGTATACAGAGTCAGTGTGTGTATACAGAGTCAGTGTGTGCACGCAGATGGAGTCAGTGTGTGTATACAGAGTCAGTGTGTGCACGCAGATGGAGTCAGTGTGTGTATACAGAGACAGTGTGTGCACGCAGACGGAGACAGTGTGTGCACACAGTCAGTGCGTGAATCATGAAGATTGGAATTTCTCCCAACATTTGTACCTGGAGTTTGAATGTCTGAGGCTTCTTAATGGCCTTGTACTTTCCTCATTCCTATCAACAATAGGAGAATAGGTGAAATCAGACCAATGCTGAGAAACATGCAGAATCATAAAAACATTATTTTCATTATAACCACAGTGCATCATCCCAAAATACTACCTGCTGACAGTGCGGCACTCCCTCAGCACTGACCCTCTGACAGTGCGGCACTCCCTCAGCACTGACCCTCTGACAGTGCAGCACTCCCTCAGTACTGACCCTCTGACAGTGCGGCACTCCCTCAGCACTGACCCTCTGACAGTGCAGCACTCCCTCAGCACTGACCCTCTGACAGTGCGGCACTCCCTCAGCACTGACCCTCTGACAGTGCGGCACTCCCTCAGTACTGACCCTCTGACAGTGCGGCACTCCCTCAGCACTGACCCTCTGACAGTGCGGCACTCCCTCAGCACTGACCCTCTGACAGTGCGGCACTCCCTCAGCACTGACCCTCTGACAGTGCGGCACTCCCTCAGCACTGACCCTCTGACAGTGCGGCACTCCCTCAGCACTGACCCTCTGACAGTGCGGCACTCCCTCAGTACTGACCATCTGACAGTGCGGCACTCCCTCAGTACTGACCCACTGACAGTGCGGCACTCCCTCAGTACTGACCCTCTGACAGTGCGGCACTCCCTCAGTACTGACCCTCTGACAGTGCAGCACTCCCTCAGCACTGACCCTCTGACAGTGCGGCACTCCCTCAGTACTGACCCTCTGACAGTGCGGCACTCCCTCAGCACTGACCCACTGACAGTGCGGCACTCCCTCAGTACTGACCCTCTGACAGTACGGCACTCCCTCAGTACTGACCCTCTGACAGTGCGGCACTCCCTCAGCACTGACCCTCTGACAGTGCAGCACTCCCTCAGTACTGACCCTCTGACAGTGCGGCACTCCCTCAGCACTGACCCACTGACAGTGCGGCACTCCCTCAGCACTGACCCTCTGACAGTGCGGCACTCCCTCAGTACTGACCCTCTGACAGTGCGGCACTCCCTCAGCACTGACCCTCTGACAGTGCGGCACTCCCTCAGTACTGACCCTCTGACAGTGCGGCACTCCCTCAGTACTGACCCTCTGACAGTGCGGCACTCCCTCAGCACTGACCCTCTGACAGTGCGGCACTCCCTCAGTACTGACCCTCTGACAGTGCGGCACTCCCTCAGTACTGACCCTCTGACAGTGCGGCACTCCCTCAGCACTGACCCTCTGACAGTGCGGCACTCCCTCAGCACTGACCCTCTGACAGTGCGGCACTCCCTCAGTACTGACCCTCTGACAGTGCGGCACTCCCTCAGCACTGACCCTCTGACAGTGCGGCACTCCCTCAGCACTGACCCTCTGGCAGTGCGGCACTCCCTCAGTACTGACCCTCTGACAGTGCGGCACTCCCTCAGCACTGACCCTCTGACAGTGCGGCACTCCCTCAGCACTGACCCTCTGACAGTGCGGCACTCCCTCAGTACTGACCCTCTGACAGTGCGGCACTCCCTCAGTACTGACCCTCTGACAGTGCAGCACTCCCTCAGTACTGACCCTCTGACAGTGCAGCACTCCCTCAGTACTGACCCTCTGACAGTGCGGCACTCCCTCAGTACTGACCCTCTGACAGTGCGGCACTCCCTCAGTACTGACCCTCTGACAGTGCGGCACTCCCTCAGTACTGACCCTCTGACAGTGCGGCACTCCCTCAGCACTGACCCTCTGACAGTGCAGCACTCCCTCAGCACTGACCCTCTGACAGTGCAGCACTCCCTCAGCACTGACCCTCTGACAGTGCAGCACTCCCTCAGTACTGACCCTCTGACAGCGCGACGCTCCCTCAGCACTGACCCACTGACAGTGCAGCGCTCCCTCAGTACTGGCCCTCTGACGGTGCAGCGCTCCCTCAGTACTGACCCTCTGACAGTGTAGCACTCTCTCAGTACTGATCCTCTGACAGTGCAGCACTCCCTCAGCACTGACCCTCTGACAGTGCGGCACTCCCTCAGTACTGACCCTCTGACAGTGCAGCACTCTCTCAGTACTGACCCTCTGACAGTGCAGCACTCCCTCAGCACAGACCCTCTGACAGTGCGGCACTCCCTCAGCACTGACCCTCTGACAATGCGGCACTCCCTCAGCACTGACCCTCTGACAGTGCAGCACTCTCTCAGTACTGACCCTCTGACAGTGCAGCACTCTCTCAGTACTGACCCTCTGACAGTGCAGCACTCCCTCAGCACAGACCCTCTGACAGTGCGGCACTCCCTCAGCACTGACCCTCTGACAGTGCGGCACTCCCTCAGTACTGACCCTCTGACAGTGCGGCACTCCCTCAGTACTGACCTTCTGACGGTGCAGCGCTCCCTCAGCACTGACCCTCTGACAGTGCGGCACTCCCTCAGCACTGACCCTCTGACAGTGCGGCACTCCCTCAGCACTGACCCTCTGACAGTGCGGCACTCCCTCAGTACTGACCTTCTGACGGTGCAGCACTCCCTCAGTACTGACCCTCTGACAGTGCAGCACTCCCTCAGTACTGACCTTCTGACGGTGCAGCACTCCCTCAGTACTGACCCTCTGACAGCGCGACGCTCCCTCAGCACTGACCCACTGACAGTGCAGCGCTCCCTCAGTACTGGCCCTCTGACGGTGCAGCGCTCCCTCAGTACTGACCCTCTGACAGTGTAGCACTCTCTCAGTACTGATCCTCTGACAGTGCAGCACTCCCTCAGCACTGACCCTCTGACAGTGCGGCACTCCCTCAGTACTGACCCTCTGACAGTGCAGCACTCTCTCAGTACTGACCCTCTGACAGTGCAGCACTCCCTCAGCACAGACCCTCTGACAGTGCGGCACTCCCTCAGCACTGACCCTCTGACAATGCGGCACTCCCTCAGCACTGACCCTCTGACAGTGCAGCACTCTCTCAGTACTGACCCTCTGACAGTGCAGCACTCTCTCAGTACTGACCCTCTGACAGTGCAGCACTCCCTCAGCACAGACCCTCTGACAGTGCGGCACTCCCTCAGCACTGACCCTCTGACAGTGCGGCACTCCCTCAGTACTGACCCTCTGACAGTGCGGCACTCCCTCAGTACTGACCTTCTGACGGTGCAGCGCTCCCTCAGCACTGACCCTCTGACAGTGCGGCACTCCCTCAGCACTGACCCTCTGACAGTGCGGCACTCCCTCAGCACTGACCCTCTGACAGTGCAGCACTCCCTCAGTACTGACCTTCTGACGGTGCAGCACTCCCTCAGTACTGACCTTCTGACGGTGCAGCGCTCCCTCAGTACTGACCCTCTGACGGTGCAGCACTCCCTCAGCACTGACTCCCTGATCCGTTTGATTCAGACATGTTTCGTGCCTACAATGGCAGGGTTGACAGCTAATCGTTCCTTTCGAGTCCCAGTGATAATTTCAGTATGACACACTGTGCACTGCCCATTTCAGAGTGGGGGCCATGTGACCCCTGGGGTTACAGGGAGTCAGTCGAGGATTGACTGTGGAACAGGACACACCTTCAATAAAGAGCTCCTATTGTTAAGTCTTCAACACCTCCCCCATATTTCTTCTTACAGGGTTGACGTACGAGGAGAGATGGAACAATTTGGGCTTTTACTGGCTGGAGTTTGGAAGGATGTGAGGGGATCTAATCGAGGTTTATAAAATTTAAAAAGGGATTGATAGAGTAAATGTAGACCAAATGTTTCCTCTTACGGGGCAATCTGGGACAAGAGGACACAGGGTGTAGGCTGAGAGGCGGGAGGTTTAAAACTGAGATGAGGAGGGACTACTTCTCGCAGAGGGTGGTGAATGTGTGGAACTCGCTGTCCCATCGCGCGGTGGAGTCTGAATCATTGAATGGCTTCAAGAAGGAGATGGATATATTTCTAATAAAAATAGGATAAATGGAACAGGTGGGGAGGTGGATTTGAGACCAGGGAGAGATCAGCCATGATCTGATTGAATGGTGGAGCAGGCTTGAAGGGCTGAATTTGCCGACTTCTGCCCCTAATTCCTATGTTCCTTCACTCGGCATTGTGATAACCATACATAATAAGTAGCAGCCAATATAGCTGCAGCTCGGATAAGTTCCCAGAATCATTGTCCAGCCGTGCAGAGTGTGCAGTGAGAGAGCAGAGCTGCATGTACTTACGGTGATGAGACTGGCTGGGTTGGACTCTCCAACAGGATAGCTAGGGATGAGAAAGAACAACATCATTCAATATTTCTGGAGAGAAACATTCAGATCAAAGATACAGACATGAAACAACGGGTGGGATTTTACGACATCGCTCGGGCGAGGCTTGTAAAATCCTACCCGAGGCCAACAGAGAATTCCATTCTGCGAGCCGCGCCCGCCCGATTCCAGGGCAGGATAGGCAGCAAAATTCCGGCCATTATCTTTGTTTCTCCATGCACAGGAGCTACCTGACCTGCTATAGATTCCCAGAAACGTCTGCTTTTAGTACACATTTCAAGCATCCAAATCATTGTGTTTGAAATAAAATATGAGTTTTTCTGCTTGATTTGGAAATTTGTGATTTCCCAGAACAAAAAACAAAGAAAATTACAGCACAGGAACAGGCCTTTCGGCCCTCCCAGCCTGCACCGACCATGCTGCCCGACTGAACAAAAACCCCCGACCCTTCCGGGGACCATATCCCTCTATTCCCATCTTATTCATATATTTGTCCAGGAAGTAAAAGCCACGACCGTATCCACTTTCATTACCTCCCCCGGCAGCGAGTTCCAGGCACTCCCACCCTCTGTGTAAAAAGCTTGCCTCGTACATCTCCCTTAAACATTGCCCCTCGCAACATAAACCTGTGCCCCCTGGGAATTAACTCTTCCACCCTGGGAAAAAGCTTCTGACTATCCACTCTGTCCATGCCCCTCATAATCTTGTAGACTTCTATCAGGTCTCCCCTCAACCTCCGTTGTTCCAGTGAGAACAAACCAAGTTTCTCCAACCTCTCCTCATAGCTAATGCCCTCCATACCAGGCAACATCCTGGTAAATCTTTTCTGTACCCTCTCCAAAGCCTTCACATCCTTCTGGTAGTGCGGCGACCAGAATTGAACACTATATTCCAAGTGCAGCCTAACTAAGGTTCTATAAAGCTGCAACATGACTTGCCAATTTTTAAACTCAATGCCCCGGCCGATGAAGGCAAGCATGCCGTATGTGACATGATGACACTAAGGTGGGTGGAAGAGCAAAGTGTGCAGAGGATGCTGAAAGTCTGCAAAGGGATATAGAGAATCTAAGTGATGCGCGATATAACTCACGAGGCTGGAGATGCTCGAGGAAATAAAGGCTTTTATTGACTACTACAATAGAGCGACCATATATAATACACGATCCCAGACTGAGGGGTCCCAGACAGAGCAGTGACCTTTATACCTCTCCCAGGAGGCGGAGCCCGACTGGGATGTACCATAAGAACTATATTACAGGTAGAACAGCCCAACCCTAACCCCAACAGTAACATGTAGAACAGCCCAACCCTAACCCCAACAGTAACATATATATAGACTCATAGTACTGGCCAGACCCTGGCTCAGCACTCCTGGTGGGAACCAACGATGGTTCACCACATTCACCCCTCCTTTGAAAACAAAGGCCGGCGGGGTACAAAAACACAGAACAATTGCACATCAGTCTATAAGTTCAGACGGTCTGGGGGACCGCACCGTCGTTGTGACCTCCTCAACACCGGCGATGACACCGGTGTAGGCACTCGCGGTGGCGTTCTCCCCAAGGCGGTGTCCAACGGCTTCTCCAATGTCTCACGGGCCCGGTAGACCCCGAGGTGGTGACAATCCGCTGAACTCGGGCACGCCTTGAAGTGGCGACCATCTCCTGGACTCAGGCAAGCTGTACACGGGAGTAAAAGGGTTAAGTGATGGTCCCGATGCTGCCCGCGCCGTGTCAGGAGGGGAAACAATAGTTGTGGGGTCTCTAACAGGAGGTATGGGAGCGACAGGGGTTTCTACGTCCCCTGCTGGCGCCAGGTCTCGAATCGAGACGGTGTCCTCTCGCCCGTCAGGGTATGCCACATAGGCATACTGAGGGTTGGCATGGAGGAGGTGGACCTGTTCAACCAAAGGGTCGGACTTGCGGGCCCTAACATGTCGTCGCAGGAGGACAGGTCCTGAGTACTTGAACCAAGACGGTAATGAGGTCCCAGAGGAAGACTTCCGAGGGAATGAAAACAGTCTCTCATGGGGAGTAGCGTTGGTTGCCGTACACAGGAGTGAGCGTATGGAGTGGAGCGCATCAGGGAGCACCTCTTGCCAACGGGAGACTGGAAGGCCTTTAGACTTCAACGCCAGTAAGACAGCCTTCCAGACTGTAGCATTCTCACGTTCAACCTGTCCGTTACCCCTAGGGTTGTAGCTCGTGGTTCTACTAGAGGCAATCCCGTATGAGAGCAGGTATTGCCTCAAGTCATCGTTCATGAACGACGAGCCCCTATCGCCTTGGATGTAACAGGGGTAACCGAACAGGGTGAAAAGATCACGAAATGCCTCGATAACCGTGGCAGCGGTCATATCAGAACAGGGAATGACAAAAGGGAACCGTGAGTACTCATCAACCACATTGAGGAAGTACACATTCCGATCTGTCGAGGGAAGGGGGCCCTTAAAATCCACACTCAGTCTTTCGAAGGGACGAGTGGCCTTAACGAGTTGTGCCCTGTCAGGTCGGTAAAAGTGCGGTTTGCATTCCGCGCATACCAGGCTGCTTCTGGTTATGGACCTGACATCGTCCACCGAGTAGGGTAGATTCCGGGCTTTTATGAAGTGGTAGAGCCGAGTGACCCCCGGATGGCAGAGGTCATTGTGGAGAGCCTGCAATCGATTCTCCTGCATACTGGCGCATGTTCCACGCGACAGGGCATCCGAGGGCTCGTTGAGTTTCCCTGGACGATACATGATGACGTAATTATAGGTGGAGAGTTCGATTCTCCACCTCAAGATCTTATCGTTCTTGATCTTGCCCCGTAACGTGTTATTGAACATGAACGCCACGGACCGCTGGTCCGTGATCAGGGTGAACCGTTTTCCCGCCAAGTAATGGCGCCAATGCCGGACGGCCTCCACAATGGCCTGGGCCTCCTTTTCCACCGCCGAATGTCGAATTTCAGGGCCTTGGAGGGTGCGAGAGAAAAAGGCGACGGGCCTGCCCGCCTGGTTAAGTGTGGCAGCCAGGGCGAAATCAGATGCATCACTCTCCACCTGGAAGGCGATGGACTCATCGATAGCGTGCATCGTGGCTTTCGCTATGTCGGCTTTTAGTTTTTCAAAGGCCAAATGAGCCTCTGGTGCTAGGGGAAAAGAGGGAGACGTGATGAGCGGACGGGCTTTGTCCGCGTAATTGGGAACCCACTGTGCATAGTAAGAGAAGAAGCCTAAGCATCTTCTCAGTGCTTTTACGCTAGTGGGCAGGGGAAGTTCGAGGAGGGGACGCATACGGTCTGGATCAGGGCCAATGACCCCGTTTTCCACCACGTATCCGAGGACAGCTAGGCGGCGTGTGCGAAATACACACTTCTCCCTGTTGTAGGTCAGATTCAGGCGAGATGCAGTGCGTAGGAATCTAAGAAGGTTGGCATCGTGGTCCTGCTGGTCATGGCCGCAGATGGTGACGTTATCCAGGTACGGGAAGGTAGCCCGCAGTCCGTTCTGGTCCACCATTCGGTCCATAGCACGCTGGAAGACCGAGACCCCATTCGTGACACAAAAAGGCACCCTTAGAAAATGGTACAAGAGACCATCCGCCTCAAAAGCCATGTATTGTCGGTCCTCTGGGCGAATGGGGAGCTGGTGGTAGGCAGACTTTAGGTCGATGGTGGAGAACACCCGGTACTGCGCAATCTGGTTGACCATGTCAGATATGCGCGGGAGGGGATACGCTTCCAGCTGCGTGTATCTGTTAATGGTCTGACTATAGTCTATGACCATCCGGGGTTTGTTCCCACTCTTGACCACCATGACCTGCGCTCTCCAAGGACTAGCACTAGGTTGTATGATCCCTTCCTTGAGGAGCCGCTGAACCTCAGATCAAATGAAGATCCGATCCTCAGCACTGTAACGCCTACTCTGAGTCGCGATGGGCTTGCAGCCTGGCACGAGATTCTGGAATAAGGAGGGTGTGGTAATCTTAAGCGTCGAGAGGCTACAGGTGGAGCGCGTTGGGCAATTTAGAGGCTGCGAGTCTCCCACTGAAAGCGGAGGGAGTGGCCCACCGTACTGTAGGGTTACACTCTTCAAGTGGACCATGAAATTTAGTCCGAGGAGTATTGGCGCGCAAAGATGTGGTAACACCAGGAGCTTGAAGCTCTCGTAAACCGTGCCCTGCACCGTTAGATTTACCACGCAACTCCCTAGCACGGTGACAGACCGGGACCTTGACGCCATCGAAATTGTCTGCTTGACAGGCTGGATCTGGAGGCCACACCGCTTCACGGCGTCTGGGTGAATAAAGCTCACCGTGCTCCCACTGTCAAACAGACAATAAATCGTGCGTTTGTTTACCTGTATGTCCATCATGGACTTGTCGAGTCTGTGAGGCTTTGCCTGGTCCAGGATGATCGACGCCACCGTTGGTTCGTGGGCGCCACTGCAGGCAGCTGAGATGGATGATGATGACCCCTGCTAGTCATTCGCGGTTGGTGCCGACCAAAATGGCTGCTCCCATAGGTCGCACATGGGCGATGGCGCCAAAATCAGCGGCCCCTGGTGGTCGCGCGTCTCTTGCGACTCCGTCGTCTGGAATGGCGACGTCCTGGCCTCGCACGTGGAAGAAACCCTTGACGATGCCGACGACGAGGAAACTGGCTCCGGGGAGTCACACGCCGCACTGCTGTTCCTGGATGGAAGTTTGGATCGACATACCTTCGAATAATGCCCCTTCTTGCCGCAGGCGGAGCACAACACCGCTTTAGCGGGACATCGATGCCGAGGGTGTTTCTCTCCCCCACAGAAGTAACACCGCGGGCCGCCTGGAGCTGCTGCCGTCGTCAGGCCCAAGGGTGGGAACGCCATCACGCAGCTTTTCGGTCCCGCTGGATGAAGTGGGGTCTGTGACTGCCCCTGCCACACTGTCTCCACGTGGTCATCGGGATACATCGCCAGACGTTTGGAGGCCGTTTCTAGCGCACCCGCTAGCTCTATAGACTTAGTGAGATCGAGATTACCTTGCTCCAACAGCCGAAGGCGGATATAAGACGAGCCGATTCCCGCCACAAACGCATCTCGAGCGAGGTCGTTCATGTTCTGGTCTGCCGACACTGCTTTGCAGTTACAGCCCCTGGCTAGCTGTAGGAGCTCGCACGCGTACTGTTCCGTCGTTTCGCCGGGCTGCCGCCGTCGAGTGGCTAAGAGATATCGAGCATGCATCTCGTTCGGCGGTTTAATGTAGCGCTTCTTAAGAAGCTCGAGGGCCCCTTTGTAGTCGGTGGCCCCACGGATTGCTAAATATACAGCGTCGCTTACCCTCGCGTGGAGGACCCGGAGTCTGTCGGCGTCGGTGGTGACCGCTGCGGAGGCTTCGAGGTAATCCTGAAAACATTTCAACCAGTGGTCGAAGGTGTTCGAGGCGCCCGCCGCACGTGGGTCCAGCGTAAGCCGTTCGGGTTTAAGCATTTGCTCCATGCTCTCTGTGTCGTTTTCTTTTTTTCAACGACGAGTGTTCAATTAGTAGTCAATAAAATTGATGCGCGATATAACTCACGAGGCTAGAGATGCTCGAGGAAATAAAGGCTTTTATTGACTACTACAATAGAGCTACCATATATAATACACGATCCCAGACTGAAGGGTCCCAGACAGAGCAGTGACCTTTATACCTCTCCCAGGAGGCGGAGCCCGACTGGGATGTACCATAAGAACTATATTACAGGTAGAACAGCCCAACCCTAACCCCAACAGCAACATGTAGAACAGCCCAACCCTAACCCCAACAGCAACATGTAGAACAGCCCAACCCTAACCCCAACAGCAACATGTAGAACAGCCCAACCCTAACCCCAACAGCAACATATATACAGACTCATAGTACTGGCCAGAACCTGGCTCAGCACTACCTGGTGGGAACCACTGATGGTTCACCACACGAAGTGAGTGGGCGAGAGTCTGGCAGTTGAAATACAATGTTGGTAAATGTGAGGTCATCCATTTTGGTAGGAATAATAGCAAAATGGACTGTTATTTAAATAGTAAAAAATTGCAGCATGCTGCTGTGCAGAGGGACCTGGGTGTCCTTGTGCAGGAATCTCAAGGAGTTGGTTTGCTGGTGCAGCAGGTAATTAAGAAGGCAAATGGAATTTTGTCCTTCATTGCTAGAGGGATGGATTTTAAAAACAGCGAGGTGATGTTGCAGCTGTATAAGGTGCTGGTGAGGCCACACCTGGAGTACTGTGTACAGTTTTGGTCTCCTTACTTGAGAAAGGATATACTGGCACTGGAGGGGGTGCAGAGGAGATTCACTCGGTTGATTCCGGCGTTGAGAGGGTTGGCTTATGAGGAGAGACTGAGTAGACTGGGGCTATACTCATTGGAATTCAGAAGAATGAGGGGAGATTTTATAGAAACATATAAGATTATGAAGGGAATAGATAAGATAGAAGCAAGGAAGTTGTTTCCACTGGCGGGTGAAACTAGAACTAGGGCGCATAGCCTCAAAATAAGGGGAAGCAGATTTAGGACTGAGTTGAGGAGGAACTTCTTCACACAAAGGGTTGTGAATCTGTGGAATTCCCTGCCCAGTGAAGCAGTTGAGGCTACCTCATTGAATGTTCTTAAGGCAAGGATAGATAAATTTTTGAACAGTA
Organism: Mustelus asterias; assembly: GCF_964213995.1. NCBI lineage: Eukaryota > Metazoa > Chordata > Chondrichthyes > Carcharhiniformes > Triakidae > Mustelus > Mustelus asterias. The sequence continues at coordinate 508,487 of NC_135827.1, forward strand.
AAGGAACGGGCGGTGAAGGGGCGAGTAAGTGGAGCTAAGTCCACAAAAAGACCAGCCATGATCTTATTGAAAGGCAGAGCAGGTTTGAGGGGCCAGATGGCCTACTCCTGCTCCTAGTTCTTATGTGGTTATCGGAACTTTGGCTCAGAGTCAATGGGCTGGAATCTGAGCTTCAAACATTGTGACACATCAGGGAGGGGGAGAGTTCCCTGGATGCTGTATTTCAGGAGGCAGTCACGCCCCTTGGATTAACGACCTTTAACTCAGCCAATGGTCAGGGAGAGGAGGGTGTGACTATGAGTGAGGCAGGTCGAGGAATCCAAGAGGTAACACTGCAGGAACCTCAGCCCCTGCCCTTGTCTAAGAGGTTTGAGATTCTTGTTCCCTGTGTGGATGAGAGTGGAGGCTGTAGGGAAAATAAGCAAACTGACCCCAGCACCGTGATACAGGGAGCCACTTAAGAGAGGGGGTGGGGTGGGGAAGAGAAAAGTAGTGATAGTCAGGGGTGGCACAGTTAGGGGAATAGACACTGTTCTCTGTAGGAAGGTTTGAGAGTCCCACAGGCTGTGTTGCCTGCCCGGTGCCAGGGTTTGGGACATCTGCTCCAGGCGGAAGGGGAACTTGCAGTGGGAGGGGAAGGATCCCATTGTCGTGGGAGAATGAGGAAAAAGGTTCTGCAGAGAGAGTTTGAGAAGTTTTGCACCAAATTAAACAGCAGAATCTCCAAGTTTATAGAACATAGAACATTACAGCGCAGTACAGGCCCTTCGGCCCTCGATGTTGCGTCGACCAGTGGAACCAATCTAAAGCCCCTCTAACCTACACTATTCCAATATCATCCATATATTTATCCAATAACCACTTGAACGCTCTCAACGTTGACGAGTCCACCACTGCTGCAGGCAGGGCATTCCACGCCCTTACTACTCTCTGAGTAAAGAACCTACGTCTAACATCTGTCCTATATCTCTCACCCCTCAATTTAAAGCTATGTCCCCTCGTGCTAGCCAACACCACCCGAGGAAAAAGGCTCTCACTATCCACCCTATCTAATCCTCTGATCATCTCGTATGCCTCTATTAAGTCACCTCTTAACCTTCTTCTCTCTAACGAAAACAACCTCAAGCCCCTCAGCCTTTCCTCATACGATTTTCCCACCATACCAGGCAACATCCAGGTAAATCTCCTCTGCACCCTTTCCAACACTTCCACATCTTTCCTATAATTCGGCGACCAGAACTGTACGCAATACTCCAAGTGCGGCCGCACTAGAGTTTTGTACAGCTGCAACATAACATCATGGCTCCGAAACTCAATCCCTCTACCAATAAAAGCTAACACACTGTACGCCTTCTTAACAACCCTATCAACCTGGGTGCCAACTTTCTGGGATCTATGCACATGGACACCAAGATCTCTCTGCTCATCCACACTACCAAGTATCTTACCATTAGCCCAGTACTCTGTATTCTTGTTACTCCTTCCAAAGTGAATCACCTCACACTTTTCCGCATTAAACTCAATTTGCCACCTCTCAGCCCAGCTCTGCAGCTTATCTATGTCCCTCTGTAACCTACAACATCCTTCCGCACTGTCCACCACTCCACCGACTTTAGTGTCATCTGCAAATTTACTAACCCAGCCTTCTATGCCCTCATCCAGGTCATTTATAAAAATGATAAACAGCAGTGGCCTCAAAACAGATCCTTGCGGTACACCACTAGTAACTAAACTCCAGGATGAACATTTCCCATCAACCACCACCCTCTGTCTTCTTACAGCTAGCCAATTTCTGATCCAAACCACAAAATCACCCTCAATCCCATGCCTCTGTATTTTCTGCAATAGCCTACCATGGGGAACCTTATCAAACGCTTTACTGAAATCCATATACACCACATCAACTGCTTTACCCTCATCCACCTCTTTGGTCACCTTCTCAAAGAACTCAATAAGGTTTGTGAGGCACGATCTACCTTTCACAAAACCGTATTGACTATCCCTAATCAAATTGTTCCTTTCTAGATGATTATAAATCCTATCTCTTATAATCCTTTCCAAAACTTTGCCCACAACAGAAGTAAGGCTCACTGGTCCGGCATCTCCACATCATGGTCTATAATTACCAGGCTTGTCTCTACTCCCCTTCTTGAAATATAATCTCTGGATTATTACCTGAGCCACGTGTGAATTGGCATCGAGTGTAGAAAATTAGAGATGAAATCAGGGCTCCGAGACTGGTGTGGGGGAAGTGGGTTTCGGTTCGTGGGGCACTGGTATCAGTACTGGGGAAAGTGGGGGCTGTACCGTTGGGACGGTCTATACCTGAACCATGCTGGGACCAGTGTTCCTGTAAACCACATCACTCGGGAAATAGAGAGGGCTTTAAACTAGGTATAGGGGGGCTAGTTCTGGAGAGAGGATAGGTAGGCTTACAAAGCAAAAGGATATGGCAGCATTACAAGGCAGCTATTTAGACAATGATACCCAGAGTGTGACGGGAAGATACAGAGTGCACAAACATTAAAAACAGCAACAAATAGGGTCAAAGGGGAAATCATGGCAAGGCAAAATTAATGACTCTTTACTTAAATGCACATAGTATTCAGCACAAAATAAATGAATTAACGGCACAAATTGGGCTAATGGGCAAGATGTTATCACCATTACACAGGCATGGCTACAAGGAAATTAAAACTGGGAACTGAATATTCAGGATTACGTGATTTTCCGTAAGGGCAGGCAGGAAGGAAAGGGTGGTGGGGTAGCTTTGTTAGTATGAGATACAGTAAATACGGGAGCAAGAAATGATCTTGAATCAGAAGATGTAGAATCCATATGGGTGGAGGTAAGAAATAACAAGGGGAAGAAGACACTGGTGTAGTCTATAGGCCCCTAGCTGTCACTATAGTGCAGGACAGAGAATAAATCAGGAGATAATGAGGGCATTTAAAAAAGGCAGTACATTAATCATGGGTGATTTAACCTTCGTGTAGATTGGGAAAATCAAACTGTCAGAGGTAGCCATGAGTAAGGATTAGTCGTGTTTTCGGGACAATTTCCTAGATCAATATGGTGTGGGTCCAACCATGGGTCAGATGATTTTGTGGTAATGAGGCAGGTTTCATAAACAATCTCAGAGTAAAAGATTCCCTCAGAAACCATGACCATAACATGGTAGAATTTAGCATGCAGTTTGAAACTTGGATCAGAAACAATTGTACTACACTTAAATAAGGATAATTATGAAGGAATGGGAGCAGAGTTGGCCGAAGTGGACTGGGAAAGGAGTTTAGCAGGAAAGGTGGTTGATCAACAATGGCAGACGTTTCTGAAAATAGTTCATGATTCACAACAAATATCTATCCCAGTGAGAAAGGAGGATTCTAGGAAGAGGATAAATCAACCATGCTTAACCAAGGAAGTTAAAGATTATGTTAAGCTGAAAGAAAAAAACATACAATGTGGCAAAGATTAGCGGAAAACCATAAGATTAGGAAAGTTTTAAAAACCAACAAATGAAGATCAAAAATAAAGATGGAGAAGATAAAGTATGAGGGTAAACTAGTAAGTAATATAAAAACAGAAAGAAAGAGCTTTGTTAAATATATAAAAAGAAAAAGAGGGGCCAAAGTGAACATTGGCCTCTTAGAGAATGAGACTGGGGAAATAATGGGGAACTAGGAAATGGCAAAGGTGTTAAACAAATACTTTATCTCAGTCTTCATTCACATTGTGCAATCAAAATAAAGTTGTTCCAATGTTCAGCACCATTTGGGACTCCTCAGATACTGAAGCAGTCCATGTTCAAATGCAACAAGATCTGGACAATATTCAGGCTTGGGCTGACAGGTGGTAAGGAACATTCGTGCCACACAAATGCCAGGTAATGTCCATCACCAATAGGAGACACTCTAACCACCGCCCCTTGACATTCAGCGGTGTTACCATCACTGAATCCCCACTGTCAACATCCTTGGGGTTACCATTGACCAGAAACTCAACTGGACTCACCACATAAACACAGTGGCTACAAGAGCAGGTCAGAGGCTGGTAATACTGCCGCGAGTAACTCACCTCCTGACTCCCCAAACCCTGTCCACCATCTACAAGGCACAAGTCAGGAGTGTGATGGAATACTCCCCACTTGCCTGGATGGGTGCGACTCCAACAACACTCAAGAAGCTCGACACCATCCAGGACAAAGCAGCCCACTTGATTGGCACCACATCCACAAACATCCACTCCCTCCACCACCGACGCTCAGTAACAGCAGTGTGTACCATCTACAAGATGCACTGCAGCAATTCACCAAAGATCCTTAGACAGCACCTTCCAAACCCACAACCACTTCCATCTGGAAAGACAAGGACAGCAGATACATGGGAACACTGCCACCTGCAAGCTCCCCTCCAAGCCACTCACTGCCCTGACTTGGAAATATATCGCCGTTCCTTCACAGTCGCTGGGTCAAAATCCTGGAACTCCCTCCCTAACAGCATTGTGGGTCAACCCACAGAACGTGGACTGCAGCGATTCAAGAAGGCAGCTCATCACCACCTTCTCAAGGGTAATTAGGGATGGGCAATAAATGCTGGCCAGCCAGCGATGCCCATGTCCCACAAATGAATGAAAAAAAATCTCCAGATGGATATGGATAGGTTATGTGAGTGGGCCAACATTTGGTAGATGGAATTTAACATGGATAAATGTCAGGGTATCCATTTTGAAGAAAGAATAAAAAGGCAACTTATTATCTAAATGGTGATAAATTTCAAAATGCTTCAGTGCAGAGGGATCTGGGTGTTCTCATGCATGAATCACTGTAGTTAGTGTTCAGGTGCAGCAGGTAATAAGAAAGGCAAATGGAATTTTGGTATTCATTGCTAATGGAACAGAATAGGTGCTGTTGCAACTGTATAGGAAATTAGTGAGACCGCAACTGGAGTCTGCGCATAGTTCTAGTCCCCTTAGTTGAGGAGGGATGTAAATGCATTAGAGGTAGCTGGAAGCATAGTTGGAGCCAATGGATGGGAGGCTGGTTTGCGTGATGGATTGGGCTACATTCACAACCCTTTGTAGTAGTGGTGTTTGGCAGAGCAGGAGCTATACCAAGCTGTGATACATCTGGAAAGGATGCTTTCTATGGTGCATCTGTAAAAATTAGTGAGGGTCATAGTGGACATGCTGAATTTCCTTAGCCGCCTGAGAAAGTAGAGGCGTTGGTGGGCTTTCTTAACTATAGCATCAGAGTGGAGGGATCAGGACAGGTTGTTGGTGATCTGGACACCTAGAAGCTTGAAGCTCTCAACCATTTCCACTTTATCCCCGTTGATGTAGATAGAGGCATGTCCTCCACTGTGCTTCCTGAAGTCAATGACTATCTCCTTCATTTTACTGACATTGAGGGAGAGATTATTGTTGTTGCATCGTCGGGAGTGAGAGGAAAGGAGTGCTGGGAATTAGAGGAAAGGAGTGAAGTCTTGTCTCAGCAAGAGCAAGAGAAGTTTGTTTAAAAGTCCCTGATATTCTGATAAGCCATGAATCTAGTAGTCCATTCTACTTAAAAACTGACATCATTTGAGACCACAACAAAGTAATGGATAATTTGTTGTGAAGTTGAGTTTGTAAAGATATAAAGAATGTTTATAAAGATATAAAAGAATTGTTAAGATATGTTAGAGGGAAATAAAATTGTGCGTGGTCCCTTTAAAAGCTGTTTTTGAGTTCTGTGCTAAAATGCAGAGTACGCAGACTCCAGGTTGCAACATTTGTTTCAAGGGACCAAAGGCATGAGGGTTGCCTTGGTAACCGGCTCTGCAGGGCTTTGCATTTTGTTAGCCCTTGAGTTTAAAGAAAACACTCAGCTAAAAGGAACCTATCAGCTTTAAATTTGCTGTTGTTTACAGTCTCAAACCAATCCTGGGGTAAGAAGATTGTGTGGTCACAGCAGGTATAAAGACCAAAGCAACAGCCTTTTCGGAAAGTGAAGAAAAATTATCTCTGATTGCAACGGGATCTTGATCAATTGGGCCAGTGGGCTGACGAATGGCAGCTGGAGTTTAATTTAGACAAATGCAAGGTGATGCATTTTGGTAGATTGAACGAGGGCAGGACTTACTCAGTTAATGGTAGGGCATTGGGGAGAGTTACAGAACAAAGAGATCTAGGGGTACATGTTCATAGCTCCTTGAAAGTGGAGTCACAGATGGACAGAGTGGTGAAGAAGGCATTCAGCATGCTTGGTTTCATTGGTCAGAACATTGAATACAGGAGTTGGGACGTCTTGTTGAAGTTGTACAAGACATTGGTAAGGCCACACTTGGAATACTGTGTACAGTTCTGGTCACCCTATTATAGAAAGAATATTATTAAACTAGAAAGAGTGCAGAAAAGATTTACTAGGATACGACTGGGATTTGATTGTTTAAGTTATTAGGAGAGGCTGGATAGACTGGGACTTTTTTCTCTGCAGCGTAGAAGGCTGAGGGGTGATCTTATAGAGGTCTATAAAATAGTGAGGGGCACAGATCAGCTGGATAGTCAATATCTTTTCCCAAAGGTAGGAGAGTCTAAAACTAGAGGGCATAGGTTTAAGGTGAGAGGGGAGAAATACAAAAGTGTCCAGAGGGGCAATTTTTTCACACAGAGTGTGGTGTGTCTGGAACAAGCTGCCAGAGGTAGTAGTAGAGGCGGGTACAATTTTGTCTTTTAAAAAGCATTTAGGCAGTTTCATGGGTAAGATGGATAGAGAGGGATATGGGCCAAATGCTGGCATTTGGGAATAGCTTTGGCGTTTTTAAAAAAAGGGCGGCATGGACAAGCTGGGCCGAAGGGCCTGTTTCTATGCTGTAATCCTCTATGACTCTATAAGAACATCTTAGAAAAACATCTCCAGAGGTCAGGGCAGCCAGTCAAAAAAGCCAACATTCATTTCTGGAGCAGCTCTCCACCTCTGCTAGTTTAAACATCTCTGAAGAGAATTATCCAGCTATCGAACAGAAGGGTACTGAGTCAGAAAGACCTTACAGACAACGGAAACTACCAAAGAACTCCAAAGCTTCTGAACGCCATCAGACCTGGGTATATGTTATTCTTGAGAGTGACTAACCTTCTGTTATTACTGTTTTGGTAATGAACATTCCTTGTATTATTCGAACAGTATTTCAGTCGAAACGTACCTTAGTTAACATGTTATTTGTTTAGTTCCTGGTTATTTAAATAAGATACCTTACCTTGTTAATTATTCACTTGAAAGCGAGTGTCAGGCCTTATGTTAATGAATCTAAACATTACTTAAGAACAGTGAACACCTTGCCAAATATTTCTACCAGATTACGATGTGAGGTAAGGGGGATTAACAAATTTGCAGAAATGTTGCCAAACCTTGTCTCCCAGCATTCCATGGAGCCTTTGAATTAGACCCTAACACAGCCTTGCAAACCTGACATTGATGAAATGGTGACTCTTTCAGCGGTGAAGAGGTGGCAGAAATCATCAGACAATACAATGGTTATCACATTGATTCAGTTCAATTATTTGCCTTGACCATTGAATTGCTGTGCCAAACTTTACAACTGTAAATAATACTTCCAGACTAACAAGGTATATGGAGCCACTGTGTCTGAATGTACCACCACATTCTTCGTAAATGCTAATCCCAAAGAACTGTTTGATTTGAGTGAACTCTGCTGATGTGAAAGCTAGATCTTCCAGATTGAAACACCTTCATATGATATTGGAGCTTCTTAAATACAGATCGTTGCAATATGTAAGAATCAGATTTGAGTAGTTTGTGATTGTCATTGCCCCAGTTCTGGTAGTTTTAAGAAATATGATTCGCAGTTATAGAGGCAGCAGTAGCAGCATGATACAGAATGGAGTTTCTCAGAAAAGGCACTGGATGAATTAAAATGGGAAAGGAAACTAAAGGAACAAAAGCAACAGCGTTCCAAGGTTTTTTACAGTATAACTGTAGCTCAGAAGTTATGGGAACAGTCTTTGTGAATATGGTACTGATTGAAGTGAAGAGACTGTTGTTTGTTTTATAAATCTGAGCCTTCACTATTTTCTCCAGCTGGATGGACTCAACACAAACCTTAGATTTAGGTGGAGGAGTGAGGAATGTGGATTCACCGAGCTACAGATTCAAACTCTTTAGCAAAAAGGAAAATGTCAACTTACCCTCAGCTCCAAGACTCAGGTCATCCTCAAAACTGTTCCCAACACTCAAACCAACGGTGTCTGAAAAAAACAGGGATAGACTTTCAATTGAATACAATTCCAGTGTGTATTTCTACACCTTTAAGACAGAAAAATGTGCTTCCCCACGAGTTCTTTAATGATATCTGAGACCAAGCCATGGGATATGGAGATATCAGGACGATTACTCAAGGAGGGGCTCAGCCTTGGAATAGAATCAAATCATAGAATTCCTACAGTGCAGAAAGAGGCCATTCGGCCCATCAAATCTGCACTGACATTCCGATAGAGCATTTTACTCAGGCCCACCCCCAGCCCTATTCCCGTAACCCCACACATTCCTCCCACCCATCCCCTTAACCTACACATCTTGGGACACAAAGAGGCAATTTAGCATGGCCAAACCACCTAAACTGCACATCTTTGGACTGCGGGAGGAAACCGGAGCACCCGGAGGAAACCCACGCAGACACAGGGAGAACTTGCAAACTCCACACAGTCACCCAAGGCCAGAATCGATCCCAGGTTCCTGGAGCTGCGAGGCAGTAATGCTAAACACAATGCCACTATATTTTGGTTAAAATAAACAACACTGCACTGTATTACACAACTTAATAAATACCTTTTATACACAGCGCCTCAGAGCTTATGGGAAGCGCTGGACCAATTCCTGGTGTCATGAATATATTGATGACAATTCTTGTCTTGCTCTACAAGCAAAACACCAAGGTTCCAAATAATGTGGTCCGCCCTCAGTCAGTTGTTAGTGAGAAGGATAGTCAGTGTCAGGGGAGAAAAGATGATGCTGGAGACCAGAGACAATGACCCAGATCTTCCAGTCTCTGGATATATCCCAAAGACACACTGTGGAACTTCTCAGAAGTCCTAATTTCCTGACTCCTTGGGAATTGCCTGGGATATTTGAACCTCCAATGGGCAATTTCCCTGTTCCCCACGACCCTCCAAGAAACTCTAAGTGACAGTCAAATATTTCCCCCCACCTCCTCCCCACAACTACCTGACTCCGAAGATACAACCTGACAAGCCCCACCAGCTGACGCTCCCTGACCTGACCAGTGCCCACCAGGCCCAGGCAGAGAAATTCTGAGCCCTGCTGCTTCTCCTGTTTCTGGGCCCATTATCCTCTGCCCTGTCCTTGCTCTTCAACCTTCCCCTCAATTGTGCCTGTTACTTTATTTTCTTTCAGGATTCACCAATCAATTGACCAAAGAATCCCAGAAAGGTCCGAGTACAATTATGGTAACCATTGTTAGCATTTGATTCCAAATATGGTCTGATGTATGCAGCATGGATCATTAACATGGGGAGGTGATGGTCTAGTGGTATTATCGCTCCACTATTAATCCAGGAACCTAGATAATGTTCTGGGGACCTGCGTTTGAATCCCGCCACGGCAGATGGCGGAGTTTGAATTCAATAAAAAATATCTGGAATTTAGAGTCTACATGATACTGTTGTCGGTTGTCAGAAAAACCTATCTGGTTCACTGATGTCCTTTAGGGAAGGAAATCTGCTGTTCTTACCTGGTCTAGCCTACATGTGACTCCAGAGCCACAGCAATGTGGTTGACTCTCAACTGCCCTCTAAAATGTAACAATCGCTACAAAGTCTCAACAAGAAATGGTTGGAGGCACTGGATACTGCAAAGGCAATGGGCCCTGATAACATTCCGGCAATACTACTGAAGACTTGTGCTCCAGAACTTGCCACTCCCCTAGCCAAGCTCTTCCAGTACAGTTACAACACTGGCATCTACCCAACAATGTGGAAAATTGCCCTTGTATGTCCTGTACACAAAAAGCAGGACAAATCCAACACGCCTAATTACTACTCAATCAGTCGATTGGGTAGATCAGTAAAGTGATGGAAGGGGTCATCAACAGTGCTATCAAGCAGCACTTGCTCAGCAATAACCTGCTCAGTGACGCCCAGTTTGGGTTTCACCAGGGTTCACTCAGCTCCTGACCTCATTATAGCCTTGGTTCAAACATGGACAAAAGAGCTAAAAGAGGCGAGGTGAGAGTGGCAGCCCTTGACATCAAGGCCACATTCAACTGAGTGTTGTATCAAGGAACCCTAGCGAAACTGGAATCAATGGGTGTCAGGGGGCAAACTGTCCGCTGGTTGGAGTCATACCTGATGCATAGGAAGATGGTTGTGGTTGTGGAGGTCATCTCTGCTCCGAGACATCTCTGCAGGAGTCCCTCAGGGTAGTGCCCTAGGCCTAACAATCTTCAGCTCCTTCATCAATGACCTTCCCTCCATCATAAGGTCAGAACTGAGCATGTTTGTCGATGATTGCATAATGTTCAGCACCATTCGTGACTCTTCAGATACTGAAGCAGTCAATGTTCAAACGCAGCAAGATTTGGACAATATCCAGGCTTGGGCTGACAAGTGGCAGTAACATTCGCGCCACACAAATGCCAGGCAATGACCATCACCAATAAGAGACACCCTAAGCACCACCCCTTGACATTCAATGGTGTAACCATTATTGAATCCCCCACTGTCAACATCCTTGGGGTTCCAATGACCAGAAACTCAACTGGACTCACCACAGAAACACAGTGGCTACAAGAGCAGCTCAGAGGCTGGGAATACTGCGGCGAGTAACTCACCTTCCGACTCCCCAAAGCCTAACCACCATCTACAAGGCACAAATCAGGAGTGTGATGGAATGCTCCCCACTTGCCTGGATGGGTGCAGCTCCAACAACACTCAAGAAGCTTGACACATTAAGGGCGGCACGGTAGCACAGTTGTTAGCACTGCTGCTTCACAGCTCCAGGGACCTGGGTTCAATTCCCGGCTTGGGTCACTGTCTGTGTGGAGTTTGCACATTTGCCTCGTGTCTGCGTGGGTTTCCTCCGGGTGCTCCAGTTTCCTCCCACAGTCCAAAGATGTGCGGGTTAGGTTTATTGGCCATGCTAAAATTTCCCCTTAGTGTCCGGAGATGTGTAGGTTAGAGGGATTAACGGGTAAATATGTAGGGATATGGGGGTAGGGCCTGGGTGGGATTGTGGTCGGTGTAGACTCGATGGGCCGAATGGCCTCCTTCTGCACTGTAGGGTTTCTATGATTCTATGACATCCAGGACAAAGCAGCCCCGCTTGATTGGCACCACATCTACAAACATTCAATCCCTCCACCACCGACGCTCAGTAGCAGCAGTGTGTACCATCTACAAGATGCATTGCAACAATTCACCAAAGATCCTTAGCAAACGCCTTCCAAACCCATGACCACTTCCATCTAGAAGGACAAGGGCAGCAGATACCTGGGAACACCACCACCTGCAAGTTCCCCTCCAAGCCACTCACCATCCTGACTTGGAAATATATCACCATTCCTTCGCAGTCACTGGGTCAAAATCCTGGAATTCCCTCCCTAACAGCATTGTGGGACAACCCACAAAACATGGACTGCAGCGATTCAAGAAGGCAGCTCATCACCACCTTCTCAAGGGCAACTAGAGATGGGTATTAAATGCTGGCCAGCCAGCGACGCCCATGTCCCATGAATGAATAAAAAAACATTAAGAATGACATAGTGCCGTGTTAGTTTATGCGTGGGTATTTAAGTGGGTGATCCCAGAAGACTCTGTTTTTCTTTCTCCACAGATGCTGCCAGACTTGCTGAGTTTCTCCAGCAATGGGTTTTCTCTATACTCTGCTTTATAAAACAAGAATATCCCTGTGGTGAACCATCGTTGGTTCCCACTAGATAGTACTGAGCCAGGGTCTGGCCAGTACTACGAGTATGTATATATGTTGCTGTTGGGGTTAAGGATGGGTTGTTCTACTTGTTACTGTTGGGGTTAGGGTTGAGCTGTTCTACCTGTATTATAGTTATTATGGTACATCCCAGTCGGGCTCCGCCTCCTGGGAGAGGTATAAAGGTCACTGCTCTGTCTGGGACCCCTCAGTCTGGGATCGTGTACTATACATGGTAGCTTCGTTGTAATAGTAAATAAAAGCCTTTATTTCCTTGAGCATCTCAAGCCTCGTGTGTGATAACGCGCATCAATTTTATTTACTGTTAATTAAACTCTCGTCGTTAAAAAAAAAGAAAACGATACGGAGAGTATGGAGCAAATGTTAAAACCCGAACGTCTTACACTGGACCCACGTGCGGCGGGTGCCTCGAACACCTTCGACCACTGGCTGAAATGTTTTGAGGACTACCTGGCAGCCTCCGCAGCGGTCACCACAGACGACGACAGACTCCGGGTCCTCCACGCGAGGGTAAGCGACACTGTCTACCTCGCGATCCGTGCGGCCACCGACTACACAAGGGCCCTCGAGCTTCTTAAGAAGCGTGACATTAAACCGCCAAATGAGATGCATGCTCGATACCTCTTAGCCACTCGACGACGGCAGCCCGGCGAAACGACGGAAGAGTACGCGAACGAGCTCCTACAGCTAGCCAGGGGCTGTAACTGCAAAGCAGTATCGGCAGACCAGAACATGAACGACCTCGCTCGAGATGCGTTTGTGGCGGGAATCGGATCATCTTACATCCGACTCAGACTGTTGGAGCAAGGTAATCTTGATCTCACTCAGTCGATAGAACTAGCGGATACGTTGGAGACGGCCTCCAAAAGCCTAGTATTGTATCCCGAAGACCACGTGGAGACAACGTGGCAGGAGCAGTCGCTGATCCCTCCTCGTCCCTCGGGTTTGAACATCTGCGTGATTGCGTGCCCACACTCGGGCCTGACGACGGCAGCAACTCCGGGCGGCCCGCGGTGTTACTTCTGTGGGGGAGTGAAGCACACTCGGCAGCGATGTCCCGCTAAAGCTGTGTTGTGCTCTGCCTGCGGTAAGAAGGGGCACTATTCGAAGGTATGCCGATCCAAACTTACTTCCAGGAACAGCAGTGCGGCCTGCGACTCCCCGGAGCCCGGTTCTTCGTCGTCGGCATCGTCGAGGGTTTCGTCCACGTGCGAGGCCAGGACGCCGCCATTACAGTCGACGGAGTCGCAAGAGATGCGCGACCACCAGGGGTCGCTGATTTTGGTGCCATCACCCACGTGCGACCCATGGGAGTAGCCATGTTGGTCGGCACCGACCGCGAACGACCAGCAGGGGTCATCTTCATCTATCTCAGCTGCCTGCAGTGGCGCTCACGAACCAACAGTGGCGTCGATCATCCTGGACCAGGCCAAGCCTCACAGACTCGACAAGTCTATGGTGGACATTCAGGTAAACAAACACTTGATTTATTGTCTGTTTGACAGCGGGAGCACTGAGAGTTTTATTCACCCAGACGCTGTGAAGCGGTGTGGCCTCCAGATCCAACCTGTCAAACAGACGATTTCGATGGCATCAAGGTCCCGGTCTGTCACCGTGCTAGGGAGTTGCGTGGTAAATTTAACGGTGCAGGGCACGGTTTACGAGCGCTTCAACCTCCTGGTGTTACCGCACCTTTGCGCGCCAATACTCCTCGGACTAAATTTCATGGTCCACTTGAAGAGTGTAACCCTACAGTACGGTGGGTCACACCCTCCGCTTTCAGTGGGAGAACAGCAGCTTCCAAATTGCCCAATGCGCCCCGCCTGTAGCCTCTCGACGCTGAAGATTACCACACCCTCCCTGTTCCAGAATCTTGTGCCAGGCTGCAAGCCCATCGCGACTAAGAGTAGATGTTACAGCGCTGAGGATCGGATCTTCATTCGATCTGAAGTTCAGCGGCTCCTCAAGGAAGGGATCATACAATCTAGCGCTAGTCCATGGAGAGCGCAGGTCGTGGTGGTCAAGAGTGGGAACAAACCCCGGATGGTCATTGACTATAGTCAGACCATTAATAGATACACGCAGCTGGATGCGTATCCCCTCCCGCGCATATCTGACATGGTCAACCAGATTGCGCAGTACCGGGTGTTCTCCACCATAGACCTCAAGTCCGCCTACCACCAACTCCCCATTCGCCCAGAGGACCGACAATACACGGCTTTTGAGGCGGATGGTCGCTTGTATCACTTTCTCAGGGTTCCTTTTGGTGTCACCAATGGGGTCTCGGTCTTCCAGCATGCTATGGACCGAATGGTGGACCATAACGGACTGCAGGGCTACCTTCCCGTACCTGGATAACGTCACCATCTGCGGCCATGACCAGCAGGACCACGACACAAATCTCCTTAAGTTCCTACGCACTGCATCTCGCCTGAATCTGACCTACAACAGGGAGAAGTGTGTATTTCGTACGCTCCGTTTAGCCATCCTCGGATACGTGGTGGAAAACGGGGCCATTGGCCCTGATCCAGACCGTATGCGTCCCCTCCTTGAACTTCCCCTGCCCACTAGCGCAAAAGCACTGAGAAGATGCTTAGGCTTCTTCTCTTACTATGCACAGTGGGTTCCCAATTACGCGGACAAAGCCCGTCCGCTCATCAAGTCCACCTCTTTTCCCCTAACACCAGAGGCTCGATTGGCCTTTGATAAACTAAAAGCCGACATCGCGAAAGCCACGATGCACGCTGTTGATGAGTCCATCCCCTTTCAGGTGGAGAGCGATGCATCTGATTTCGCCCTGGCCGCCACACTTAACCAGGCGGGCAGGCCCATCGCCTTTTTTTCCCGCACCCTCCAAGGCCCCGAAATTCGACATTCAGCAGTGGAAAAGGAGGCCCAGGCCATTGTGGAGGCCGTCAGGCATTGGCGCCATTACTTGGCGGGAAAACGGTTCACCCTGATCACGGACCAGCGGTCCGTGGCGTTCATGTTCAATAACACGCTGCGGGGCAAGATCAAGAACGACAAGATCTTGAGGTGGAGAATCGAACTCTCCACCTATAATTACGACATCATGTATCGTCCAGGGAAACTCAACGAGCCCTCGGATGCCCTGTCGCGTGGAACATGCGCCAGTATACAGGAGGACCGTTTGCAGGCTCTCCATAATGACCTATGTCATCCTGGGGTCACTCGGCTCTACCACTTCGTAAAAGCCCGCAATCTGCCCTACTCGGTGGAGGATGTCAGGTCCATAACGAGAAGTTGTCAGGTATGCGCGGAATGCAAACCGCACTTTTACCGACCTGACCGGGCACAACTAGTCAAGGCCACTCGTCCTTTCGAAAGACTGAGTGTCGGCTTTAAGGGCCCCCTTCCCTCGACAGATCGGAATGTGTACTTCCTCAACATCATTGATGAGTACTCGAGATTCCCTTTTGTTATTCCCTGCTCTGATACATCCGCTGCCGCAGTTATCAAGGCATTCCGTGATCTTTTTACTCTGTTCGGGTACCCCTGCTACATTCACAGCGATAGGGGCTCGTCGTTCATGAGCGATGACTTGAGGCAATACCTGCTCTCATACGGGATTGCCTCTAGTAGAACCACGAGCTACAACCCTAGGGGTAACGGACAGGTGGAACGTGAGAATGCTACAGTCTGGAAGGCTGTCTTACTGGCGTTGAAGTCAAAAAGCCTTCTAGTCTCCCGTTGGCAAGAGGTGCTCCCTGATGCGCTCCATTCCATACGCTCACTCCTGTGTACGGCAACCAACGCTACTCCTCATGAGAGGCTGTTTTCATTCCCTCGGAAGTCTTCCTCTGGGACCTCATTACCGTCTTGGTTGACGTACTCAGGACCTGTCCTCCTGCGGCGACATGTAAGGGCCCGTAAGTCCGACCCGTTGGTCGAACAGGTCCATCTCCTCCACGCCAACCCTCAGTATGCCTATGTGGCATACCCTGACGGGCGAGAGGACACAGTCTCGATTCGAGACCTGGCGCCAGCAGGGGACGTAGAAACCCCTGTCGCTCCCATACCTCCTGTTAGAGACCCCACAACTATTGTTTCCCCTCCTGACACAGCACGGGCAGCATCGGGACCATTACTTAACCCTTTTACTCCCGTGTACAGCTTGCCTGAGTCCAGGAGATGGTCACCACTTCAGGGCGTGTCGTAACTCAACGGATTATCATCACCTCGGGGTCAGCCGGCCCGTGAGACTGTGGAGGAATCGTTGGACATCGCCTTGGGGAGAACGCCACCGCGAGTGCCTACTCCGGTGTCATCGCCAGTGTTGAGGAGGTCACAACGACGGTGCGGTCCCCCTGACCATCTGAACTTATAGACTGATGACAAATTATTCTGTTTTTTTGTACCCCACCAGCCTTTGTCTTCAAAGGAGGGGTGAATGTGGTGAACCATCGTTGGTTCCCACCAGGTAGTACTGAGCCAGGGTCTGGCCAGTACTACAAGTATGTATATATGTTGCTGTTGGGGTTAGGGATGGGTTGTTCTACTTGTTGCTGTTGGGGTTAGGGTTGGGCTGTTACACCTGTATTATAGTTATTGTGGTACATCCCAGTTGGGCTCCGCCTCCTGGGAGAGGTATAAAGGTCCCTGCTCTGTCTGGGACCCCTCAGTCTGGGATCGTGTACTATACATGGTAGCTTTGTTGTAATAGTAAATAAAAGCCTTTATTTCCTTGAGCATCTCAAGCCTCGTGTGTGATAACGCGCATCACTCCCTCATTCATTTCTGTTAGCAATAGCTTGTCGCGAAAGCTAAAAGGATTAAAAATACAACAGTTAAAAGCATTGGTGCTTTCTAATGAATATCTTTATTACTGCCCATTTTTGTTGTGGAGTAGTGCATTATTTTAACTTTGCCAAAGGAATTAATATTCTAATATTGTGGAGCAGAAGCTTTTGAAAATGTTAGGAGCTGCAAAAATGGTCAGATTCAATCCTGCAACTTAAAAAGAGGCCATTCAATTGTTACAGTAGTAAATGCAGTGATTGGTGATCACCAACTAGCTAACAAGCAACACCAGGTTTATTACTATTTACAATTATACGCAGAGCACTGTAACTCATCTCCTCATTCTCAGCTCCAAAATCAATCTGACTGCAAAAAGCCCTAAGATCCCTGCATTCAATCCCCATTGGGTGATCAGGTCACATGACCTTCTGATGCGCACTCCTTAAAGGGGCTAGCTACTACATCCAAACCCTTATAAATCCCTCACTACACAGTACATTGATGTAACTTATACAATTTTTAAAAATATCAGCAATAATGAACAGTTTTTACACAATTTATCAGAAATTCAGACTGTCAGGAACAGGGATCTGTTCTGGGACCCTTGCTGTTTGTCATTTTCATAAATGACCTGGATGAGGAAGTGGAGGGATGGGTTGGTAAGTTTGCTGACGACACCAAGGTAGGTGGTGTTGTGGATAGTTTGGAGGGATGTCAGAAGTTGCAGCGAGACATAGATAGAATGCAAGACTGGGCGGAGAAGTGGCAGATGGACTTCAACCCGGATAAGTGTGTGGTGATCCATTTTGGCAGATCCAATGGGATGAAGCAGCAGTATAATATGAAGGGTACCATTCTTAGCAGTGTAGAGGATCAGAAGGACCTTGGGGTCCGGGTCCATAGGACTCTTAAATCGGCCTCGCAGGTGGAGGATGCGGTCAAGAAGGCGTACGGCGTACTGGCCTTCATTAATCGAGGGATTGAGTTTAGGAGTCGGGAGATAATGCTGCAGCTTTATAGGACCCTGGTTAGACCCCACTTGGAGTACTGCGCGCAGTTCTGGTCACCTCATTACAGGAAAGATGTTGAAGCCATTGAAAGGGTGCAGAGGAGATTTACAAGGATGTTGCCTGGATTGGGGGGCATGCCTTATGAGGATAGGTTGAGGGAGCTTGGTCTCTTCTCCCTGGAGAGACGAAGGATGAGAGGTGACCTGATAGAGGTTTACAAGATGTTGAGAGGTCTGGATAGGGTAGACTCTCAGAGGCTATTTCCAAGGGCTGAAATGGTTGCTACGAGAGGACACAGGTTTAAGGTGCTGGGGGGTAGGTACAGAGGAGATGTCAGGGGTAAGTTTTTCACTCAGAGGGTGGTGGGTGAGTGGAATCGGCTGACGTCAGTGGTGGTGGAGGCAAACTCGTTGGGGTCTTTTAAGAGACTTCTGGATGAGTACATGGGATTTAATGGGATTGAGGGCTATAGATAGGCCTAGAGGTGGGGATGTGATCGGCGCAACTTGTGGGCCGAAGGGCCTGTTTGTGCTGTGGCTTTCTATGTTCTATGTTCTATGTTCCTCTTTCTCTGTGAGGGACGTAGCTCAACTGGCTGAGGTTGAACCGTAGAGGTGGTTTGGGTTCCACTCGCTTTACTCACACTCTTTCCTAGTTCCAGCACATCACTTCCCACTATCTCCTCACTCTCACTGGGAGCAGCACCTTGGGCTGCCATTGGCTGATCAGACAAACAACACTACGGCACAATTGGATCAGGGATGGTTCTGTCACCACAAATGATCCATCTGTTTCAACAGAAACTTTGAGTCATAGAGAGATAGAGGTTTACAGCATGGAAACAGGCCCTTCGGCCCAACTTGTCCATGACGCCCTTTTTTTTAAACCCTGAAGCTAGTCCCAATTGCCTGCATTCGGCCCATATCCCTCTATACCCATCTTACCCATGTAACTGTCAATGCTTTTTAAAAGACAAAATTGTACCCGCCTCTACTACTACCTCTGGCAGCTTGTTCCAGACACTCACCACCCTCTGCGTGAAAAAATTGCCTTTCTGGATACTTTTGTATCTCTCCCCTTTCACCTTAAACCTATGCCCTCTAGTTTTAAACTCCCCTATCTTTGGGAAAAGATATTGACTATCTGGCTGACCTACGCACCTTATTATTTTATAGACTTCTATGAGATCACCCCTCAGCCTTCTACACTCCAGAGAAAAACTCCCAGTCTTTCCAGCCTCTCCTTATAACTCAAACCATCAAGTCCCGGTAGCATCCTAGTAAATCTTTTCTGTACTCTTTCTAATTTAATAATATCCTTTCTATAATAGGGTGACCAGAACTGTACACAGGATTCCAAGTGGTCTTGTACAATTTCAACAAGACGCCCCAACTCCTGTATTCAATGTTCTGACTGATGGAACCAAGCATGCTGAATGCCTTCTTCACCACTCTGTCCACCTGTGACTCCACTTTCAAGGAGCTATGAACCTGTACCCCTAGATCTCTTTGTTCTGTAACTCTCCCCAACGCCCTACCATTGAGTAAGTCCTGCCCTGGTTCAATCTACCAAAATGCATCACCTCGCATTTATCTAAATTAAACTCCATCTGCCATTCGTCAGCCCACTGGCCCAATTGATCAAGATCCCGTTGCAATCGGAGGTAACTTTCTTCACTGTCCACTATGCCACCAATCTTGATGTCATCTGCAAACATATCATCATGCCCCCTATATTCTCATCCAAATCATTAATATAAATGACAAATGACAGTGAACCCAGCATTGATCCCTGAGGCACACCGCTGGTCACAGGCCTCCAGTTGGAAAAACAACCCTCTACAACCAGCCTCTGGCTTCTGTCATCAAGCCAATTTTGTATCCATTTAGCTACCTCACCCTGGATCCTGTGAGATTTACCTTCCAACAACTTATCCACCACAGGACTTACCCGTGGTCGGCTTATGATGAAAGTAAGGAGGTGTGGGATAGAGGGAAAGTTGGCCGATTGGATAGGTAACTAGCTATCTGATCGAAGTCATGATGTGGAGATGCTGGTGTTGGACTGGGGTAAACACAGTAAGAAGTCTCACAACACCAGGTTAAAGTCCAACAGATTTATTTGGTAGCAAATACCATAAGCTTTCGGAGCACTGCTCCTTCGTCAGATGGAGTGGAAATGTGCTCTCAAACAGTGCACAGACACAGAAATCAAGTTACAGAATACTAATTAGAATGCAAATCTCTACAGCCAGCCAGGTCTTAAAGGTACAGACAATGTGGGTGGAGGGAGCATTCAACACAGGTTAAAGAGATGTGTATTGTCTCCAGACAGAACAGCTAGTGAGATTCTGCAAGACCAGGGGCAAGCTGTGGGGGTTACTGATAATGTGACATAAATCCAACATCTCGCCAAGGCCATCCCCACACCCCAACTTCTTGCCTTCAAACAACCACGCAACCTCAAACAGACCATTGTCCGCAGCAAACTACCCAGTCTTCAGGAGAACAGTGACCACGACACCACACAACCCTGCCACAGCAACCTCTGCAAGACGTGCCGGATCATCGACACGGATGCCATCATCTCACGTGAGAACACCATCTACCAGGTACACGGTACCTACTCTTGCAACTCGGCCAACGTTGTCTACCTGATACGCTGCAGGAAAGGATGTCCCGAGGCATGGTACATTGGGGAAACCATGCAGACGCTACGACAACGGATGAATGAACACCGCTCGACAATCACCAGGCAAGACTGTTCTCTTCCTGTGGGGGAGCACTTCAGCAGTCACGGGCATTCAACCTTGGATCTTCAGGTAAGCGTTCTCCAAGGCGGCCTTCACGACACACGACAGTGCAGAGTCGCTGAGCAGAAACTGATAGCCAAGTTCCGCACACACGAGGACAGCCTAAATCGGGATGTTGAATTTATGTCACATTATCAGTAACCCCCACAGCTTGCCCCTAGTCTTGCAGAATCTCACTAGCTGTTCTGTCTGGAGACAATACACATCTCTTTAACCTGTGTTGAATGCTCCCTCCACCCACATTGTCTGTACCTTTAAGACCTGTTTGGCTGTAGAGATTTGCATTCTAATTAGTATTCTGTAACTTGATTTCTGTGTCTGTGCACTGTTTGAGAGCACATTTCCACTCCATCTGACGAAGGAGCAGTGCTCCGAAAGCTTATGGTATTTGCTACCAAATAAATCTGTTGAACTTCAACCTGGTGTTGTGAGACTTCTTACTGTATCTGATCGAAGACAGAGGGTGGTGGTGGATGGAACATTTTCGGACTGGAGGCATGTTGCTAGCGGAGTGCCACAGGGATCAGTGCTTGGTCCTCTGCTCTTTGTGGTTTTCATTAATGACTTAGAGGAGGGGGCTGAAGGGTGGATCAGTAAATTTGCTGATGACACCAAGATTGGTGGAGTAGTGGATGAGGTGGAGGGCTGTTGTAGGCTGCAAAGAGACATAGATAGGATGCAAAGCTGGGCTGAAAAATGGCAAATGGAGTTTAACCCTGATAAATGTGAGGTGATTCATTTTGGTAGGACTAATTTAAATGTGGATTACCGGGTCAAAGGTAGGGTTCTGAAAACTGTGGAGGAACAGAGAGATCTTGGGGTCCATATCCACAGATCTCTAAAGGTTGCCACTCAAGTGGATAGAGCTGTGAAGAAGGCCTATAGTGTGTTAGCTTTTATTAACAGGGGGTTGGAGTTTCAGAGCCGTGGGGTTATGCTGCAACTGTACAGGACCTTGGTGAGACCACATTTAGAATAGTGTGTGCAGTTCTGGTCACCTCACTATAAGAAGGATGTGGAAGTGCTGGAAAGAGTGCAGAGGAGATTTACCAGGATGCTGCCTGGTTTGGAGGGTTGGTCTTATGAGGAAAGGTTGAGGGAGCTCGGGCTGTTCTCTCTGGAGTGGTGGAGGCTGAGGGGAAACTTAATAGAGGTTTATAAAATGATGAAAGGGATAGATAGAGTGAACGTTCAAAGACTATTTCCTCGGGTGGATGGAGCTATTACAAGGGGGCATAACTATAAGGTTCGTGGTGGGAGATATAGGAAGGATATCAGAGGTAGGTTCTTTACGCAGTGAGTGGTTGGGGTGTGGAATGGACTGCCTGCAGTGATAGTGGAGTCAGACACTTTAGGAACATTTAAGCGGTTATTGGATAGGCACATGGAGCACACCAGGATGATAGGGAGTGGGATAGCTTGATCTTGGTTTCAGATAAAGCTCGGCACAACATCATGGGCTGAAGGGCCTGTTCTGAGCTGTACTGTTCTATGTTCTATGTTCTAGATGTGAGGCTCACTGGCCCGCAGTTCCCAGGCTTTTCTCTGCAGCCCTTTTTAAACAAAGGCACAACATTTGCCATCCTCCAATCTTCAGGCACCTCATCTGTAATTATCGATGATTCAAATATCTCTGCTCGGGGACCCGCAATTTCCTCCCTCGCCTCCCACAATGTCCTGGGATACACTTCATCAGGTCCCAGGGATTAATCTACCTTGATGCACTCGAAGACTTCCAGCATCTCCTTCTCTGTGATATGTACACTTCTCAAGACATCACTATTTATTTCCCCAAGTTCCCTAACATCTATGATTTTCTCAACAGCAAATCTGAAGAGAAATAGACATTTAGGATCTCACCCATCTCTTGTGGATCTGCACATAGATGACCTTGTTGATCCTTAAGAGGCCCTACTCTCTCCTTTGTTACTCTTTTGCCCTTTATGTATTTGTAGAAGTTCTTTGGCTTCTCCTTTGCCTTGTCTGCCAAAGCAATCTCGTGTCCCCTTTTTGCCCTCCTGATTTCTCTCTTAACTCTACTCCTACACTCCCTATATTTTTCAAGGGATTCACTTGATCCCAGCTGCCTCTGCATGTCATGTGCCTCCTTCTCCTTCTTGACCAGGGCCTCAATATCCCGAGTCATCCAGGGTTCCCTACTTCTGCCAGCCTTGTCCTTCACTCTAAGAGGAATGTGCTTACCCTGAACCCTGGTTAACACACTTTTGAAAGCCTCCCACTTACCAGACGTCCCTTAGCCTTCCCACAGACTCCCCCAATTAACTTGTTCTGCACTCACTTCATAGGACAGTGGTCTTACCCTGTGATGCACTATCAACACCCAGAGACAGAATCTGGAATAATAGGCTTTTATTAACTATAAAAGGGAACAAACTCCAGTGAACTCTAACCAAGCGACTGGACCAGAATGAGGCGAAGGGGAGGAGCAGCCACCTTTATACCCCAGTGAACAGGGGAGGAGCCTCAGGCAGCACCGGTAGGGGTGTGTCCAGTCATCAGAACATAATAGTGGTTATCAGCACATAACAGTGGTTTATCACACCCTGGCTTCAATGATCTCTGGGACCCAACTTGGTCTGCTTCCAAAATTCTTTACAGAGTGACACAGTGGTTGGCACTGTTGCCTCACAGCGCCAGTGACCTGGGTTCGATTCTCAGCTTGGGTCACTGTCTGTGTGAAGTTTGCACTTTCTCCTGTGTCTACGTGGGTTTCCTCCGGTTTCCTCCCACAGTCCAAAGATGTGCAGGTTCGGTGGATTGGCCATGGTAAATTGACCCTAGTGTCAGGGGGATTAGGAGGGTAAATATGTGGGGTTACGGGGGTAGGACCTGGGTGGAATTATCATCTGTGCAGACTCAGTGGGCTAAATGGCCTCCTTCTGCACTGTAGATTCTATGAAATTGGATTGTTTATCTCAAAGTTTCTTTTCACTTTTGATGAATCATGGTTCCTTTTCTGACAACTTGACTTAATCTCCACCCTCCTCGCCAAATTCAGAACTATCAGGCTCAACCTGCTTCCTGTGGGAGCATATCTGTTAACTAAGGGTTAATTGGTTGAAATTGTAACCTCATTAAGCCAAGCAGCTGTGATCAATGTGGTATTACTCCATTTGTAATCACATCTTGTTTGCTCAGTTCTCTGTAAATCTTGTTATGATCTTGTGACGATGTGTCACATGCCCATCACCTGATCCAACTGCCAAATAGAATGACTTGCATTTATCCAGCTATGTATAAATACTGAATGTGTATTATAGCCCTTTGCTCATCTCATGCTGGCAGTTAGGGTGTTAATAATCTTGCTGTCAGTAGGATAACCAGTCCTTGTACAAGTAAATGTTATTGCTTGGATCATAGAATCCTACAGTGCAGAAAGAGGCCATTCGGCCCATTGAGTCTGCACCAACCACAATCCCACCCAGGCCCTATCCACATATCCACCCACTCACCCCTCTAACCTATGCATCCCAGGACACTAAGGGGCAATTTAGAATGACCAATCAACCTAGCCCACACATCTTTGGACTGTGGGAGGTAACCGGAGCACCCGGAGGAAACCCACGCAGACACAGGGAGAATGTGCAAACTCCACACAGACAGTGACCCGAGCCAGGATTCGAACCCAGGTCCCTGGAGCTGTGAAGCAGCAGTGCTAACCACTGTGCTACCGTGCCGATTTACAGGAATGTGTCTGTGTGTTCCTTAAAGAACTCAGTTGTATCATCTTTGACATTCCCACACATTGACCCATCAGCAGCTTGGCTGGAGATATTTGAGTGGTGGTATGTGGGGTGGTTCTATAAGCTAACAGGAACCATGCTATCTTGGTTTCTAGTGATGCAGGTTACGGTTTCTCCATACCAGCCTTGGAAGTCTGCACTTGGCAGTCATTGGAAGAGGGGTGATGTGATACTGTTCAGATATGCTTTATTTCATTGGATGCCACATACTTCTGGAATTTGGCACTTGTGAATGCCATTCCATTGTCTAAGACGAGTACTTCTGGTACGCTGTGGGTGGAGAAACATTGGTGCAGTTTATCCACTGTGGCCTAAGAAGTTGTGGACTTCATTTTGAATACCTCCATCCATTTTGAATGGGTGTCCACTAACAAAAGGAACATTGGCCCAATTTTGGGCACAATGTAAACCATGTGAACTCTCACCCATGACCAACCTGGCCATTCTCAAGGGGGCTGTAGCAGGTAATTTCTGCTGTAGCTGCTACTGGTCACATTGTTTACAATCCTTTCTATATCAGCATTGATGCGAGGCCAGCAGATATAGCTTCTCGCTAACACTTTCATCATTGTCATGCCTGGATTGGCACGATGTAATTCCTCAGGCAATAACTCTCTCGCTGTATGAGGACAACCACTCTTGCTCCTCAAAGGCTGACACCAGCCTCACAACCAAGCTCATATATCCGGAGCTGTTAAGGCTTCATTTCCTCTGAAGCTTTCTCATTCTGCCATCCACGCAGTATCATATGTTTAATCTTCAATAACAGCGGGTCTCTATTAGTCCAGTGCTTAATTTCATAGGATAGAATCCTACAGTGCAGAAGGAGGCCATTTGGCCCATCGAATCTGCACTGACCGCAATCCCATTCAGGCCCTATTCCCGTAACCCCACATGTTTACCCCGCTAATCCCCCTGACATTAGAGTCAATTTAGCACGGCCAATCAACCTAACCCGCACATCTTTGGACTGTGAGAGGAAACTGAAGGAAACCCACGCAGACACAGGGAGAATGTGCATACAGACAGTGACCTGGGCTGGGAATCAAAATGTGGAGATGCCGGCGTTGGACTGGGGTAAACACAGTAAGAAGTTTAACAACACCAGGTTAAAGTCCAACAGGTTTATTTGGTAGCAAAAGCCACACAAGCTTTCGGAGCTCTAAGCCCCTTCTTCAGGTGAGTGGGAATTCTGTTCACAAACAGAGCATATAAAGACACAGACTCAATTTATTTGTTGTAAATTGTTCATGATTATTCATGTAAATTGAGTCTGTGTCTTTATAAGCTCTGTTTGTGAACAGAATTCCCACTCACCTGAAGAAGGGGCTTAGAGCTCCGAAAGCTTGTGTGGCTTTTGCTACCAAATAAACCTGTTGGACTTTAACCTGGTGTTGTTAAACTTCTTACTGGGAATCAAACCCAGGTCTCTGGTGCTGTGAGGCAGCAATACCAACCACTG
The DNA here is from genome assembly GCF_964213995.1 of Mustelus asterias. Taxonomy (NCBI): domain Eukaryota; kingdom Metazoa; phylum Chordata; class Chondrichthyes; order Carcharhiniformes; family Triakidae; genus Mustelus; species Mustelus asterias. The sequence goes on from NC_135827.1 coordinate 534,255, forward strand.
TGCCACCATGCTGCCCAAAATGTTTTTAAGTTTATTTATTAGTGTCACAAGTAGGCTTACCTTAGCGCTGCAATGAAGTTACCATGAAAATCCTCTAGCCGCCACACTCCGGTGCCTGTTCAGGTACACTGAGGGAGAATTTTTAGAATGGCCAATGCATCGAACCAGCACGTCTTTTGGACTGCGGGAGGAAACTGGAGCAACCGGAGTATACCCATGGGGAGAATGTGTAAACTCCACACACTGACCCAAGCTGGGAATTGAACTCGGGTCTCTGGTAATGTGAGGCACCACTGTGCCACCATATGTTAATAAAAATCCATCTAAATTCTGCCATTGAATATTTTAAATGCTGTTGGAAGATTCTAGATTTTACTAATTAACTTATCTTTCTAAGTGCCACAGTGGGATTTGAACCCATGTTCCCAGAATATTATCCTGGGCTTCTTGATCGCTGGTCCAGTGACACAAGCACTACACTAATGCATCCCCGATATTAGTGAATTCAGATGTGTTTTTAACGACAATTGATTCGTGGTCATTAGTAGACTTTTAATTGCAAATTTTTAAAAATTGAATTCAAGTTTCACCACCTGCCGTGGCAGGATTCAAACCAAGGTCCCCAGAGAATTACTTTAGATTTCTGGATTACTAGTCCAGAGACAATACCCCTACACCACCGCCTCCAATTCATTGTGCTGCCACAGGTAACGAGTCCAGAAAGTTTAAGGCCATTACAATCTCTTGCAGTACTAGAAGGGCTGGCCAGCTTTTTGATAAGAAGTCTAACAACACCAGGTTAAAATCCAACAGGTTTATTTGGTAGCAAAAGCCACACAAGCTTTCGGAACAGGCTGTCCCTTCGTCAGGTGGGTGGGAGTTCTCGAACCCACCTGTTGGACTTTAACCTGGTGTTGTTAGACTTCTTACTGTATTTACCCCAGTCCAACGCCGGCATCTCCACATCATGACAGCTTTTTGGTAACAGTAAGTGGTTTAAGGTGTCTGTGTTGGCTAGTGAACCCCTGGCTGATGTTCAAAGGTATACTAATAAGCTGACACAAACAGTGTCCATCACTGTATACTGGCAGAAGCAATTGGAATCATCCTGTTCTGCTTGAAAAGCCCTATTTGTGTCTTATAGTCTGTGATGATCATAAAATATCTCCGTAAATGTATTAATGAAACTTCTTAATGCTGAAGAAACAGCTGGGTCTTTTTCTATCTGGGAGTATCCTCTTTCCACATCTGACACAGTTATTGACACATATCCGATGGATCTCTGGGACCCGCCGCCATCCATTGTGTGGGTAACACAGCCCAACTCCACATGGTGATGCATCGCATGTAGAACATAGAACATTACAGCGCAGAACAGGCCCTTCGGCCCACGATGTTGCACCGACCAGTTAAAAAAAAAAAAAAAAAACTGTGACCCTCCAACCTAAACCAATTTCTTTTCGTCCATGAACCTATCTACGGATCTCTTAAACGCCCCCAAACTAGGCGCATTTACAACTGATGCTGGCAGGGCATTCCAATCCCTCACCACCCTCTGGGTAAAGAACCTACCCCTGACATCGGTTCTATAACTACCCCCCCTCAATTTAAAGCCATGCCCCCTCGTGCTGGATTTCTCCATCAGAGGAAAAAGGCTATCACTATCCACCCTATCTAAACCTCTAATCATCTTATATGTTTCAATAAGATCCCCTCTTAGCCGCCGCCTTTCCAGCGAAAACAATCCCAAATCCCTCAGCCTCTCCTCATAGGATCTCCCCTCCATACCAGGCAACATCCTGGTAAACCTCCTCTGCACCCTCTCCAAAGCCTCCACATCCTTCCTGTAATGTGGGGACCAGAACTGCACACAGTACTCCAAGTGCGGCCGCACCAGAGTTGTGTACAGTTGCAACATAACGCTACGACTCCTAAATTCAATCCCCCTACCAATAAACGCCAAGACACCATATGCCTTCTTAACAACCTTATCTACTTGATTCCCAACTTTCAGGGATCTATGCACACATACACCTAGATCCCTCTGCTCCTCCACACTATTCAAAGTCCTCCCGTTAGCCCTATACTCAACACATCTGTTATTCCTACCAAAGTGAATTACCTCACACTTCTCCGCATTAAACTCCATCCGCCACCTCTCGGCCCAACTTTGCAACCTGTCTAAGTCTTCCTGCAAACTACGACACCCTTCCTCACTGTCTACCACACCACCGACTTTGGTGTCATCAGCAAATTTGCTAATCCACCCAACTATACCCTCATCCAGATCATTAATAAATATTACAAACAGCAGTGGCCCCAAAACAGATCCCTGAGGTACACCACTTGTAACCGCACTCCATGATGAATATTTACTATCAACCACCACCCTCTGTTTCCTATCCGCTAGCCAATTCCTGATCCAATTTCCTAGATCACCCCCAATCCCATACATCTGCATTTTCTGCAGAAGCCTACCATGGTGAACCTTATCAAACGCCTTACTAAAATCCATATATACCACGTCCACTGCCTTGCCCCCATCCACCTCCTTGGTCACTTTCTCAAAAAACTCAATAAGGTTAGTAAGGCACGACCTACCTGCCACAAAACCATGCTGACTATCACCTATCAATTCATTACTCTCCAAATAACTATAAATCCTATCCCTTATAATTTTTTCCAACATCTTGCCGACAACAGAAGTGAGACTCACCGGTCTATAATTCCCGGGGAAGTCTCTGTTCCCCTTCTTAAACAATGGGACAACATTCGCTAACCTCCAATCTTCTGGTACTATACCAGAGGCCAACGACGACCTGAAGATCAGAGCCAGAGGCTCTGCAATCACTTCTCTTGCCTCCCAGAGAATCCTTGGATAAATCCCATCCGGACCAGGGGATTTATCTATTTTCAGACCCTCCAGAATATCCTGCACATCCTCCTTATCAACTGTAATACTGTCTATTCTACTCCCCTGCAACCCAGTGTCCTCCTCAGCTATATTCATGTCCCCTTGCGTGAACACCGAAGAGAAATATTGGTTCAATGCTTCACCAATCTCCTCCGGTTCCACACATAACTTCCCTCTGCCATCTATAACTGGCCCTAAACTTGCCCTAACCAACCTTCTGTTCTTGACATACCTATAGAACGCCTTAGGATTCTCTTTAACCCTATCCGCCAAAGTCTACTCATGTCCCCTTTTAGCCCTTCTAAGCTCGCTCTTCAACTCCCTCTTAGCCAATCTAAAGCTTTCTAGTGCACTACCCGAGTGCTCACGTCTCATCCGAACATAAGCCTCCTTTTTCTTTTTAACCAACAAAGAAACTTTTTTGGTGCACCACAGTTCCCTAGCCCTACCAATTCCTCCTTGCCTGACAGGGACATACCTATCACAGACTCGCAGTAGCTGCTCCTTGAAAAAACTCCACATGTCGGACGTTCCCAGTCCCTGTAATCTCCTAGTCCAACCTATGTTTCCTAATTCTCTCCTAATAGCCTCATAATTACTATCTTCTCAGAGCTGTCAAAATGCACGAATAAGCATGCTTACTTGGTTAAAAGCCTCTTTTTGTGATGTTTTCCAACATCATCTCTGGTGTTTCTTTAACAGCACATGTAATGGTGTTAGGAATGTTGATAGATTTGGGAGAAACTGCCTGAAATAGTTAACCATCCGCTACCAGAATGGATTTGATTTTAGGGGTAGCACAGTGGCACAGTGGTTAGAACTGCTGCCTCACAGCACCAGGGACCCGAGTTCAATTTCAGCCTCGGATCACAGTCTGTGTGGAGTTTGCACATTCTCCCCGTGTCTGCGTTGGTTTCCTCCGGGTGCTCCGGTTTCCTCCCACAGTCCAAAGATATGCGGATTAGGTTGATTGGTCATGCCAAATTGCCCCTTAGTGTCAAGGGTTAGCAGGGTAAATAAGTGGGGTTATGGGGATAAGGCCTAGGTGGGATTGTGGTCGGTGTAGACTCAATGGGCCGAATGGCCTCCTTCTGCACTAGGGATTCTATGATTCTATTCTATGATTCATCTCAAGGGAGGGCCTGAGTTTGGAGGTGTTCCTAGGGGGCTGGTGCCTCTGTAACCACATTCACTTTGTCTTCCATTGGGGGTAACCCTTGAGCATTGACCCGGTAACAAAGATAAGCCTCAGAAGGTGCACTTTTCTCTTTTTAGGCACACACCTGCCTTCTGGAATCTTTTCAAAATTGCATCCAAATTGGCTGAATGTTCCTCTTTGGTGGATCCTGTTATTAAATTGTTGTCCAAATAAACAACATGATAGTAAAGACATACATAAAGCACCTAAAAAGATGGACAATATTTTAGAAGCACCACGTCTGAAGAATGTGACGCAATTGGGGTCCTTTCTAGGATTAGTAAGTTATTACGGCAAATTTGTTCCTATCTTAGCGACATTATTGAAGCCATTGCATAACTTACTCTGTGTGAAACAGTCACGAGACTGGACCACAGACTGTGAGAAAGCATACACGGATGTCAAAGATACTTTGCAGAAATCTGAAGTTCATTTGAATCCGAAGCTACCATTACTGCTTGCTTTGCAACACTTCACCTGGAGTAGGGACAGCTGTTTCACATATCATGCCTTTGGAATACGAACAACCAATAGCTTTTGTTCCATGTATACTGGAATCTGTATACAACCAAAGAGGAATAGATGTCCATCTGATCAACTTTCTAATTGACTGTATATAATGATTAATGGTGCATAGTACTAAATCTAGAATATTATTGATCCGATGTATAATTTCATAGTCATTTTTTGTCATGATCACTGAAGTAAATGGGGAGAACAGTGTACAGTTCTGGTCACCCTATTATAGAAAGGATATTATTAAACTAGAAAGAGTGCAGAAAAGATTTACTAGGATGCTACCGGGACTTGATGGATTGAGATACAGTGCGGCCCCGTTATAACGCGATGGTTGGGGTCCATAAAAGCGGGGTCGCAAAAAAAGCGGGGTCACGCTAAATTTGCCAATTATGAGTGAAAAAAAGGGTCCCACGATTCATCGTGTAATATCCGAATTCGCGCTAAATCAGGACGCGTTAAATCGGGGTTCAACTGTATAAGGAGAGGTTGGATAGACTGGGACTTTTTTCCCTGGAGCGTAGAAGGCTGAGGGGTGATCTTATAGAGGTCTATAAAATAATGAGGGGCACAGATCAGCTAGTCCATATCTTTTTCCAGAGGTAGGGGAGCCTAAAACTAAAGGGCATAGGTTTAAGGTGAGAAGGGAGAGATACAAAAGTATCCAGAGAGGCAATTGTTTCACACAGAGGGTGGTGAGTGTCTGGAACGAGCTGCCAGAGGTAGTAGTAGAGGCGGGTACAATTTTATCTTTTAAAAAGTATTTAGGCAGTTACATGGGTAAAATGGGTATAGAGGGATATGGGTCAAAAGGGGGCAATTGGGATTAGATTAGGGGTTTAAAAAAAAAGAGTGGCATGGACAAATTGGGCCGAAGGGCCTGTTTCCATGCTGTAACCTCTATGACTCTATGGATGTTAAATATTTAAGTGGTTCCATGATTGCTTTAAGAGCAGGTTGCATGATTTGATGGTGATGTCATTGGGCTGTTTCACACATTGTCTTAGTTTAATTTTCTACTATGTAAAGGCAGCAATTCCCACAATAAATCTGTTGTTATTTGGAATCTTGGTGTGCAACACACATCTCTATCTATTTGTTTAAGGCCCCCAAACTCTAAAATAATGAGGACATTACACACAGAAACTAGTGAACAGCCCTACATTATATGAAGAATTAGCTCACGTGGGATAAATTATACCATTTAATCCGGATGGGTTGCTCTCCTCCTGTAGGCTCGGCTGACGGGACCTATATAAAAGAAATGGTGAAAATCACAATTAATCACCCAGAATATTTGCAATTGCAAACTTAACATCAATTTCGGGAAATGTTTAGAGACAATGATCATAGAATCCCTACAGTGCAGAGGGAGGCCATTTGGCCCATCAAATCTGCACTGACTCTCTCATATGGCTTACCCCCTGCCCTATCCCCGTAACCCCATGTATTTACCCCGCTAATCTACACAACTTTGGATACTAAGGGGCAATTTAGCATGGCTAATCCACCCAACCTGCACATCTTTGGACTGTGGGAGGAAACTGGAGCACCCGGAGGAAACCCACACAGACACTGGGAGAATGTGCAAACTCCACACAGTGACCCGAGTCAGGAATCAAACCCTGGTCCCTGGTGCTTTGAGGCAGCAGTGCTAACCACTGTGCCACCGTGATAAATTAATTAGAATTTGGAAAAATCTAGGTTTAATAATTAAAAGCAGCACAGCTTTGTTAAAAAAAAATAGTCATTAGTGTCATTATGACAAAGAAGGTTATTCAGCCCTTCAAGGCCTAGAGTTTGATTAACTAGATTTTGTTTTTTGATTAAGTAATGGAAAGGATTAATGAGAACAACGTGGTTAATTGACTTTTAAAACATATCAACAAATTATAATATTAGCAAATGAAGTTTATGGAATTAAAGAGACACTGGTAAAATTGGAGAAAGAATATAAAGCAGAAAGTTGAGGTGAATCCAAAAGTGAATGTTGCTGGAAATTTGTAAAAAGAACCAAAAATGCTGCAAGTGCTCAGCAGGTCAGGCAACTTCTGTCAAGAAAAGCAGTTCATGTTTCAGGTCGTGACCCTTCCAGAGTTGTTTTTTCAGATTGGAGCAAAGTACGTGTTACCCTGGGTCAGTGTTAGGGCCAATGCTTTTTTGGATATATATTAGTGATCTGGAATGGGTATAAAGGGTGGAATTTCAAAATGTCTGGATGACGCAAAACTGGAAAGTGCAGCAAGCATTGAGGAAGACAGTAATACACTTCAGGAGGATATAGGCTGGTGAATCTTCTGGAGACCTGGGTTCAAATCCCACCACGGCAGATTGTGAAATTTGAATTCAATAAAAAATTCTGGAATTAAAAGTCTAATGCTGATCATATAAACCCACCTGGTTCACAAAAGGGAAGGAAATCTGGTGTCTTTACTTGGTCATAGAAATCATAGAAACCCTACAGTGCAGAAGGAGACCATTCAGCCCATCGAGTCTGCACCGACCACAATCCCACCCAGGCCCTACCCCCACATATTTACCCACTAATCCCTCGAACCTACGCACCTCAGGACTCTAAGGGTCAATTTTTAACCTGGCCAATCAACCTAACCCGCACATCTTTGGACTGTGGGAGGAAACCGGAGCACCCGGAGGAAACCCACGCAGACACGAGGAGAATGTGCAAACTCCACACAGACAGTGACCCGAGCTGGGAATCGAACCCGGGACCCTGGAGCTGTGAAGCAGCAGTGCTAACCACTGTGCCACCGTGCCGCCCCATAGGTCTGGCCTACATATGACTCCAGAGCCACAGCAGTGTGGTTGACTAATTATTGCCCTCAGGGATGGGCAACAAATGCTGGCCCAGCCAGCGACACCCACATAGAAACATAGAAAACTACAGCACAAAACAGGCCCTTCAGCCCCACAAGTTGTACCGAACATATCCCTACCTTTTAGGCCTACCTATAACCCTCCATCCTATTAAGTCCCATGTACTCATCCAGGAGTCTCTTAAAAGACCCTATTGAGTTTGCCTCCACCACCACTGATGGCAGCCGATTCCACTCGCCCATCACCCTCTGTGTGAAAAACTTCCCCCGAACATTTCCCCTGTACCTACCCCCCAGCACCTTAAACCTGTGTCCTCTCGTAGCAGCCATTTGCACCCTGGGAAAAAGCCTCTGAGAGTCCACCCGATCTATGCCTCTCAACATTTTATATACCTCTATTAGGTCTCCTCTCATCATAGAACATAGAACATTACAGCGCAGAACAGGCCCTTCGGCCCACGATGTTGCACCGACCAGTTAAAAAAAAAACTGTGACCCTCCAACCTAAACCAATTTCTTTTCGTCCATGAACCTATCTACGGATCTCTTAAACGCCCCCAAACTAGGCGCATTTACTACTGATGCTGGCAGGGCATTCCAATCCCTCACCACCCTCTGGGTAAAGAACCTACCCCTGACATCGGTTCTATAACTACCCCCCCTCAATTTAAAGCCATGCCCCCTCGTGCTGGATTTCTCCATCAGAGGAAAAAGGCTATCACTATCCACCCTATCTAAACCTCTAATCATCTTATATGTTTCAATAAGATCCCCTCTTAGCCGCCGCCTTTCCAGCGAAAACAATCCCAAATCCCTCAGCCTCTCCTCATAGGATCTCCCCTCCATACCAGGCAACATCCTGGTAAACCTCCTCTGCACCCTCTCCAAAGCCTCCACATCCTTCCTGTAATGTGGGGACCAGAACTGCACACAGTACTCCAAGTGCGGCCGCACCAGAGTTGTGTACAGTTGCAACATAACGCTACGACTCCTAAATTCAATCCCCCTACCAATAAACGCCAAGACACCATATGCCTTCTTAACAACCTTATCTACTTGATTCCCAACTTTCAGGGATCTATGCACACATACACCTAGATCCCTCTGCTCCTCCACACTATTCAAAGTCCTCCCGTTAGCCCTATACTCAACACATCTGTTATTCCTACCAAAGTGAATTACCTCACACTTCTCCGCATTAAACTCCATCCGCCACCTCTCGGCCCAACTTTGCAACCTGTCTAAGTCTTCCTGCAAACTACGACACCCTTCCTCACTGTCTACCACACCACCGACTTTGGTGTCATCAGCAAATTTGCTAATCCACCCAACTATACCCTCATCCAGATCATTAATAAATATTACAAACAGCAGTGGCCCCAAAACAGATCCCTGAGGTACACCACTTGTAACCGCACTCCATGATGAATATTTACTATCAACCACCACCCTCTGTTTCCTATCCGCTAGCCAATTCCTGATCCAATTTCCTAGATCACCCCCAATCCCATACATCTGCATTTTCTGCAGAAGCCTACCATGGTGAACCTTATCAAACGCCTTACTAAAATCCATATATACCACGTCCACTGCCTTGCCCCCATCCACCTCCTTGGTCACTTTCTCAAAAAACTCAATAAGGTTAGTAAGGCACGACCTACCTGCCACAAAACCATGCTGACTATCACCTATCAATTCATTACTCTCCAAATAACTATAAATCCTATCCCTTATAATTTTTTCCAACATCTTGCCGACAACAGAAGTGAGACTCACCGGTCTATAATTCCCGGGGAAGTCTCTGTTCCCCTTCTTAAACAATGGGACAACATTTGCTAACCTCCAATCTTCTGGTACTATACCAGAGGCCAACGACGACCTGAAGATCAGAGCCAGAGGCTCTGCAATCACTTCTCTTGCCTCCCAGAGAATCCTTGGATAAATCCCATCCGGACCAGGGGATTTATCTATTTTCAGACCCTCCAGAATATCCTGCACATCCTCCTTATCAACTGTAATACTGTCTATTCTACTCCCTTGCAACCCAGTGTCCTCCTCAGCTATATTCATGTCCCCTTGCGTGAACACCGAAGAGAAATATTGGTTCAATGCTTCACCAATCTCCTCCGGTTCCACACATAACTTCCCTCTGCCATCTATAACTGGCCCTAAACTTGCCCTAACCAACCTTCTGTTCTTGACATACCTATAGAACGCCTTAGGATTCTCTTTAACCCTATCCGCCAAAGTCTTCTCATGTCCCCTTTTAGCCCTTCTAAGCTCGCTCTTCAACTCCCTCTTAGCCAATCTAAAGCTTTCTAGTGCACTACCCGAGTGCTCACGTCTCATCCGAACATAAGCCTCCTTTTTCTTTTTAACCAACAAAGAAACTTTTTTGGTGCACCACGGTTCCCTAGCCCTACCAATTCCTCCTTGCCTGACAGGGACATACCTATCACAGACTCGCAGTAGCTGCTCCTTGAAAAAACTCCACATGTCGGACGTTCCCAGTCCCTGTAATCTCCTAGTCCAACCTATGTTTCCTAATTCTCTCCTAATAGCCTCATAATTACCCTTCCCCCAGCTAAAACCACTGGCCCGAGGTTCATGCCTATCCCTTTCCATCACTAAGGTGAACGTAACCGAATTGTGGTCACTATCACCAAAATGCACACCAACTTCCAAGTCTAGCACCTGGTCTGGCTCATTTCCCAGCACCAGATCCAATATAGCCTCACCTCTAGTTGGCCTGTCTACATACTGAGTCAAAAAACCTTCCTGCACGCTTTGAACAAAAACTGACCCCTCTAACGAGCTAGAGCTATAACAATTCCAGTCAATATTAGTCAAGTTAAAATCCCCCATAACAATTGCCCTATTACTTTCACTCCTAAGCAGGATTGACTCCGCAATCCTTTCCTCAACCTCTCTAGAACTTTTAGGAGGTCTATAAAAGACTCCCAACAGGGTGACCTCTCCTTTCCTATTTCTAATCTCCGCCCATACTACCTCAACAGATAAGTCCTCATCAAACCTCCTCTCTGACACTGTGATACAATCTCTGACCAATAATGCTACCCCTCCCCCTCTTCTACCTCCTTCCCTACTTCGACTAAAACATTTGAACCCCGGGACCTGCAGCATCCATTCCTGCCCCTGCTCTATCCATGTCTCTGAAATAGCCACAACATCGAAGTCCCAGGTACTGATCCACGCTGCAAGTTCACCCACTTTATTGCGAATACTCCTGGCATTGAAGTATACACATTTCAAACCCTGCTCCACCCCACCTCTGCAATGCCGTGCATTGCAGTCCCCATCCATGCATCCCTCACTTTCAGCCCCACTACTCAGGATCCCTCCCCCCCCCCGAATCAGTTTAAACCTCCCTGCATGGCCTTAGCAAATTTACCCCCCAGGATATTGGTCCCCTTCTGATTAAGGTGTAGACCATCCTTCTCATAGAGGTCACACCTTCCCCAGTACGAGCCCCAATTGCTTAAGTGCCTGAACCCCTCCCTCCTGCACCATCCCCTCAGCCATGAATTCAAACCTTCCCTCTCCCTATTCCTCTCTAAACTATCCCGTGGTACAGGCAAGAGTCCAGAGATAACCACTCTGTCAGTCTTGGCCTTTAGTTTCCACCCCAACTCCATAAATCCCTGCCTAATATCCCCTTCCCCTATCCTCCCTATGTCGTGTGTCCCCACATGTACAATAACTTGTGGTTTATCTCCCTCCCCCCTAAGAGTCCTGAATACCCTGTCAGACACATCCCGGACCCCAGCCCCTGGTAGGCAACACACCAACCCTGAGTCCCTACCTTTAGTTCCGACCCTCCTATCTGTCCCCTTAATTGTGGAGTCCCCAATCACAAGGCCCAGTCTTTTACAGCCCCTAACCACCTGAGCTTTCTCACTCGGCTCACCCCCAGAGATCTGCTCTCTATGCTCAGTTGATTCCTCCTCAACTGTAGCCTCCAGCACCGAAAACCTATTATGGAGGGGAACCGCCCCAGGGGATTGTCTTCCCGATTGCTTCTTACCCCTCCTCCTGGCATTGACCCAAGCCTCATTTCTAGGAGTTACTATTTCTCTATAACTCCTATCAACTTCCACCTCCGCCTCCCGAATTATGCGGAGTTCCTCTACCTCCCCCTCCAGCTCCTTTACACGCTCCTCCAGAAGCTGCAATCTAATGCACTTCTTACAACTAAAATCTCCTGAAACACTACTGGATTTCCTCACCACATACATCCCACAGGAGATGCAGCATACTGCCTGAACTGCCATCCCTGAAGCCATTACCAGCAAGAAAAAAAGAAAACAAAAAACTTCCCCACACTTCCCCAACTGTCACTCTCCACTGCAGCCCGAGCAACACTCCCTCACTGAGACACCAACTGTCACACTCTACTGCAGCCCGAGCAGCACTCCCTCACTGAGACACCAACTGTCACACTCTACTGCAGCCCGAGCAGCACTCCCTCACTGAGACACCAACTGTCACACTCTACTGCAGCCCGAGCAGCACTCCCACACTGAGACACCAACTGTCACTCTCTACTGCAGCCCGAGCAGCACTCCCACACTGAGACACCAACTGTCACACTCTACTGCAGCCCGAGCAGCACTCCCACAGTGAGACACCAACTGTCACACTCTACTGCAGCCCGAGCAGCACTCCCTCACTCACTCCCTCACTCATCCTACGTCTCTCCAAGGAGAAAAGACCGAGCTCCCTCAGCCTATCCTCATAAGGCATGCCACTCAATCCAGGCAACATCCTTGTAAATCTCCTCAGCACCCTTTCAATCTTTTCCACATCCTTCCCATGAACGAATAAAAAAAATTCAACACAGATTTAACAAGTGTGAAATAATTTGCATAGTCAGAATGAAGAGAGGTAATGTAAACCAAATGATACAATTCTCAAGAGTTACTTAATTCATCAATGAGATGTCAACGTTGCTGGCTGGGCACACCCCTAATCACCCTTCAGAAGGTGGTGAGGCGCCGCCTTCTTGAACTGCGGCAGTCCGAGGTGTAGGTACACCCACAGTGCTGTTAGAGAGGCAATTCCAGGATGTTGACCCAGTGATAGTGAAGGAGCGGTGATATACTTCCAAGTCAGGATGGTGACTAAATTGGAGGGGAACCTCCAGGTGGTGGTGTTCCCAAGTATCTGCCGACCTTGTTCTTCTAGATGGTAGTGGTCATGGGTTTGGAAGGTGCTACCTTGAACTGACTGGCAGAAAGAATAGGAAGAGGCAACATAGACTTCAAGGCACAGGTTCTAAAATGTGTGCAGAGTCAATGTGAATAGATCGTTGACAGTGGCAGGACATACTGGGAGAAAACTTCACATAGCATGTGGGATCTTTAGCTTCATAAATCAAGGTAGCTGAGTACAAAATTAGGGAAGTCAGATTGGACCTTTATTTTATTTACTCTGCTTAGAAACTGAACTAGTTCTGAACCTGTCATCACACATTAGAAAGGAGATGAGTTTCTTGAGAGAATACAGATGGAGACTTACCAGAATGGTTACAGGGATGGGAGATTTTAGTTACAAGGTTGGATTGGAAAATCTGGAATGTTCTCCTTAGAGCAAAGGAGACTAATAGGATACTTGATTGGGGTCTACAAGACAATGATGAACAGAGAGAAACTATTACCATTAGCCAATGATATGAAGACAAGGAGACACAGAGTTAAAGTTTTGAGAAGAGGTACCAGGAGGATGTCAGACAGAAGTTCTACAGTGAGTGGTAAAGAATTAGAACTCACTGCCCACATGGGTGCAGGAAACAGAGACAATTAATGATTTGAAAAGAAACTTGAATTAACATTTCCAGGGTTAGAGGGATAGAACAGGAAAATGAGATTGACTAAGTTGCCCTGCAGGAAGTGGCTTGCATTGGCTGGGCCAAATAATCTCTTTTGTGACTCTGACTCTAATAGAAGTGTTCAAAATAATGAGAACTTTGATGGAGCAAATAAAGAAAAACAGTTTTCATAATCAGGAAGGAAACAGATTTAAAGTGATTAGTTTAGATTAGAGTAAGGAGGGCTAAAAGAGGTCATGAAAAATCATTGGCCAGCAGGATTAAGAAAAATCCCAAGGCTATATATAAAGAGCAAGAGGGTAGCCAGGGAGAGGGTTGGCTCACTCGAGGACAGGGGAGGGAATCTATGCGTGGAGCCAGAGAAAATGGGCGAGGTATTAAATGAGTACTTTGTGTCAATATTCACCAAAGAGAAGAACTTGGTGGATGATGAGTCTGGGGAAGGATGTGTAGATAGTTTGGGTCATGTTGAGATCAAAAAGGAGGAAGTATTGGGGTTCTTGGGAAACATTAAGGTAGACAAGTCCCCAGGGCCTGATGGGATATACCCCAGAATACTGAGAGAGGCAAAGGAGGAAATTACTGGGGCCTTGAGACAGATCTTTGCATCCTCACTGGCTATAGGGGAGGTCCCAGAGGATTGGAGAATAGCCAATGTTTTTCCTTTGTTTAAGATGGGTAGCAAGGATAATCCAGGTAATTACAGGCGGTGATCCTTACATCAGTGGTAGGGAAATTATTGGAGAGAATTATTGGAAACAGGATTTACTCCCACTTGGAAATAAGTGGACGTATTAGCGAGAGACAACATGGTTTGGTGAAGAGGAGGTCATGTCCCACTAACTTGATCGAGTTTTTCGAGGAAGTGACGAAGATGATTGATGGGGGTGGATGTTGGCTACATGGACTTTCAGTAAGGCCTTTGACAAGGTCCCTCATGACAGACTGGTACAGAAGGTGAAGTCACACTAGATCAGAGGTGAGCTGGCAAGATGGATACAGAACTGGCAGAGGGTAGTAGTGGAAGGGTGAGTTTCTGAATGGAAGGCTGTGACAAGTGGCATTCCTCAGGGATCGGTGCTGGGATCTTTGCTGTTTGTAATATATATAAATGATTTGGAGGAAAATGTAACTGGTTTGATTAGTAAGTTTGCGGACAACACAAAGGTTGGTGGATATGCGGATACTGACAAGGCCCATCAGAGGATACAGCAGGATATAGATCGGTTGGAGACTTGGGCAGAAAGATGGCAGATGGCTTTTAATCTGGACAAATGTGAGGTGATGCATTTTGGAAGGACTAATACAAAATGGGAAATACACAGTAAATGGCAGAACCCTTAAAAGTATTAAAAGTAGGCAGAGGGATCTGGGTGTACAGGTACACAGGTCGCTGAAAGTGGCAACGCAGGTGGAGAAGGTAGTTAAGAAGGCATACGGCATTGAGTTTAAAAATTGGCAAGTCATGATGCAGCTTTATAGAATCTTAGTTAGGCAGCACTTGGAATATAGTGTTCAATTCCGGTCGCCACACTACCAGAAGATTGTGGAGGCTTTGGAGAGGGTACAGAAAAGATTTACCAGGATGTTGTCTGGTATGGAGGGCATTAGGAGAGGTTGGAGAAACTTGGTTTGTTCTCACTGGAACGACGGAGGTTGAGGGGCGACCTGATAGAAATCTACAAGATTATGAGAGGCATGGACAGAGTGGATAGTCAGAAGCTTTTTCCCATGGTGGAAGTGTCAATTACTCGGGGGCACAGGTTTAAGGCGCACAGGGCAAGGTTTAAAGGAGATGTATGAGGCAGGTATTTTTACACACAGAGTAGTGGGTGCCTGGAACTCGCTGCTGGGGGAGGTAGTGGAAGCGGATACGATAGTGAGTTTTAAGGGGGGTCTGGACAAGTACATGAATAGGATGGGAATAGAGGGATATGGTCCCCGGAAGGGTAGGGGCTTTTAGTTCAGTTAAACAGCATGGTCGCTGCAGGCTTGGAGGGCCGAAGGGCCTGTTCCTGTGCTGTAATTTTCTTTGTTCTTTAAGAAACAAAGGGGTAATGAGAATTTATTTACTTATTTTTTGTGTGGTCTGGAATATTGTGCCTGAAAGGGTGATGGAAGCTCATTCCTCAGTTGTACAAATAGTTAGAATTGTAGAAAAATGCGGCAAGGAGCCATTCAACTCAATGTCCAACACATGTCCAAAGATGTGTGGGTTAGGTTGATTGGCCAGGTTAAAAATTGCCCCTTAGAGTCCTCAGATGCGTAGGTTAGCGGGATTAGCGGGTAAATATGTGGGGGTAGGGCCTGGGTGGGATTGTGGTCGGTGCAGACTCGATGGGCCGAATGGCCTCCTTCTGCACTGTAGGGTTTCTATGATTTCTATGATGATGTCCCCCACGGCAGGTTGATACAGAAGGTGAAGTCACATGGGATCTATGGTGAGCTGGTAAGATGGATACAGAACGGGCTTGGTCATAGAAGACAGAGAGTAGCGGCAGAAGGATGTTTTTCTGACTGGAGATCTGTGACCAGTGATGTTCCACAGGGATGAGTGCTGGGATCCCTGTTGTATATAACATATATATAAATGATCGAGAGGGGGCTGTAGATGGTTTGATTGCTAAGTTTGCGGATGACACAAAGATTGGGGGAGCGATGGATCGTGAGGAGGATTGTCAGAGGATACAGCAGGATATAGATCGGCTGGAGACATGGGCGGAGAAATGGCAGATGGAATTTAATCCAGAAAAATGTGAGGTGATGCATTTTGGAAGGTCTCGAATGAGGGAAATGTACAGTAAATGGTAGAACCCTTAGAAGCATTAACATACAGAGGGAACCAGGCGTGCTAGTTCACAGTTCCCTGAAAGTGGCAATATAAGTGTGGCATGTTTATCTTCATGGATCAGGGCATAGAGTATAAAAATTAGCAAGTCATGTTGCAGCTGTACAGAACTTTAATTAGGCTACTTTGGGAATATTGCATACAGTTTTGGTCACCTCACTACCAGAAGGATGTGGAGGCTTTGGAGAGGGTATGGAAAAGATTTACCAGGATGTTGTTTGGTTTTGAGGGTATTAGCTATGAGGAGAGATTGGACAAACTTGGTTTGTTTTTACATTGGAGACTGAGAGGCGACGTAGATGGATAGAATAGATAGTTGGGAGTCTTTTTCCCAGGATAGAAATGTCAAGTGCTAGGTGACATGGGTTTAAGGCAAAAGGGGGAAAGTTTAAAGGAGATGAGAGAGGCATGTTTTTTACACAGACAGCGCTAAGGGCCTGGAATGCGCTGCCAGAGGAGGTGGTAGAAGCAGATACAATAGCAATGTTTAAGAGGCATCTTGACAGATAAATGAATAGGCAGGGAATAAGAACAAAGAACAATACAGCACAGGAACAGGCCCTTCGGCCCTCCAAGCCCGCGCCGCTCCCTGGTCCAAACTAGACCATTCTTTTGTATCCCTCCATTCCCACTCCGTTCATATGGCTGTCTAGATAAGTCTTAAACGTTCCCAGTGTGTCCGCCTCCACCACCTTGCCTGGCAGCGCATTCCAGGCCCCCACCACCCTCTGTGTAAAATACGTCCTTCTGATATCTGTGTTAAACCTCCCCCCCTTCACCTTGAACCTATGACCCCTTGTGAACGTCACCACCGACCTGGGGAAAAGCTTCCCACCGTTCACCCTATCTATGCCTTTCATAATTTTGTACACCTCTATTAAGTCTCCCCTCATCCTCCGTCTTTCCAGGGAGAACAACCCCAGTTTACCCAATCTCTCCTCATAACTAAGCCCCTCCATACCAGGTAACATCCTGGTAAACCTCCTCTGAACTCTCTCCAAAGCCTCCACGTCCTTCTGGTAGTGTGGCGACCAGAACTGGACGCAGTATTCCAGATGCGGCCGAACCAACGTTCTATACATCTGCAACATCAGACCCCAGCATGATCATGATGCCTGCCTAAACTGAAACCGTATGCACTTACGGAGTCTATATCCTTCCATTCCCATCCTATTCATGTATTCATCTAGTTGCGCCTTAAATGCCGCTATTGTACCTGCTCCCACCACCTCCCCAGGCATCGCGTTCCAGACATTCTCTAACCTCTGTGACATCTGTGTAAAAAAAAAAGCTCGCCTCGCACATCCCCTCTAAACTTTTCCCCACACACCTTAAACCTATGTCCCTTGTACTTGACTTTTCTATCCTAGGAAAGAGCATCTGACTATCCACTCTGTCCATGCCACTCATTATCTTGTAAACTTCTATCAGGTCACCTCTCAACCTCTGTCGTTCCAGTGAGAACAAACCAAGTTTCTCCATCCTCTCCTCATAGCTAGTACCCTCCAGACCAGGCAACATTCTGGTAAACCTCTTCTGTACCCTCTTCAAAGCATCCACATCCTTCTGGCAGTGTGGCGACCAGAATTGTACACAATATTCTAAATGAGGCCTAACTAAGATTCTGTACAGCTGCAGCATGACCTGCCAATTTTTATACTCAATGCCCCGACTGATGAAGGCAAGCAGCCGTATGCTTTCTTGACTACCTTATTCACCTGCGTTGCCACTTTCAGTGATCGGTGGACATGTACACCCAGATCTCTCTGTCTGTCAATACTCCTAAGGGTTCTACCATTTACTGTATAATTCCTACATGTATTGGACCTTCCAAAATGCATTACCTCACACTTGTCTGGATTAAACTCCATCTGCCATTTCTCCGCCCAAGTCTCCAATTGGTCTATATCTTGCTGTATCCTCTGACAATCCTCTTCACTATCTGCAACTCCACCAATTTTTGTGTCGTCGACGAACTTACTGATCAGACCAGCTACATTTTTCTCCAAATCATTTATATATACTACAAACAACAAAGGTCCCAGAACTGATCCCTGTGGAACACCACTAGTCACAGCCTTCCATTCAGAAAAGCCCCCCTCTACTGCTACCCTCTGTCTTCTATGGCCAAGCCAGTTCTGTATCCATCTTGCCAGCTCCCCTCTGATCCCATGTGGCTTCACCTTTCATACCAGTCTACTATGAGGTACCTTGTCAAAGGCTTTATTTATTTACTTCAATGCTTTTTAAGACACCCAATATCACCTCCTTTTTGATATCGACATGACCCAGATTATCTACACACCCAACCCTTGGCTCCTCATCCATCAAGTCCCTCTCTTCGATGAATACTGAGGCAAAATGTTCATTTTGTATCTTGCCCATTTCCTCTGGTTACATGCATAGATTCCCTTCATTATTGATTGAGTATGTGGACTTTAACAAAGAGGTTGTGCTGGAATCTTTGAATGGCATCAAGATAGATAAGTCGCCGGGTCCGGATGGGATGTACCCCAGGTTACTGTGGGAGACGAGGGAAGAGATTGCAGAGCCTCGGGCGATGGTCTTTGTGTCGTCGATGGAGACGGGAGAGGTGCCGGAGGATTGGAGGATTGCGGATGTGGTTCCTATTTTCAAGAAGGGGAATAGGGATAGCCCAGGAAATTACCGACCGGTGAGTCTAACCTCAGTGGTTGGTAAGCTGATGGAGAAGATCCTGAGGGACAAGATTTATGAGCATTTAGAGAGGTTTAGTATGCTCAAGAATACTCAGCATGGCTTTGTCAAAGGCAGATCGTGCCTTACGAGCCTGGTGGAGTTCTTCGAAAATGTGACTAAACACATTGACGAAGGGAAAGCGGTAGATGTGGTTTATATGGATTTTAGCAAGGCGTTCGATAAGGTCCCCCATGCAAGGCTTCTCGAAAAAGTGAGAGAGCATGGGATCCAAGGGGCTGCTGCCCTGTGGATCCAGAACTGGCTTGCCCAAAGGACACGGTAAGAAGTCTCACAACACCAGGTTAAAGTCCAACAGGTTTATTTGGTAGCAAATTACGAGCCCAAAGGAGGCAGAGAGTGCATATAGATTTACAAGGATGTTGCCTGGATTGAGTGGCATGCCTTATGAGGATATGCTGAGGGAGCATGGTCTTTTCTCCTTGGAGAGACGTAGGATGAGAGGAGACCTAATAGAGGTATATAAGATGTTGAGAGACATAGATCGGGTGGTCTCTCAGAGGCTTTCTAAATGGAGGTCGGTCACCGGTGGTGTGCCCCAGGGATCTGTTCTGGGACCCTGGCTGTTTGTCATTTTCATAAATGACCTGGATGAGGAAGTGGAGGGATGGGTTGGTAAGTTTGCCGACGACACGAAGGTTGGTGGGGTTGTGGATAGTCTGGAGGGATGTCAGAAGTTACAGAGGGACATAGATAGAATGCAAGACAGGGCGGAGAAGTGGCAGATGGACTTCAACCCAGATAAATGCGACGTGGTCCATTTTGGTAGGTCAAATGGGATGAAGGAGTACAATATAAAGGGAAAGACTCTTAGTACTGTAGCGAATCAGAAGGACCTTGGGGTCCGGGTCCATAGGACTCTGAAATCGGCCCTGCAGGTGGAGGAGGTGGTTAAGAAGGCGTATGGTGTGCGGGCCTTTATTAATCGAGGGATTGAGTTCAGGAGTCCGGGGATAATGATGCAGCTATATAAGACCCTCGTCAGACCCCACTTGGAGTACTGTGCTCAGTTCTGGTCGCCTCATTACAGGAAGGATGTGGAAATGATTGAAAGGGTGCAGAGGAGATTTACAAGGATGTTGCCTGGATTGAGTGGCATGCCTTATGAGGATATGCTGAGGGAGCATGGTCTTTTCTCCTTGGAGAGACGTAGGATGAGAGGAGACCTAATAGAGGTATATAAGATGTTGAGAGGCATAGATCGGGTGGTCTCTCAGAGGCTTTTTCCCAGGGTGCAAATGGCTGCTACGAGAGGTCACAGGTTTAAGGTGCTGGGGTGTAGGTACAGGGGAAATGTTAGGGGGAAGTTTTTCACACAGAGGGTGTTGGCGAGTGGAATCGGCTGCCGTCAGTGGAGGTGGAGGCAAACTCAATAGGGTCTTTTAAGAGACTCCTGGATGAGTACATGGGACTTAATAGGATGGAGGGTTATAGGTAGGCCTAAAAGGTAGGGATATGTTCGGCACAACTTGTGGGGCCGAAGGGCCTGTTTGTGCTGTAGTTTTCTATGTTTCTATTATCCTTGAGTGGATCAACCCTTTCCCTGGTTACCCTCTTGCTCTTTACATACGTATAAAATGCCTTAAGATTTTCCTTAATCCTGTTTGCCAACGACCCCTTTTCGCCCTCCTAACTCCTTCCTTAAGTTCCTTCTTACGTTCTTTATATTCTTCAAAGGCTTCATCTGTCCTAAGCCTTTTAGATGTTACAAATCCTTCCTTTTTCTTTTTGACAAGGTTCATAATATCCCTCATTATCCAGGGTTCCCGATACTTGCCACACTTATCCTTCATCCTAACAGGTACATGCCAGTCCTGAATTCCAATCAATTGACATTTGAAAGACTCCCACATGTCGGATGTTGATTTACCCTCAAACAGCCTCCCCCCAATCTACACTCTCCAGATCCTGTCTAATGTTGTTATAGTCTTCCCCCAATTTAACACCTTCGCCCGAGGACCACTCTTGTCCTTATCCACAAGCACCTTAAAACTTATGGAATTATGATCATTGTTCCCAAAATGCCCTCCTCTGAAATTTCAATCACCTGGCCAGGCTCATTCCCCAATATCAGATCTAATATAGCTCCTTCCTGAGTTGGGCTACTTACATACTGTTTCAAGAAACCCTCCTGACGCTCCTTACAAATTCTGTCCCACCCAAGCCCCTAGCAGTAGGTGAGTTCCAATTAATATAGGGAAAGTTAAAATCACCCACCAAAACAGCCCTGTTGTTTTTGCATCTTTCCAAAATCTGTCTGCATATCTGCTCCTCTATCTCCTGCTGGCTGTTGGGTAGCCTATAATAAATCCCCAACATTGTGACTGCACCCTTCCTGTTCCTGAGCTCTACACATATTGCCTCACTGCCTGAACCCTCCAAGGTGTCGTCCAGCAGTACAGCTGTGATATTCTCCTTAACCAGCCATACAACTCCCCCATCCCTTTTACATCCCCCTCTATTCTGCCTGAAGCATCTAAATCCTGGAATCTTTAGCTGCCAATCTTTCCCTCTTTCTACCAAGTCTCTGTAATAACAACAACATCATACTAATATAAGTACTAATCCAAGCTCTAAGTTCATCTGTCTTACCTGTTATACTCCTGGCATTGAAACAAATGCACTTCAGACCACCAGTCCCACTGTGTTCAACAACTACTCCCTGCCTGCTCTTCCTCTTCATCTTCCTGGCCTTAGTCTGTAGCTCTCCCTCTGTTATTTCTCCTGCTGACCTACTGCTCTGGTTCCCACCCCCCTGCCATACTAGTTCAAACCCTCCCGAGTGACTCTAGCAAATCCACCTGCCAGGATAATGGTGCCCCTCCAGTTTAGGTGTAACTCGTCCTTCTTGTACAGGTTCCACTTCTCCCAGAAGAGATCCCAATGATCAAGATATCTGAAACCCTCCCTCCTACACCAGCTCTTTAGCCACATGTGGAGCTGCACCATCTTCCTATTTCTAGCCTCATTGGCATGTGGCACAGGAAGTAGATTACAGACCTTGAGGTCCTCTTTTTTTAACTTACTACCTAACTCCCTGAACTCCCCTTGCAGGATCTTGTCACTCTTCCTGCCTATGTCATTAGTACCAATGTGTACCATGATCTCTGGCTGTTCACCCTCCCCTTTCACAATGTCCCATGCCCATTCAGAGATATCCTTGGTCCTGGCACCAGGGAGGCAACATACCATCCTGGAGTCTCTTTCCAGTAAGAGTTTTAACAACACCAGGTTAAAGTCCAACAGGTTTATTTGGTAGCAAATACCATTAGCTTTCGGAGCGCTGCTCCTTCCTCAGATGGAGTGGAAATGTGGACATTTCCACTGCATCTGACGAAGGAGCAGCACTCCAAGAGCTAATGGTATTTGCTACCAAATAAGCCTGTTGGACTTTAACCTGGTGTTGTTAAAACTCTTACTGTGTTCACCCCAGTCCAATGCTGGCATCTCCACATCACGTCTCTTTCCAGGCCACAGAAACGCCTGTCTGCGCCCCTGACTATAGAGTCCCCTATAACTATCGCTCTTCTGTGCCTTGATCCCCCTGCTGAACAACAGATCCAGTCATGGTGCCACTGCTCTGGCTGCTGCTGCTGTTATCCCCTGATAGGCCATCCCCCCCCAACAGTATCCAAAATGGTATACTTGTTAGAGAGGGAGACGACCACAGGGGATTCCTACACTGTCTGCCTACCCCTTCTGGCGGTCACCCATCTATCTATCTGCACCTTGGGTGTGACCACATCTCTAAAGCTTTTATCTAAGACGCTTTCCGCCATCTTTATCCTCCTAAGTGCATCCAACTGCTGCTCCAGCCAATCCATGTGGTCTGGGAGGAGCTGCAATTGGGAGCACTTCCTGCAGATGTAAGGGATACGGACTGCGTAGAGGCAAAAGGTCTTAAGTTTAGAAAGGTATCATGTTGGTGTAGGCTTGGTGTAGGCTTGGTGTAGGCTTGGTGTAGGCTTGGTGTAGGCTTGGTGTAGGCTTGGTGTAGGCTTGGTGTAGGTTTGGTGTAGGCTTGGTGTAGGCTTGGTGTAGGCTTGGTGTAGGCTTGGTGTAGGCTTGGTGTAGGCTTGGTGGGCTGAAGGGCCTGTTCCTGTGCTGTAATACTCTTTGTTATTCTTTCTTTGTGCTGCGCTGACGCTCTGAAAGAGAGTTGTCCTTTATCCAAAATCCCTGCTATTTGTCCACAACCCTTCCAGACCCTCATCCTCGGGAAGCTGTCCAACTCCCTTCAAGATAATTTAGGGAATTGCCTTGAACCACTTGCTCAAGCAGCACATTTAAAGTCCTGACATATCTGAAAAACGATTCCTCATTTCCCCTCAAGATTTTTTCCCATAGATTTTTCAATCTATGGCCTCTGGTTACTGACTGATTTGCCAGAGGAAAGGAGCTTTCCATCAACATCTCTTAAACCTTTGCCTGCTTACCGAGAAACTAAGTGACAAGGATTAGTTGGATCTTCTTTCAAAGAGCAGGGACAATGGGCTCCTTTCAACAATGTAAGCCAAAAGTAACTCCAGTACAATTGATGCGATGTTCTAAAATACCCAGAGATGTTTGCTCTTTTCTCTGTACAGATGCCAGACTTGCTGAGTAGTTTCTGCTTTTTATTTATTTCAATTTCAGAACAGGAAAAGCTTCAGAATTCAAGCATCATCTTACCCACAATCCTCCAGCCAACTCTTGATTTTATCAACAGAACATCCTGTGAAAATAAACAGGAAACAGTCAGAGCGAGTTTCAGAAAAACAGTGGACCATCAACTCCTCTGCGCCATTCCTCAGGCTCAGTTACTTCCGCCTCGCTCCCTGTGTCTTAGAACATAGAACATAGAAAGCCACAGCACAAACAGGCCCTTCGGCCCACAAGTTGCGCCGATCACATCCCCACCTCTAGGCCTATCTATAGCCCTCAATCCCATTAAATCCCATGTACTCATCCAGAAGTCTCTTAAAAGACCCCAACGAGTTTGCCTCCACCACCACCGACGTCAGCCGATTCCACTCACCCACCACCCTCTGAGTGAAAAACTTACCCCTGACATCTCCTCTGTACCTACCCCCCAGCACCTTAAACCTGTGTCCTCTCGTAGCAACCATTTCAGCCCTTGGAAATAGCCTCTGAGAGTCTACCCTATCCAGACCTCTCAACATCTTGTAAACCTCTATCAGGTCACCTCTCATCCTTCGTCTCTCCAGGGAGAAGAGACCAAGCTCCCTCAACCTATCCTCATAAGGCATGCCCCCCAATCCAGGCAACATCCTTGTAAATCTCCTCTGCACCCTTTCAATGGCTTCAACATCTTTCCTGTAATGAGGTGACCAGAACTGCGCGCAGTACTCCAAGTGGGGTCTAACCAGGGTCCTATAAAGCTGCAGCATTATCTCCCGACTCCTAAACTCAATCCCTCGATTAATGAAGGCCAGTACGCCGTACGCCTTCTTGACCGCATCCTCCACCTGCGAGGCCGATTTAAGAGTCCTATGGACCCGGACCCCAAGGTCTTGGGTACTCCTGAGATTCCTCTGGTTCATTGTAAGATTTACAAATTCCAAATAAGCAGTTCAGTTTTCACGACATCAACAACTTATTCTGATTGTTATTATTAAATAGATGCAGGACATTCTACAAAGGGAGCAATCAATCAGTGAGGAGAAACTTCAGCCTTGGTGAGACAGAGACCAGGGATGGCATTTACCAATCATGTGTTTCACAGCGACAGGAGGTGGACGGATTGTCATTGGCCAGCGGGGGCACCAGAAGGTCCCACCACTGTCAACAAGTTTTCCCATTAATTGCCCCCCTCGCTTCAGAAATCCCAGGGATGTACTATCAGCAGGACTGGAAGATCTCATCGCAGTGAACAGCCAGAAAGTCCTGGTTTATATTTGGGAATTTGGTTCAAATTGGGAATTCGGTCCAAAGGGGTGCTTTTGGTAACGCTTACGACAAGAAGTGCAACTTAGAATAGAGTGCTGAGAGTTAGGTTCAACGTCCCATTCCCACGCCATTCCAGTTTAACCCCTCCCCGACAGCTCTAGCAAATACCAACACCACCACCCCCCACCCCCGAGGACATTGGTCCCAGTCCTGCCCAAATGCAACCCGTCCTGCTTTCCAGTCCCACTTTCCCCAGAACCAGTTCCAATGTCCCAGGATTTGGAATCTCTCCCTCCTACATCGTTTCTCCACCCACAATGCTGTTAGGCAGGGAGTTCAAAGATTTTGACCCAGCAATAGTAAAGGAATGGCGATATATTTCCAAGTCAGGATGGTGAGTGACTTGGAGGGGAATCTTTAGGTGGTGCTGTTCCCAGGTATCTGCTGCTCTTGTCTTTCTTTGTGATAGAGGTCACAGGTTTGGAAGGTGCTGTCGAAGGAGCCTTGGAAAGTTGCTGCAGTGTGATGGTACGCACTGCTGCCACTGAGCGTCATTGGTGGAGGGAGTGGATATTTGTAGATGTGGTGCCAATCCAGTGGGCTGCTTTGTCCTGGATGGTGTTGAGCTGCACCCATCCAGGCCAGTGGACAGTATTCCATCACACTCCTCACTTGTGCATTGGGTAAGCTTTGGGGATTCAGGAAGTGACACTATTCAGGATTCCCAGCCTCTGAGCTATACTTGTAGCCACAGTATCTATATGGCTGATCCAATTCAGTTTCTGGTCAATGGTAACCCCCAGGATGTTGATACTGGGGGATTCAGCAATGGTAATGCCACTGAATGTCAAGAGCGATATTTGGATTCTCACTTCCTTCAACATCCTTGGATGCATCTCATCCAGTTCCAGCGTCTTGTCAACTTTCAGTTCCAATGTCCCAGGACTTGTGTTGGACCAATGTTCAGTATTTTTAGCACTCCCTCCTTATCAATTTTGACCTCTTCCAAGAATAGAATTTCCTCAGCTGTCACCATGTCCTGGGTAGCATCTACCTCCTTAGTAAAGACGGATGAAAAGTATTCATTTAATATCTCACCATGCCCCCTGTCTCCCAGTGTAAATTCCCTTTTAGGTCCCTAATCAACCCTATTCCTCCTTTCACAATCCTTTTACTATTTATCTGCCTATAGAAGACTTTGGGATTCCCCCTTTTTGTTGGCTGCCAGTCTTTTCCCAGATCCCTCTTTGCTTCTCTGTGTTTTTTCACCTCCCCACGGAACCTCCTGGATTCCTCGTGGTTCTCAATTGTATTTTCTACCTGACACAAATCATATGCACACTTTTTATTCCCTATCTTAATTTCTATTTCCTTTTTCAACCAGTTAGCTCTTGATTTGTTTTCCCTACGTTTCCCTTTTCGGGAATATACCTGGACTATTTCCAGACCATTTCTGTTTTGAAGGTAGCCCATCGTTCAACTACAGTTTTTCCCACAACCTTTCCTCCCAGTCTAACCGGCCCAGCTCCGTTCTTGCCCCATTGAAGTCGGCTCTCCCCCAGTTAATTATTTTTACTCTGGATTGCCTGTTATCCTTTTTGATCATCACCCTAAACCTTACAATGCAATGATCACTGTCTCCTAAATGTTCCCCCACTGACACTTCATCCACTTGGCCCACCTCATTTC
This sequence comes from Mustelus asterias, assembly GCF_964213995.1. Classification (NCBI taxonomy): domain Eukaryota; kingdom Metazoa; phylum Chordata; class Chondrichthyes; order Carcharhiniformes; family Triakidae; genus Mustelus; species Mustelus asterias. Next base: position 560,727 of record NC_135827.1, read on the forward strand.
CAAGAACCAGATCCCACACTGCACCCTTTCTTGTTGGACTGGATACATACTGCTGTAGGACACTTTCCTGGACACATTCTTGGAACGTTTCCCCTCTCCATCCTTTACACTATCACGGTCCCAGTCTGCATTTGGGTAATTAAAGTTCCCCATTATAACTACTCTGTAATGTTTGTATCACTCTGTACTTTCCCGGTTCTTCTTCTTCCTTCTCACTAATGGGCAGTCTATAGATCACACCGAGCAATGTGAATTCACTCTGTGTTCCTTAGCTCTAGCCAAATTGATTCTGTCCTTGAACCCTCTGGGACGTCCTCTTTCTCCAGCACTTCAATGCTCTTCCTAACCAATACCACCACCCCTCCCCCTTTCATTCCATTTCTATCTTTTCCTGAACACCTTGTACCTAGGTATATTTAACACCCAGTCCTGACCTTCCTTGAGCCTGGTTTCTCTTATCACCACAACACTATATTTCCATGTTGCAATCTGCGCCTGTAACTCGCCAATCTTAGTTACTCTCCTCCGTGCATTCACAATAACCCTGATTTAGACATCATTACTTTCTCCCTTACTCTGACTTCATTGATTAACTTACTATCCACTATACTAGTGCTTTCTGTCTCTCCCAGTATTTTGTCCATTCTGGTATTTCTCTCCAATATTTTCTCTTCGTTGCCACACCCCTGTCAAATTAGTCTAAACCCTCCCAACAGCAAAACTCCCCGCAAGGAACTCAGTCCCAGCTCTATTCAGATGCAATCCATCTGGCTTGTACAGGTGCCATCTCCCCGGAGCCAGTGTCAGCTTCCCAGTAAGCTAAAGCCCTCCCTCCTGCACCATCTTTCCAGCCACACAGTCATCTGCCTTATCCTCCTATTTCTGTACTTACTTTCACGAGACACTGGGAGCAATTCGGAGATTACTACATTTGAGGTTCTGCTTGCTAATTGTCCACCTAGCTCCCCAAATTCGAATTGCAAGCCCCCATCCCCTTCCTAGCTAAGTCATTTGAAGCAATGTGGGCCACGACCTCTGGCTGTTCAGCCTCGCCAGAAGAATGTCCTGCAGCTGCTCTATGACATCCTTGACCCTGCTACTAGGGAGGCAATATACCATCCTGGAGTCACGTCTATAGCCACAGAAACAACTGTCTGTTCCCCTAATTAACCAACTGTTCTTCCCTTCTCCTTCCTCCCCTCCTATACAGGCGAGTCACTCGTGGTGCCAGAGATCTGGTTCTGACTGCACTCCTCTGAGTAACCAATGCCTTCACCAGCTTCCAAAACAGAAAGCTGATTTCTTAATGGGGCCTCAGGGTACTTCTGAACTATCTGGCTGGTCCTCTTGGACTGCCTGCTGATCATCCATTTTCTCTGCTGCAGGCCTTTAAGAGGCGGTGTGACCACCTCGCTGAATGTGCTGTCCACGTAACTCTTAGCCTCACGGATGATCCACAGTGACTCCAGGTGCTGCTCCAGCTCAGAAATCCGGAGCTCCAGTTTCTGCAGCTGGGAGCGCTTCCCACACATGTGGTCATCTCAGACATCGGTAACGTCCATGACTTCACATATATTACAGGACACACATTCCACTCGACTGAGTTGCCCTGCCATGTCCTAACTTCCGTTCACCTGTGTGAACTCTTCTATTTTGGATTACTTGTATTATCTTACTATATTGGCCTTAACTTTCCCTTATTTCAGATGTGAGTTTTTCACACGCAGCCTTTAAACTGAGCACTTACTGGCTAATAAATTACCCGTTTCCTGTGTCTTCAAGTTGTGATGTGGAGATGCCGGCGTTGGACTGGGGTAAGCACCGTAAGAAGTCTCACAACACCAGGTTAAAGTCCAACAGGTTTATTTGGTAGCACAAGCCACTAGCTTTCGGAGCGCTGCCCCTTCATCACCTGATGAAGGAGCAGCACTCCAAAAGCTAATGGCTTGTGCTACCAAATAAACTTATTGGACTTTAACCTGGTGTTGTGAGACTTCTTCAAGTTGTGTCAGTTAATAAGGCCATAAAGAAGCAAGCAAAACAGCGGAGTTCCTTTTTTGGGGTAGAATTTAAATTAAACCTGTATCGAACAAGCTTTGACAAAGGGTCAGCTGGACTCGAAACATTAGCTCTTTTCTCTCCTTACAGATGCTGCCAGACCTGCTGAGATTTTCCAGCATTTTCCAGGAACACCAGAAGCTAGCAGAGAAAGCTACACAACAAGCAAATTCCTCAAAATAAACAGTACACAAGAATGATCCCAAAGCACACTGTCGACTGCACGATCCAAGCACCTTAACATGTGAGGGCAACTTTCACCTGAAAGACTCTTACCTGATTGAGTCCAGTGGGAGCTCTCACTGAAAAAAAACAGCGTGAATTACTCCAGTTTTGACACAAATTCAACATTTAGAATTTTTGAGGGGGGGGAGTTCCGCCCAGTTGTGTAGATGAGGGTGGTGCAGTTGATGTAGTTTATATGGATTTCAGCAAAGCCTTTGACAGGGTCCCACATGGGAGACTTACAAAGAAGGTAAATTCAAATAGGATACAGGGTAATTTGATAAAATGGATTCAAAATTGGCTCAGTTGGAGGAGACAGAGGGTGATGATGGAAGTGACTGGAAGCCAGTGTCCAGTGGCGTACCATAGGGATCTGTATTGGATCCCCTATTATTCGTCATTTATATAAATGACATTGATGACTATGTGGGGGCTAGGATTAGTAACTTTGTGGATAACACAAAGATTGGCGGAGTGTCTTGGGCTACAAGTAGATATAGACGGAATGGTCAAATGGGCAGGTAAGTGGCAGATGGAATTTAACCCTGAAAAGTGTGAGGTGATACACTTTGGAAGGAGTAATTTGACAAGAAGCTATTCAATGAATGGCATGACATGAGGAAGAATTTGTCCATAGATCTCTGAAGGCAGAATGATATGTTAGTAGGGTGGAGAAAAAGGCATATGGGCCTTTATCAATCAAGGCACAGGTTACAAAAGCAGGGAGGTCATGTTGGAGTTGTATGGAACTTTGGTGAGGCCACAGCTGGAGTACTGTGTGCAGTTCTGGTCGCCACATTATAGAAAGGATGTGATTCCACTGGAGGGGGTGCAGAGGAGATTCACCAGGATGCTGCCTGGGATGGAACATTTACATTATGAAGAGAGGCTGGATAGGCTTGGGTTGCTTTTGTTGGCCATGATGTGGAGATGCCGGCGTTGGACTGGGGTAAGCACAGTAAGAAGTCTCACAACACCAGGTTAAAGTCCAACAGGTTTATTTGGCAGCACTAGCTTTTGGAATCTCAAGCTCCTTCATCAGGTGAGTGAGGACTTGTGTTCACAAACAGGGCATATACAGACACCAGCTCAATTTACAAGATAATTGTTGGAACGCGAGTCTTTACAGGTAATCAAGTCTTAAAGGTACAGACAATGTGAGTGAAGAGAGGGTTAAGCACAGGTTAAAGAGATGTGTATTGTCTCCAGCCAGGGCAGTTAGTGAGATTTTGCAAGCCCAGGCAAGTCGTGGGGGTTACAGATAGTGTGGCATGAACCCAAGATCCCGGTTGAGGCCATCCTCATGTGTGCTGAACTTGGCTATCAGTTTCTGCTCAGCAATTCTGCGTTGTCGTGTGTCGTGAAGGCCGCCTTGGAGAACGCTTACCCGAAGATCAGAGGCTGAATGCCCGTGACTGCTGAAGTGTTCCCCGACTGGAAGGAAACACTCCTGCCTGGTGATTGTCAAGTGGTGTTCATTCATCCGTTGTCGTAGTGTCTGCATGGTCTCCCCAATGTACCTTGCAAAATCTCACTAACTGTCCTGGTTGGAGACAATACGCATCTCTTTAACCTGTGTTTGGCCCTCTCTCCACTCACATTGTCTGTACCTTTAAGACTTGATTACCTGTAAAGACTCGCATTCCAACCATTCATAGAAATCATAGAAACCCTACAGTACAGAAAGAGGCCATTCAGCCCATCGAGTCTGCACCAACCACAATCCCACCCAGGCCCTACCCCCATATCCCCTTATCTTGTAAATTGGGTTTGTGTCTGTATACACCCTGTTTGTGAACACAAGTCCTCACTCACCTGATGAAGGAGCGAGACTCTGAAAGCTTGTGCTACGAAATAAACCTGTTGGACTTTAACCTGGTGTTGTGAGATTTCTTATTGTTTTGTTGGAGCAGAGAAGACTGAGGGGCGACCTGATCGAGGTGTACAAGATTATGAGAGATATGGCAGAGTGGTTTAAGAGCTGTTCCCCTTAGTTGAAGGGTCAGTCACAAGGGGACAAAGGTTCAAAGTGAGGGGCAGGAGATTTAGAGGGGGATATGAGGAAAAACATTTTTATCCAGAAGTTTGGAATGTGCTGCCGGGAGGGTGGTAGAGGCAGGTTGCCTCACATTCTTTAAAAGGTACCTGGATGAGCACTTGGCACATCAGAACATTCCAAGTGCTGGTAAATAGGATTAGGTAGGAGGCCAGGTGTTTCTCACATGTTTTTTGGTGCCGACTCCATGGGCTGAAAGTCCTCTTCTGCACTGTGTAATTCTGTGATTCTGGGCTAGAAGTTCTAAGAAATTATATCCATCAGTAAAAACTGAATAGGCTGAGACTGTAATCTCCAGGAAAGACAAGACGAAGGGGTGAGGATGGAGGAGGGAGAATGGGGATGGGGGAGGGGGGCGGGGGGGGGGGGGCGCGGTGGGAGGATGGGGTAATTCTGAAGGTGGGGTAACTGTGGGGGGGAGAGAGGATGGGGTGATTGGGAGGGGTGGAATGGGGTGATTGTGGGGGGGATGAGGTGGTTGGGAAACGGATGAATTTCAATAAGAGGGAAGATTCTGTTCAGTTGACATCAATTTGATGGAAGAGCAGAGAGATCCAGGAACACCAGAAGCTAGCAGAGAAAATAACACAACAAGCAAATTCCTCAAAATAAACAACACGAGAATGATCCCAAAGCAAACTGTCCACTGCACGATCCAAGCACCTTAATGTGTTGAGAGCAACTTTCACCTGAAAAACTCTTACCTGAATGAGAGATTGTATCTGTGAGGTTCTCGTCCACAGTCTGCCACTGAGCTCTGCTCCGGGCCCATGCTCTGCGTTTTCGAGACGAGCTCTTCTCCCAGCAAGAGAGGCTTTGAGGAGATGAAAGCTCCATCCTGTCACTCACTACAGAACATCAGGGAAAATAATTTGGAAAAACAATCAATTCACTCCCACCTCCAGAGCACTTTGCACAACTTCAGAACATCCACGTTTACAATGCATAACATCATAAGAGCAGAAGTAGTCCATCTGGCCCAATAAGTCTACTCCACCATTCAATGAGATCATGATTGATCTGATATGATAATCCTCAGCTCCACGCTCCCGCCTTATCCCCATTACCCTTGAATCCCTTACTGATTAAAAATCTGTCCATCTCAGCCTTGAACATATTTAACAACCCAGCCTCTCCAGCAAAGAATTCCACCGATTCACTACCCTCAGAGGAGAAATTTCTCTTCATTCTCTGTCTTAAATGGATGATCCCTTACTCTGAGATTATGCCCTCAGGTTTTAGGCCCTCCTACAAGGGGAAACAACCTCTTGGCATCTACCCTGTCAAGCCCCCTGAGAATCCTATCTGTCTCATAGAGTCATAGGGGTTTACAGCATGGAAACAGGCCCTTGGCCCAACTTGTCCATGCCGCCCTTTTTTTAAAACCCCTATGCTAATCCCAATTGCCCACATTTGACCCATTTCCCTCTATACCCATCATATCCATGTAACTGTCTAAATGCTTTTTAAAAGACAAAATTGTACCCGTCTCTACTACTACATCTGGCAGCTTGTTCCAACACTCACCACCCTCTGTGTGAAATAATTGCCCCTCTGGACACTTTTGTATCTCTCCCCTCTCACCTTAAACCTATGCCCTCTAGTTTTAGACTCCCCTACCTTTGGGAAAAGATATTTTCTGTGCCCCTCATTATTTTATAGACCTCTATAAGATCACCCCTCAGCCTCCTACGCTCCAGAGAAAGAAGTCCCAGTCTACCCAGCCTCTCCTTATAATCCAAACCATCAAGTCCCGGTAGCATCCTAGTAAATCTTTTCTGCACTCTTTCTAGTTTAATAATATCCTTTCTATAATAGGGTGACCAGAACTGCACACAGTATTCCAAATGTGGCCTTACCAATGTCTTGTACAACTTCAACAAGACGTCCCAACTGCTGTATTCAATGTTCTGACCGATGAAACCAAGCATGCCAAATGCCTTTTTCACCACTCTGCTCACCTGTAACTCCACTTTCAAGGAGCTATGAACATGTACCCCGAGATCTCTTTGTTCTGTAACTCTCCCCAACGCCTTACCATTAACTGAATAATTCCTGCCCTGGTTCAATCTACCAAAATGCATCACCTCGCATTTGTCTAAATTAAACTCCATTTGCCATTCGTCAGCCTACTGGCCCAATTGATCAAGATCCCATTGCAATCGGAGATAACTTTCTTCACTGTCCACTATGCCACCAATCTTGGTGTCATCTGCAAACTTGCTAACCATGCCTCCTATATTCTCATCCAAATCATTGATATAAATGACAAATAACAGTGGACCCAGCACTGATCCCTGAGGCACACTGCTGGTCACAGGCCTCCAATTTGAAAAACAACTCTCTACAACCAGCATCTGGCTTCTGTCAAGACACCAATTTTGTATCCATTTAGATACCTCACCCTGGATCCCATGAGATTTAACCTTATGCAACAACCTACCATGCAGTACCTTGTCAAAGACCTTGCTAAAATCCATGTAGACAACATCAACTGCACTGCCCTCATCTACCTTCTTGGTTACCCCTTCAAAAAACTCAATCAAATTTGTGAGACATGATTTTCCACTCACAAAGCCATGCTGACTGTTCCTAAGCAGTCCTTGCGTTTCTAAATCCCTGTCGATCCTGTCTCTCAAAATACCTTTCAACAGCTTCCCCACCACAGATGTGAGGCTCACTGGCCTGTAGTTTCCAGGCTTTTCCCTGCAGCCCTTTTTAAACAAAGGCACAGCATTTGCCACTCTCCAATCTTCAGGCACTTCACCCGTGCTTATCGATGATTCAAATATCTCTGCTAGGGGACCTGCAATTTCCTCCCTAGCCTCCCACAATGTCCTGGGATACACTTCATCAGGTCCTAGGGATTTATCTACCTTGATGTGCTTTAAGACTTCTAGCACTTCCTTCTCTGTAATATGCACAGTCCTCAAGACATCACTATTTATTTCCCCAAGTCCCCTAACATCTATGCTTTTCTCAATAGTGAATACTGCTGAGTAATATTCATTTAGGATCTCACCCATCTCTTGTGGATCCGCACATAGATGACCTTGTTGATCCTGAAGAGGCCCTACTCTCTCTCTTATTACTCTTTTGGCCTTTATGTATTTGTAGAATGTCTTTGGATTCTCCTTTGCCTTATCAGCCAAAATAATCTCTTGTCCCATTTTGGCCCTCTTAATTTCTCTCTTAACACTACTCCTACACCCCCTATACTCTTCAAGGGATTCACTTGATCCCAGCTGTCTATGCATCTCATGCGTCTCTTTCTTCTTCTTGACAAGGGCCTTAATATCCCGAGTCATCCAGGGTTCCCTACTTCTGCCAGCCTTGCCCTTCACTCTAAGAAGAATGTGTTTACCCTGAACCCTGGTTAACACACATTTGAAAGCGTGCCACTTACCAGATGTCCCTTTGTCTTCCCACAGACTCCCCCAATTAACTTTTGAAAGTTCCTGTCTGATACCATCAAAATTGGCCTTGCCCCAATTTAGAATATTAACTTTTGGGCCAGACCTATCATTCTCCATAGCTATCTTAAAACTAATGGAATTATGGTCACTGGTCGCAAAGTGATCCCTCACTAAAACGCCTGTCACCTGCCCTTCCTTATTTCCCAAGAGGAGGTCAAGTTTTGCCCCCTCTCTAGTCAGGCCATCCACATACTGAATGAGAAATTCCTCCTGAATACACTCAACAAATTTCTCTCCATCCAACCCTCTAATGCTATGGCTGTCCCAGTCAATGTTGGGAAAGTTAAAGTCTCCGACTATTACCACCCTATTTTTCGTGGAGCTATCTGTAATCTCCTTACATATTTGCTCCTCAATTTCCTGCCGACAATTTGGGGGCCTATCGTACAACCCTATCAAAGTGATTTCCCCCTTCTTATTTCTCCGTTCTACCCATATAGACTCAGTGGCCAAACCCTCGGATATATCCCCTCTCAGTACGGCCGTGATGCTTCCCCTAATCAAAAGTGCAACTCTCCCTCCTCTCTTACCTCCTGTTCTATCTTTCCTATAGCATCTGTACCCTGGAACATTGAGCTGCCAGTCCTGTCCCCCCCTTAGCCATGTTTCAGTAAGATTGCCTCTCATTCTTCTAAACTCCAATGAGTACAGGCCCAACCTGCTCAACCTCTCATAATAAAATCCCTCCCTACCCGGCATCAACCTAGTGAACCTTCTCTGGACTGCCTCTAATGCCAGTATATCTTTGCTTAGATAAGGGGACCAAAACTGTTCACAGTATTTCAAGCGTGGCCTTGTCTAGGTTTAGCAAAACATCTCGATTGTTATACTCGATTCCCTTTGAAGTAAAGGCCAATATTCCATTTGCCTTCCTGATGACCTGCTGAACTTGCATGCTAGCTTTTTGTGATTTATGCACGAGGGCCCGAAAAACCCTCTGTGCCTCAGCTTTCTGCAGCTTTTCTCCATTTAAATAATATTCAGCTCCTTTATTCTTCCTACCAAAATGCATAACTATTTTTCGACAATATCTTCCATCTGTCAAGTTTGTGCCCACTCATCTAAGCTGTCTATATCATTCTGTGGACTATTCCAAGATGTCGCCGGATCGAGGCGTCTTCTTGCAAGCTGTGCCCGGCATACCTTCTAATTCTATCTTTTACTCTCATCATCACCACTTTCCTTCCCACTTATTTTTGTGTCATTCACAAACTTGGAAATATTACATTCACTTCCCTCACCCAAGTCATTCATATACAGTAAATGATTGTGACCTCAGCATTGATCCCTGTGGCACTCCACTAGTTACAAGTTGCCATCCTGAAAATGCGCTTCTCATCCCAAATTCTCTGTCTTCTGTCAGTTCGCATGGTTTCTCCTTCATGAAGCCATGCTGACTCTGCTTGATTATCATAGAATCCCTACAGTGCAGAAGGAGGCCATTTGGCCCATCAAGTCTGCACCGACCACAATCCCACCCAGGCCCTATCCCCATAGCCCCACATATTTACCCTCCTAATCCCCTGACACTAGGGTCAATTTAGCATGGCCAATCAACCTGACCCGCACATCTTTAGAGTATATTATGTATTTCTAAATGCTTTGCTATGACATACTATATAAAGGACTCCAACATTTTCCCAATGACAGATGTTAAGCTAGTTAGCTTTTACCATTATTAGTTCTTTCAGAGTTAGATGTGGAGGGGAACTTCCAGAGTAAATATTTCACTACACTGTCCTCATCAAACACTCCCGGGTCAGATACAACATGGGGTTAGATGCAGAGTAAATTTCCCTCTAGACTGTCCCCATCAAACACTCCCTAGACAAGTATAGCACAGGATTAGATACAGAGTAAAGCTCCCTCTACACTGTCCCTATCAAACACTCCCAGGACAGGTACAGCACGGGGTTAGGTACAGAGTTAAGCTCCCTCTACACTGTCCCTATCAAACACTCCCAGGACAGGTACAGCACAGGGTTAGATACAGAGTAAAGCTCCCCCTACACTGTCCCTATCAAACACTCCCAGGACAGGTACAGCACAGGGTTAGGTACAGAGTAAAGCTCCCTCTACACTGTCCCTATCAAACACTCCCAGGACAGGTACAGCACAGGGTTAGGTACAGAGTAAAGCTCCCTCTACACTGTCCCTATCAAACACTCCCAGGACAGGTATAGCACAGGGTTAGATACAGAGTAAAGCTCCCCCTACGCTGTCCCCCATCAAACACTCCCAGGACAGGTACAGCACAGGGTTAGGTATAGAGTAAAGCTCCCTCTACACTGCCCCCATCAAACACTCCCAGGACAGGTACAGCACGGGGTTAGATACAGAGTAAAACTCCCTCTACACTGTCCCCATCAAATACTCCCAGGACAGGTACAGCATGGGGTTAGATATAGAGTATGCTAACTGGCCTGTAAGTTATGTATTTTTTTGTCCCCTTCCATTTTTGAATAAATTTGGGAGTTTTCCAATCCTCTGGGACTTTTCCAGAATTTAAAGATTCTTGGAAGATTATTTCCAGTGCATCCACTATCTTTGTAGCTACTTCCTTTAATACCATAGGGTTTAATCCATTTTTCTCCAAAAGTGCATATATCCTGCCCCTCAGTATTTTCTCCAAAAGCTTCTCCACCACTGAGGTCAAGCTCACCGGCCTATAATTTTCTGGATTATCCCTGTTTCCTTTCTTGACAAGGGAACAACATTGGTTATTCTCCAGTTTTCTGGAACCTCACCTGTGGTCAAAGAGGATGTGAAGATATCTGTTAAGGCCCCAACTATTTCTTCCCTTGCCTCCCGCAGTAACCTGGGATAGATCCCATCCGACCCAGGGGACTTGTCTACATTAAAGCAATTTAGAACACTCAACACTTCCTTATTCGATATATTGACATTCTCTAGAGCATTCACACACCTATCCCTGACCTCAACACCCATCATATACTTCTCCTTGGTGAATACCGATACAAAGTACTCATTAATGATTTCACCCATTTCCTGTAGCTCCATGCATAACTTCCCTCCATTGTCCTTTAATGGGCCAAGTTTTCTCTTGCTCTTGCTACCCTCTTGCTCCTAATATATGCATAAAAAGTCTTGAGATTCTCCTTGACCCCGTTTGCTAAAGATGTGGAGATGCCAGCATTGGACTGGGGTGAGTCACCTGATGAAGGAGCAGTGCTCCGAAAGCCCGTGATTCCAAATAAACCTGTTGAACTTTAACCTGGTGTTGTGAGACTTCTTACTGTTTGCTAAAGACATTTCATAGCCCCTTTTAGCCCTCCTAATTCCACATTTAAGTTCCTTCCTACTTTCACTATACTCCTCAAAGGCTTGATCTCTGGCTATCCCGTGTAGTTGTCCCTGGCCCAGTGCGACATCCGCTACTTATCAAATTATACTATGGCCACCCTGGGATTTTGATTGAAAATGCTAGCCAGGAGCTACGTATGGTGGTTTGATGCAGACATTACCGACTTGGCCAGACAGTGTGAGTCAATGCCAAGGGAATCAAAAACTCCCCCTCCCTCAGCCTCCCTACATCATAGGAGTGGCCTGGTAGATCTTGGGTAGACTTCACCGAGCCTTTTGTGGGCTCCATGTTCCCGATTATGGTCAACACGCACTCCAAATTATTGGAGCTACATCGTATGAGCATCACCACTTCCCTTACTACCATTGAGAAACTAGGACAAAGTTTCTGCACACATGGGATACCTGAAGTCCTGGTCTCTGACAATGGCACCGAGTTTCAGACCTACATGCTTTCCATTGGAATCCAACACATTAGGACAGCTCCCTATCACCTGTCATCAAAGGGTTGGCTGAATGCCATCAATAGATCTCTCCGTGAGCTTTGTTGAATATGAGCTCCCCTATTCGGCTGAATGCAGACTTTTAAGCTCGATATGTAGAAGCAAGCTATAGCATCTATAGAGACCAAACTGGCATGAGTTTTATTCCACTATAGGACTACCCTTCACAAAATGACAGGAATCGCCCAGCGGAATTATTAATGGGACGGAGGATTAAGCTGACTGTTCCCAAACCTGGCCAGGAAGGTGGAGTCCCAACAAGAGAACCAGAAGAAGAACTATGATTCTGTAAGGACAGACAGAACATTCAAAAACGGCGACCCAGTCCATGTGAGGAACTTCAGGGATGGCCTCAGTGGGTCCCCGTGATTGTAACAGAGAAAATGAGGCCCATGTCATATAAAGTCCAAAGGCAAAATAGTCAGGAAACACTTGGACCATCTCGGGAGTAGGGAGCCCATGCCAGTACAGAGGAGCAGAGTCAGTGGCTTTACAGCGTCCCCTTCGGAAGTGAAGGTCTCCAACCGCTTCACACCCCCGATCCAGTCCTGCCTCCAGCCGACCCCAGGCCGATCACTAAGCAGCGGAGAAGATCCCCCCCCCCCGCATAGCAGCGGTGCAGGGAAGACATGGACACGGTCGGGGGGGGGGGATGTTACAATGGCCACAGGGCTTTGTCAATAGATCTCCCTGCAGGCCTTGCTGAATACAAGCTCCCCGATTGGGTGAATGGAGGCTCTCCCAATAGGGAAGGAGGAGCAGGAAGTTTAAATCCAGGTGTCTCCACTCAGGCCGGCAGTCAATAGATACGGGACCGATCTGCACTCAGTAATCACTGAACGGCACTCAGATATCACTATAAATAAAGGGTGATTGGTGACAGAAGACTTGGTAAGATTATTACACCCACAAATTGAAACTCACTTCTCCCATACTAGTCTCTGAGCCAAGTATTGACCTCTCTACTTTATGTACTCCATATCACACATCTTCTGTCTTGTTCAGACTACTGGTCAAAACATCGAACATATAACACAAGTAAACACTCAAAATTACTGTGAACAAAATCTTCCCACCAGTCAGCAATAAAACTACTGTTAATATTCAGTTTTTATTGCAGTAGTTCTGACCATTTGATTCACTCGCTCTTTTGCCATTGGTTTCTTCACATTTTTACAGTGAGTTTCAGGAATCTCATGAAACCAATGTGTGTGACATTAAATTTAGAACAGTGTTCCTAATCCACTCAAATTAAACAAGAGTAGAATCCCTAGAGCACAGGAAGAGGCCATTCAGCCCATCAAGTCTGCACCGAAAGAGCATCTTACCCAGACTAACATCCCTACCTTACACCATAACCCCGCACAATTACCATGGCTAATCCACGTCACCTACACGTCTTTGGAATGTGGGAGGAAACCAGAGCACCCGGAGGAAACCCACGCAGACACGGAGAGAATGTGCAAACTCAAGGCCAGGATTGAAGGATATATTGGCATTGGAGGGAGTGCAGAGAAGGTTCACCAGGTTGATACCGGAGATGAGGGGTTTGGATTATGAGGAGAGGCTGAGGAGATTGGGTTTGTACTCGTTGGAGTTTAGAAGGATGAGGGGGGATCTTATGGAGACTTATAAGATAATGCGGGGGCTGGATAGGGTGGAGGCGGAGAGATTCTTTCCACTTAGTAAGGAAGTTAAAACTAGAGGACACAGCCTCAAAATAAAGGGGGGTCGGTTTAAGACAGAGTTGAGGAGGAACTTCTTCTCCCAGAGGGTGGTGAATCTCTGGAATTCTCTGCCCACTGAGGTGGTGGAGGCTACCTCGCTGAATATGTTTAAAGCGCGGATGGATGGATTCCTGATCGGTAAGGGAATTAAGGGTTATGGGGATCAGGTGGGTAAGTGGTACTGATCCACGTCAGATCAGCCATGATCTTATTGAATGGCGGGGCAGGCTCGAGGGGCTAGATGGCCTACTCCTGCTCCTATTTCTTATGTTCTTATGAACCCAGGTCCCTGGCGCTGTGAGACAGCAGATTGGAGTCAGCTTGCCTACTTTCCTCCAATGTTTGCTGATTTGTTTCCTCCGTTGCACCCAATGTCAGGGATTTCCGCAGGTTGAAACTCCTTCGGGTGATTGTATTAACCCATCTTATAATTAGATGCAATATATTAGGAGCCGAGACAAAAAATGGTTTTCAAACAGATAGTATAAGCAATTTGGTCAAATGGGACAAAGACAAAGATCAGAAAGAATCAGCATGAGGACAGATGGAAAGAAAGTTAGAGACCAAAAGAAATAAACTTTAAAGAACATTTCTCAGTAACGTCTGTACATATAGGATATGCAGGCCTCTTTCCACCATGTTAGTTTGAGCAGGTAAAGGCCGGCCTACCTTATGGCCTTACACACTGCATTTCACACCAAGCGTTCCACTTACCCAATGTTTCCAATGGTCACACTGATCAATCGCACTCATTTATTTCAATAATTGGAGCCACGAGCTCTCTGACATGTTGTCCAGTGATTGGTTTGCTCTAACAGACACTAATTTCAGTCCTGAGTCTCTCACAATGTGAGTAGGAAAGGGGAAGCTGCGCGAGTTCAACTGTCTAACCACGGTTAAACCACTTCCTGTGTATGTACCAGCTTCGATGTGACGCACGACACCGATACTCACAATTCTTATCAAACATGAATGCTTTGGAATTTATTGACCTGCTGAAGAATTGTCTTCATGTAGATGAAGAAATTAATTATGGATTATATCTCAAGTAAAAAAAATGTTTTCTGCTGTTACTGACCTGACACTTCTCACCAGTCAGCGTTTTGGTTTCAGTTACTCAGAGCTCAAACACCTCAAGCCGTTTTCCTGCCCAACTGTTTAATTTACTGGGACAGAAAACGTCATTCCGCTCGCTCCTCAAAACTGTGCTGGTGTTTTTCATAATCTGAGTGACACAGAATCATAGCCTGAGGATACGGGGCAGACTGTTTAGGACTGAGATGAGGAGAAATTTCTTCACCCAGAGAGTGGTCAGCCTCTGGAATTCGCTACCACGGAAGGCAGTTGAGGCCAAGATACTGGGAGTGATTTTACCATTGCGTTGTGCCCGTTTTCGGGCGCGACGTGGTCGTAAAGTGGGGCGTAAAGCAATTAGCACGATTGGCACGGGTTTGCACGACCGGCGCCATTTTATGAGCACCGGATTTCCGGTGCTGTCAGCCTCACACTGGAAATGGGTGAGAGACAGGTTAATGTATGGAACTTTATTTTGATATTGTTTAACATCCGTTTAGCGAGCCCGGTGCTCAATTATCCGGGCTCACCCCCCTTTAAGACCTCATCGGGAAAGGTTCACGCCGGCAAGGAGTAGTCATGCTCCTTATGAACGGAGAGCTGTCAACCAGGCCTCGCCGGTGGAACCGGAGGCCATTGAGGCCCCCCCGGGGAGGCAAGGGGATTGCCCCTTGGGCAGTGTCAAACTGGCATCGAGGAAATGCCCACCAGGCACCTGGGAAATGCCCACTGGGGCGGTGCCAGGAAGTGGGGCTAATGGGGGGTGGGGTCAATGGGGGCAGGGTCAGTGGGGGAGAGGCTAATGGGGTGACTCTGCAGCGATCGGTGGGGGGTGGGGGAAGCAGCGGGGCCACGATCGGTGGGGGAGGGAGGGGGTCTGTGATTGGTCAGGGTGGCTGGGAGAAGAGGGTCTGTGGGGGCTGCATCTCAGGCTGCGGGCCCCCGTGATTGCAGGGGGGGGAAGCTGCTTCAGGCTGCCTGCACTAGCAGGGGCCTGACAGCTCTCTTTTCTGTCAGACCCCAGCATCAGAGGCCTGCACATGCGCACTACCGTCAAGCCCCGCCCACAGACTTCTGCAGTGAGCAACAGGCTCGCTCAGAATTTTGGAAGCAGAGTGTGTATGGGGGCGGGGGGTGGGGGCGGGGGGTGGGGAGAGGGGGTGGGGGCGGGGGGGTGGGGGGGAGGGGGGGGGGTTGGGGGGAGTGCCTGAAAACACAGCCAAAAGATGGATCCGAAACTCGCCTGGTTTCAAGTCCGCCCAGCAGTTAGACAAAAAAGGTAAAATTGCCCGCACTGTATGTTTTCAAGGAGGAGTTAGATACAGCTCTTGAGGTGAAGGGGATAAAAAAAAATAGGGGGAAGGTGGGTTCAGGATATTGAGTTGATCATAATAAAATCACTGGGTCAGTGCAGCACCGACAGTAACTACCACTTATGGCGCACAAATTCCATATCCTTGAATGTTCTGATGTCTCAGGTGTTCATCCAAATACTTTTTAAAGGTTGTAAGGATTCCGGCCTCCACTACCTTCCTAGGCTGTGCATTCCAGATGAATGAGTTCACTACATTTGAGGTCCTACTTTTCAACTTACTTCCTAGCTCCCCATATTCTGCTTTTGGGACCTTATCACTTTTTTATCTATATCACTTGGACCGATGTGCAGCATGACCCCTGGCTGCTCACCCTCCGTGCCATAATATCCTGTAATCACTCCAATACGTCCTTGGTCCTAGCATCAGGGAGGCAACATACCATCCTGGAGTCTCATTACTATGGAATGCAGCCCTTACAAACTATAAACAACAAAAAGACTTTACAAACTGGAAGTGATAAAAGTAGTAAATACTTACCTGAACTTACCCACTCCTTACCAATCAGCTCTCTCCCTTGTAGCCTCTACTCCTGCAGCAGGGCAAGACCACTCTCTGAAGATTAAAAAATTAGAAAGGCAAAAAAGAGCAAAAAGCATCTCTTTCCGTTCAGCAGCCAGTTCCACTGTACTCTAAATTCCCTAAAAACCCACACACTCACCCGAGCTGGGTCTCACTCTGACTGGTCTCACTCTGACTGGGTCTCACTCTGGCTGGTCTCACTCTGACTGGTCTCACTCTGGCTGGGTCTCACTCTGGCTGGGTCTCACTCTGGCTGGGTCTCACTCTGGCTGGTCTCACTCTGACTGGTCTCACTCTGACTGGGTCTCACTCTGACTGGTCTCACTCTGGCTGGGTCTCACTCTGACTGGTCTCACTCTGACTGGGTCTCACTCTGGCTGGGTCTCACTCTGGCTGGGTCTCACTCTGGCTGCGTCTCACTCTGACTGGGTCTCACTCTGGCTGGTCTCACTCTGACTGGTCTCACTCTGGCTGGGTCTCACTCTGGCTGGGTCTCACTCTGGCTGGGTCTCACTCTGGCTGGTCTCACTCTGACTGGTCTCACTCTGGCTGGGTCTCACTCTGGCTGGGTCTCACTCTGACTGGGTCTCACTCTGACTGGGTCTCACTCTGGCTGGGTCTCACTCTGACTGGGTCTCACTCTGACTGGGTCTCACTCTGACTGGGTCTCACTCTGACTGGGTCTCACTCTGGCTGGGTCTCACTCTGGCTGGGTCTCACTCTGACTGGGTCTCACTCTGACTGGGTCTCACTCTGACTGGGTCTCACTCTGACTGGGTCTCACTCTGGCTGGGTCTCACTCTGGCTGGTCTCACTCTGACTGGTCTCACTCTGGCTGGGTCTCACTCTGACTGGTCTCACTCTGGCTGGGTCTCACTCTGGCTGGGTCTCACTCTGGCTGGTCTCACTCTGGCTGGGTCTCACTCTGACTGGTCTCACTCTGGCTGGGTCTCACTCTGGCTGGGTCTCACTCTGGCTGGGTCTCACTCTGGCTGGTCTCACTCTGACTGGTCTCACTCTGGCTGGGTCTCACTCTGGCTGGGTCTCACTCTGGCTGGGTCTCACTCTGGCTGGTCTCACTCTGACTGGTCTCACTCTGGCTGGGTCTCACTCTGGCTGGGTCTCACTCTGGCTGGTCTCACTCTGACTGGTCTCACTCTGGCTGGGTCTCACTCTGGCTGGGTCTCACTCTGACTGGGTCTCACTCTGACTGGTCTCACTCTGGCTGGGTCTCACTCTGACTGGGTCTCACTCTGGCTGGTCTCACTCTGACTGGTCTCACTCTGGCTGGGTCTCACTCTGACTGGTCTCACTCTGGCTGGGTCTCACTCTGGCTGGGTCTCACTCTGACTGGGTCTCACTCTGGCTGGTCTCACTCTGACTGGTCTCACTCTGGCTGGGTCTCACTCTGGCTGGGTCTCACTCTGGCTGGGTCTCACTCTGACTGGTCTCACTCTGACTGGGTCTCACTCTGACTGGGTCTCACTCTGGCTGGGTCTCACTCTGACTGGGTCTCACTCTGACTGGGTCTCACTCTGACTGGTCTCACTCTGACTGGGTCTCACTCTGACTGGGTCTCACTCTGACTGGGTCTCACTCTGACTGGGTCTCACTCTGGCTGGGTCTCACTCTGGCTGGGTCTCACTCTGACTGGGTCTCACTCTGACTGGGTCTCACTCTGACTGGGTCTCACTCTGGCTGGGTCTCACTCTGACTGGGTCTCACTCTGGCTGGGTCTCACTCTGACTGGTCTCACTCTGACTGGGTCTCACTCTGACTGGGTCTCACTCTGACTGGGTCTCACTCTGACTGGGTCTCACTCTGGCTGGGTCTCACTCTGGCTGGTCTCACTCTGACTGGTCTCACTCTGGCTGGGTCTCACTCTGACTGGTCTCACTCTGGCTGGGTCTCACTCTGGCTGGGTCTCACTCTGACTGGTCTCACTCTGGCTGGGTCTCACTCTGGCTGGGTCTCACTCTGGCTGGGTCTCACTCTGGCTGGGTCTCACTCTGGCTGGGTCTCACTCTGGCTGGGTCTCACTCTGACTGGTCTCACTCTGACTGGTCTCACTCTGGCTGGGTCTCACTCTGGCTGGGTCTCACTCTGACTGGTCTCACTCTGACTGGGTCTCACTCTGGCTGGTCTCACTCTGACTGGTCTCACTCTGGCTGGGTCTCACTCTGGCTGGGTCTCACTCTGGCTGGGTCTCACTCTGGCTGGTCTCACTCTGACTGGTCTCACTCTGGCTGGGTCTCACTCTGGCTGGGTCTCACTCTGACTGGTCTCACTCTGACTGGGTCTCACTCTGACTGGTCTCACTCTGGCTGGGTCTCACTCTGGCTGGGTCTCACTCTGACTGGTCTCACTCTGGCTGCGTCTCACTCTGACTGGTCTCACTCTGACTGGGTCTCACTCTGACTGGGTCTCACTCTGACTGGTCTCACTCTGACTGGGTCTCACTCTGGCTGGTCTCACTCTGGCTGGGTCTCACTCTGGCTGGGTCTCACTCTGACTGGTCTCACTCTGGCTGCGTCTCACTCTGACTGGTCTCACTCTGACTGGGTCTCACTCTGACTGGGTCTCACTCTGGCTGGGTCTCACTCTGACTGGGTCTCACTCTGACTGGGTCTCACTCTGGCTGGGTCTCACTCTGGCTGGGTCTCACTCTGACTGGTCTCACTCTGGCTGGGTCTCACTCTGGCTGGGTCTCACTCTGACTGGTCTCACTCTGACTGGTCTCACTCTGGCTGGGTCTCACTCTGGCTGGGTCTCACTCTGGCTGGGTCTCACTCTGGCTGGGTCTCACTCTGGCTGGGTCTCACTCTGGCTGGGTCTCACTCTGACTGGTCTCACTCTGACTGGTCTCACTCTGGCTGGGTCTCACTCTGGCTGGGTCTCACTCTGGCTGGGTCTCACTCTGGCTGGGTCTCACTCTGGCTGGGTCTCACTCTGGCTGGGTCTCACTCTGGCTGGTCTCACTCTGACTGGTCTCACTCTGGCTGGTCTCACTCTGATGCCCTTCCAATAAGAATTATTGGCAATTAACATCTGCCGCTTCGTAACATCACATATTGGGGCAGTGACGTGTATTTCCTGCCAATATCACTCAATCAGTCCTATCAGGCAGCTTCAGGCTATGACATTCAAATCCTCCTCTCCCACTCATTTCCAACACCCTTTAATATCTCAACTTGTCTAATCTTAGTCTCTTTCTCATTGCCCACTCTTTATTATCCCATCCTGACTCACCCCACTCTCCTATTTAATTACAGTTTCTGTAATAACCCATTCCGTCTAACTGCACTCAACTGATCGCCTCCCCTTATGATCCACCCAGCATACCCCCTCTCCAATTTTCAGCTGACACCATTGTGAGCGACATTGTGAAAAGGAGAGCCTGTTTCTCCCAGTCAGTACACAAACTCCATTGGCAAGTCCTTCTGCTCTACCACCACATGGTGACACGTGTGACTTTTTAAAATTCGCTCTTTCACAAGGCCAGCATTTACTGTCCATTCCTTATTGCTCTTGAGAAGGTGAGCAATTAGGGATGGGCAAAAATGCTGGCCCAGCCAGTGACACACATATCCTTTGAACAAATGCAAAAATTGTCTGGTGCAAATGTTACTGGCAACTTAGCAGCCTAAGTTTGAATCTGTTCCAAGTCTTGCTGCACATGGACATGTAATGCTTCTATATCTGAGGAGTCATGAATGGTCCTGAACATTGTTCAGATTCAGGATCTGTCCTGTTTTTGAGGACAGGACACATCTGGACAATTCCCCACAATGTCAGGTAGATGCCAGTGATGTAGCTGTATTAGAACAGCTTGACTGGGACACGACTAGTTCTGAAGAACAAGTCTTCAGTATGACTGCACAATATTGTAAGAGTCCATAGCCTTTGCAGAGTCCACTGAGTTCAGTTATTTCTTGATATGATATGGAGTGAATCAGATTAGCTGAAAACTGATATCTGAGATGCTGGGGACCTTTAGAAGAGGCCGAGATACATCATCTGTTCAACACACCTGACTGCTCAACACCTCCCTTGCTGCTTGTAAAATTGCAGCATTATGAAAGTGATTGGAGTAGGCACCAGGAGCAGTACCCATAACATTGCACCCAATTTCACATCCCTGCCCACCTGCCAACCTGCACCCAAAGTAGACTAAAATTCAGCCCGTTGTTCCAAATCAGGATTGCAAGTGGCTTGGAAATAAAATTGCAGGTGATAGTGTTCCCATGCATCTACTGCCTTTGCCCTTCTAGGTGCTCGAAGTTGCATATTTGTAAGGTGCTGAGAGAGAGGAACCGTGGCAAGTGGCAGCACTGTATCTTATAGCTGGTACACACAGCAGGCGCGGCATGATGGAGGAAATGAAAGTTTAAGCCGGTGGATGGGGCACCAATCAAGTGGGCTGCTTTGCCCTAGATGGTGTTGTAGCGAGAAGCTTTCAGGGGCGAAGTTTCAGAGGGAGCATTGTGACTCAATCGGCCAATTGGGCTGAAGAATGTGAATCCGGGGGCTGAGCGCACGTTTTCCCTGTCCGGGTGGCACTAAAGTCAAATCAGTCGGTACCACATTTCTTGCACTCTGTACACAGTTTATAGGGAGCACCTTCAAATTGCCATCAAGGCAGAGCAGACCTCATGTGCAAATCATTCAAGCCAGATCCATTCAAGCCAGATCGATTCAAGCCAGATCGATTCAAGCCAGATCGATTCAAGCCAGATCGATTCAAGCCAGATCCATTCAAGCCAGATCGATTCAAGCCAGATCGATTCAAGCCAGATCCATTCAAGCCAGATCGATTCAAGCCAGATCCATTCAAGGGTCATTAAGTGTAATGACTTCAATCAGGCAATTAAGGTTGGCCTATTGGAGTATGAACTCCCCAGTTAAGGATCCTTAGGACGGTCGTGCTCGGCCCCGAGTGCGCACACGGTCTGGAGGCGGCACAGGCGTGTGGTGGGATCCCGCCCGAGCGTTCCCCTGCTCGGACGGAATTTCACATTGGCCCGAAGCCTAGACCCCCCCCGCCCTGGGTCAGGTGCCCCACTGCGTGTGCCGCCTCGCGGAAGTGTCCTCCGTGCCCTTTTCCACCGCGCGGAGGCGTTTCCTGTACGGGCTGCTGCTGCACACCTTTCACTACCGCGTCCTCGCCCGTCGCCCGGATACACCTTGGCGGGCCTTGTTGCCGCCGGGCGGCGGAGGTCCCCAGTGGAGGTCCCTCTACGGAGGGATCTCCCCCAATTATCTCGGGGACCTGGGGTGGAGGGTGCTGCATGCAGCAGTGCCGTGCAACCGTAGGTTTTTCCGGTACACGGGCTCCCGAGACTGCCCTTTCTGTGGCCTTGTGGAGTCCGTGGACCATGTCTACGTTCTGTGTTTTAGGCAGCACGCCCTTTTTGATTTCCTCAAACACCTTTTACTGATGTTTTGTTTGCATTTCAGTCCCACGCTCCTGATCTACGGACACCTGGTGCGGAGAGGGGCGGGTCGGGATGCCGACCTCCTCGTGAACCTGCTCCTGGGCCTGGCGAGATGCGCCATCAATAGGTCCAGGCAGCGGGCGATCGACGGGGCCGTCCATCCCGACTGTCTGCCCCTCTACCGCGGCTACATTCGCGGCCAGGTGTCTCTGGAGAGGGAGCATGCGGTGTCCCCGGGCGCGGTTGACGCCTTCCGCGACCGCTGGGCGCTGCAGGGGCTGGGGTATATTATCGACCCCGATAATCACCTTTTGGTTTGACGTTTTAAGTTTCCTTTCGACTTTGTTTTTGGTTCGGGCTGTTCCCCCTTTCTTTTGGGGAGCTGCCCCTTTTACTTTGTCCCTAAGTTAATTTGAGTTTGTTTACTTGGTTGGTGTCGAAAGAAATCCGCAGTTAAGGATCCAATTGATGGGCCAACCAGGGAGTCTTTGCCTTGTACTTAACCAGAGTATCAGTTCCTCTGGAAGGTAGCTAGCACTTTGTGGACTGCTGTTTGAGTTGTAAATCAAGGGAATTTGGTGAAGGAACTTCTGCCTCCGCAGACTTATTACAATAAGTTACAGCAATGCCTTTATTAGGAAAATTAGAGCCTTTTGACCCTAATTTGGAAGTTTGGGTTCAATACAACGAACAATTGCAATATTTTTTCAAAGCAAATGGAATGGGGGGAAGGAGAAGAGGAAAGTAATACTGCTAACAGCCTGCAGTACCCAAACATTCAATTTAATAATAAGCTTGATTTCTCTGGATACCCCCGAGTCTAAAACCTCAGAAGAGCTGGTAGTAATAGTAACAGGACATTATCTCCTGAAGCTCTCAGTAATCATGAAGAGATATAATTTCAACTTAACAGCAAGAATACCCAGGGAAGCAATAGCAGCTTTTTTTTGTGGCGAGATTGAGGCAAATAGTTGAACATTGTGAATTTGGGTCTTCCCTTAATGAGATGTTGAGATGTTATCAGTGTGGGGGAAAGCACCCCCAGGAGAAGTGTAGTTTGAAGGAAACTGTGTGTCGTCCCTGTGGCAGAAAGGGGCATATACATTAGCAGATGTAAGGTCAAGCAGGGTCAGCTTGATGCCAGCAGGGTCAAGATTCCAGCTTCAGTTTACAGTGTGGAGAGTAATTCTGAAGGAGAACCAAATGTATATACGTTGAATAATATTAAGTTGGCAAAGTAGCCCCTCACTCAATAATACTGATGGGTCAACAGTCAAGCACTCTGTGGGAGAACAAACTTATCAATACCTACAGGGAAGGGTTCAATCGAGATTAAAATCAAGCTGGCTACATGCACGAATGAGGCCACGTGGATCATTGGAACAACAATAGCCCCTGTAAGAGACAGACAGCCTTTAACTGCAGTTGTGACAAAGGGCCAAGCTTGATAGGTTGAGATTGGCTTCAGGAAATTAAATAGTATTGGCTAAAAATATTTAAAATTAATAATGGGGGAAGGGATGGTCTACATAAAATCCTCAGAAGATACAAGGATTTATTAGAGTATGAATTGAGCAAAATCTGAGGCTTGGAAACCAAAATTCACGTGGATCTGGAAACTGCACCAAAATTCTATCAAGATAGACCTGTGCCTTATTTGTTGTACGAAAAGGTGGAGACTGAACTTAGACGATTAGAAGATTTGGGCATCATAAAGCTCATGCAATTTGCAGAGTGGGCAGCTCCCATTATGCCAGTAGTCAAACCCGATAAGATCATTCAAATATACAGAGACTGCAAAGTAACAGTAAACCAGGCAGAGAAATTAGACAGATTTCCTATATTAAAATAGGAGACTTGTACACAAAGTTGGCTGGGGATCTATCATACATCAAGTTAGATGTGAGCCATGCATACCAGCATTTGGAACTGGATGACACTTGCAGGGAATGTTTTGCTATTCACATACATAATATGTGGGCAGGTCATGTTTGACTAATTTGGTGGAGTTCTTTGAGAACATTACATGTGCAGTGGACAATGGGGAACCTGAGGATGTGGTGTATCTGGATTTCCAGAAGGCGTTTGACAAGGTGCCGCACCAAAGACTGCTACGTAAGATAAAGGTGCACGGTGTTACGGGTAATGTATTAGCATGGATAGAGGATTGGTTAACTAACAGAAAGCAAAGAGTGGGGGTAAATGGGTGTTTTTCTGGTTGGCGATCAGTGACTAGAGGTGTGCCTCAGGGATCAGTGTTGGGACCGCAATTGTTCATGATTTTCATAGATGATTTGGAGTTGGGGACCAAGTGTAGTGTGTCAAAATTCGCAGATGACACTAAGATGGGTGGAAGAGCAAAGTGTGCAGAGGACACTGAAAGTCTGCAAAGGGATATCGATAATCTAAGTGAGGGAGCGAGGGTCTGGCAAATGGAGTACAATGTTGGTAAATGTGAGGTCATCCATTTTGGTAGGAATAACAGCAAAATGGACTATTATTTAAATGGTAAAAAATTGCAGCATGCTGCTGTGCAGAGGGACCTGGGTGTCCTTGTGCAGGAATCTCAAGGAGTTGGTTTGCAGGTGCAGCAGGTAATTAAGAAGACAAATGGAATTTTGTTCTTCATTGCTCGAGGGATGTTGCAGCTGTATAAGGTGCTGGTGAGGCCACACCTGGAGTACTGTGTACAGTTTTGGTCTCCTTACTTGAGAAAGGGTGTACTGGCACTGGAGGGGGTGCAGAGGAGATTCACTAGATTGTTTCCGGAGTTGAGAGAGTTGGCTTATGAGGGGAGACTGAGTAGACTGGGGCTATACTCATTGGAATTCAGAAGAATGAGGGGAGACTTTATAGAAACATATTAGATTATGAAGGGAATAGATAAGATAGAAGCAGGGAAGTTGTTTCCACTGGCGGGTGAAACTAGAACTAGAGGGCATGGCCTCAAAATAAGAGGAAGCAGATTTAGGACTGAGTTGAGGAGGAACTTCTTCACACAAGGGGTTGTGAATCTGTGGAATTCCCTGCCCAGTGAAGCAGTTGAGGCTCCCTCATTGAATGTTTCTAAGGCAAAGATAGATTTTTGAACAGTAAAGGAATTAAGGGTTATGGTGAGTGGGCGGGTAAGTGGAGCTGAGTCCACAAAAAGATCAGCCATGATCTTATTGAATGGCGGAGCAGGCTCGAGAGGCCAGATGGCCTAACTCCTGCTCCTGGTTCTTATGTTCTGATAAGGATTTGTATCAGTACACCAGATTGCAATCAGAGTCTCGTCTACTTGTGCAAATTTACAATGCACAATGGAGAGCCTTTTGCAAGATTTGCCTAAAGTAGTTGTTTGCTTGGCTGATGTGCAAATCATAGATTCATAGCATCATAGAATCATACAGTCCAGAAGAGGCCCTTTGGCCTATCAAGTCTACACCGACACGTGAGAACTACCTAACCCTATTTACCAGCATTTGGCCCATAGCCTGGAGTGTTATGACGTGCCAAGTGCTCACCCAGGTACTTTTTAAAGGATGTGAGACAACCCACCTCCCCCACTCTCCCGGACAGTGCATTCCAGACCCTCACCACCCTCTGGGTATAAATGTTTTCCTTCACATCCCTCCTAAGCCTCCTAACCCTCACAATGAACTTGTGTTCCCTTGTGACTGGCCTTTCAACTAAGGGGAACAGTTGCTCCTTATCCACTCTGTCCATGCCCCTCATAATCTTGTACACCTCGATCAGGTCACCCCCTCAGTCTTCTCTGCTCCAATGAAAACAACCCAAGCCTATCCGGCCTCTCTTCATAATGTAAATGCTCCATCCCAGGCAGCATCCTGGTGAATCTCCTCTGCACCCCCTCCAATGTAACCACATCCTTCCGATAATGTGGCGACCAGAACTGCACACAGTGCTCCAGCTGTGGCCTCACCAGATTTCTCTCCAACTCCAACAGGACCTTCACTGCTTTTGTAATCTATGCCTCGATTGATAAAGGCAAGTGTCCCATATGCCTTTATCACCAACTTATTAGCAAGTCCTGCCTTCAGTGATCTTTGGACAAACACGCCAAGGTCCCTTTGTTCCACAGAACTTCCTAGTATCCTACCATTCATTGCATACTTCCTTGTCAAGTTCCTCATTCCAAGTACCTCAAACTTTCCAGGGTTAAATTCTATCTTCCTCTTATTTGCCTATTTGACCATTCTGTTTATATCTTCTTGTAGCCCAAGACACGCTGCCTCGCTGTTAACCACCCGTCCAATCTTTGTGTCATCCGCAAACTTACTAATCCTACCCCACATAGTCATCTATGTCATATATATGAGTGACGAATAATAGGGGGACTAACACAGATCCCTGTGGTACGTCACCGGACACTGGCTTCCAGTCACTAAAGCAGCCTTCTATAGAAACATAGAAACCCTACAGTACAGAAAGAGGCCATTCGGCCCATCGAGTCTGCACCGACCACAATCCCACCCAGGCCCTACCCCCATATCCCTACATATTTTACCCGCTAATCCCTCTAATCTACGCATCCCAGGACACTAAGGGGCAATTTTAGTATGGCCAATCAACCTAACCCGCACATCTTTGGACTGTGGGAGGAAACCGGATCACCCGGAGGAAACCCACGCAGACACGAGGCGAATGTGCAAACTCCACACAGACAGTGACCCGAGCCGGGAATCGAACCCAGGTCCCTGGAGCTGTGAAGCAGCAGTGCTAACCACTGTGCTACCGTACCGCTATCATCACCCTCTGTCTCCTACAACTGAGTAAGAAGTCTCACAACACCAGGTTAAAGTCCAACAGGTTTATTTGGTAGCATAAGCCACAAGCTTTCAGAGCACTGCCCCTTCATCAGGTGAGTGGGAGTTGTGTTCACAAACAGGGCACATATAGACACAAACTCAATTTACCCTCTGTCTCCTACACCAAGTCCAATTGTGAATCCACTTTATCAAATTACCCTGTATCTCATGTGCATTTACCTTCTATATAAGTCCCTCAGATTGGTGAGTAACTGATATTAAGGACAGTGTTTAAATAGCTGAACCTAAAAGAAACATATTGGGGCGATTCTCTCAGTCCGCTGCCCTGCTTGGGTATTGGGGGGGGGGGGGCGATTGGCGGAGGGAGAGGACCCGCTGCGACTTTGTAATTGGAATCACTGGGAGAGGGAGGGAGGGAGGGTGATCGGGGCTGACCCTGGGAGATCGGGAGGCAAGCGATCAAGGGGTGGGGGGGTTTGGAAGGCCAGTGATGAGGGGGTTGTGGGGCTGGCCAGTCTGTAGGCTGGCAACGGGGGGCCATTGCGCATGCATCAATTTCCACGTTGACAAGTCGGCACATGTGCAGTGACCCACTCAGCGCTATGCAGCCAGCCTCTGGGCCCGCCCCTTTCCAGAGTGAATCCCACTGAGGCTCTGATGCACAGAGTATCGGACATTCATTCTGGAAATCACACCAAAAAAAAAACAGCGGGATTTACTCCCATTTTCCTGCACGTTGGGAACTTTGAATTTTTTGGGAGAATTCCAGCATGCCTTATTGGGAAAGTGTTATTTATTATCTATTTCTATGATTGTGAGAGTCTAAGGCATTCATTGTAAATTTAACACGTCAGGTGAGGACAGCCGAGCGGAATGTGCAGCTTGTCACATGTGCAGAATCCTGGATGCTGCCAGAGTCCTGGATGTCCACATGTACGGGAAGTGCTCCCAGCTGGAGAAGCTGGAACTCCGGGTTTTGGAGCAGGAGCTGGAGGCACTGTGGCGTATCCGCAAGGCTGAGAGTTACATGGATAGCACATTTAGAGAGTTACTCACAATGCAGCTCAAGGGACGAGAGGACTCACAATAGCGATAGGAGGTTTCATTAGTCAGGGGAACAGACAGGAGTTTCCGCGGCTGAAGACGTGACTCCAGGATGGTGCATTGCCTCCCTGGTGCCAGGGTCAGGGATGTCGGTGAATGGCTGCATCCTGAATGGGGAGGGTGATGAGTTAGAGGTCGTGGTACATGTTGGTACCAATGGTATGGGCAAAGTGAGGAATGAGATCTTGCATCAAGAATTCAAGGATCTAGGCAGTAGATTAAAAAGCAGGACCTTGATCGTTGCAATCTCTGGGTGGCACAGTGGCAAGCACTGCTTCCTCCCACAGTCCAAAGATGTGCAAGTTGCATGGATTGGCCATGCTAAATTGCCCCTTAGTGTCCCAAGATGTGAGGGTTGGGGGATTAGCAGGGTAAATAAATGGGGTTACAGGGATAGGGTCTTGGTGAGATGCTCTGTTGAAGAGTTGGTACAGACTTGATGGGCTGAATGGCCTCCTTCTGCACTGTAGGGATTCTATGACTAGACATATAGCTTCAGCAATATTCAAGAAGCTCAACGCCATCCAAAACAAAGTAGCCCCTTTGACTGGCATATCATCCACTATCTTAAACATTCTGTCCTTCTGCCATGGTGTGCATCATCTACTATGCCCTGCAGCAACTCACCAAGGCTCCTTCAATGTCACCTCCCAAACCCCCGACCTATACCACCTGGAAGGACAAGAGCAGCAGACACATGGGAACACCACCACCTGCAAGCTCACCCCTAAATCATTCACCATCCTGACTTGGAAATACATTGCTGTTCCTTCACTGCCCAGACCACTTGGAGTGCGGTAGATTATGGTGGCAGCTCACCATCCCCAATTGCCCTCAAGAAGGTGGCGGCAATAAATCTCTGAAGGCAGGGACAAGGAATACATTCACTTTTGGGACTGTGCATCTGGACGGGTAGCTGTGGGATGTACTATATGTACTCCATGTATGCACCCTAACATTTTAAGTAGTTATTTATACTTTCTAAGCAACTGTTTGGTGTTTTTATTTTCCCAGAAGCCTGTTATTTTGTCGATGATATGATATTGTTGAGATATTGTCGAGGTTAATGACTGTTTTCAATCGATTACAGACTTGCAATGCTGTTATTGAATCACTTTTCATTTTTCAGTGACAGAAGCACCTGTGGAACTATCAGGTGGAGAGATAAGATGTTAACTTATTAACCAGACTAACTCGAGCTAGGCTCTCTGATTAACCGTATCTTTGTATGTTGCAGTCTATGAGTTGATTTGTGTTACTGAAATAAACATTGCAGAATAACCCTTACTGAGTTTCATTTGAACCTTATCAAAAGTGATTTTTCAAATTAAATGTAACTTGGTTTGATGATGTGTTCTATAGAATATTAATTTAAGGCATGGTGGCACAGTGGTTAGCGCTGCTGCTTCACAGCACCAGGGACCCGGGTTCAATTTCAACTTCAGGTGACTGTCTCTGTGGAGTTTGCATGTTCTCCCCGTGTCTGCGTGGGTTTCCTCCGGGTGCTCTGGTTTCCTACCACGCTCCAAAGATGTGCGGGTTAGGTGGTTTGACCGTGCTAAATTGTCCATTACTGTCTCACATTGTGTAGGTAAGGTGGAGTAGGGGTTACGGGGATCAGGTGTGGGGGTTGCAGGCCTGGGTAAGATGCTGAGTTATAGAAACGCTACAGTGCAGAAAGAGGCCATTCAGCCCATTGAGTCTGCATTGACAACAATCCCACCCTGGCCCTATTTACCCTGATAGTCCCCCTGACATTAAGAATGTCTTCCCACTGCACTGTAGGAATTCTATGATTCTATAATGTCGTTGGCCGGATATATATATATATATATATAAACCTTTTTGAGAATGCTTTTGCTAAGCAAAGGACACTAGTCTACTGGAGCTAATATGTCACATTTGTGAAAGACATAGGTGGAAATTTCCAGCCATGCTCACTGGCCGGAACTTCCAGTCCCGCTGCTGATGATGAGCCCCACCGCGGGTTCCCTGGTAACAGAGGGTGTGAAAAACAGAAGCCCCATTGACAGTGGTGGATCCAGAAGATCCCACCACTGGCCAATGGCGAGCCGCCTCTGCTGCTGTAAAACAGGTGGTGGCAGTACGGAAAGTCCCGGCCATTTATAGAGATCGGGATTTTCCAGCCCCGATGTTGCAGGACTCACTGCAGGAGATTCAGCCACCCAACCAAAAAACAACTGGCTCTCAGTGGACAATCCCAGTGGCAAGCAGAGCTGGAAAATCCTGCCCAGAGTCCAGAGAGCACTCAGAGACAGTGGCAAGGTAAACCCAGACTGGAACAAGAAGGTATGTCACATTCAACAGCTCTTGGGTCTAAAAATAATCTGGATTTGAATCAATAATCAGAGGGGTTTACCCCCGCTGTCTTTCTCAGAAACCTCTGATTGTGCCTTAAAACGTAACCACCAGACCACATTGCTTTTGATCAAGACTTTGTAAAGAAGGCTCTGACATTCCCAGGTACAGTCCCACTCCATTGAATATCTGAATCAAAGCTCTCACTATCAGACATCTTGTTTATTTTCCATTATTTTCAGATTTGTCTCTTCTTTCAGATTTAAATGATAATAATCGGTTCAGTCATTTTCAAACCATTAAAGTTACAAACTCAGACATGTGCTGAGAATGATATAGTCCCTACAGTGCAGAAAGAGGCCATTCGACCCATCAGACCTGCACCAACCACAATCCCACGCGGGCCCTACCCATAACCCTGGAAAGACGGAGGATGAGGGGTGACCTAATAGACGTGTATAAAATTATGAAAGGCATAGATAGGGTGAATGGTGGGAAGCTTTTCCCCAGGTCGGTGGTGACGGTCACGAGGGGTCATAGGTTCAAGGTGAGGGGGGGGAGGTTTAACACGGATATCAGAAGGACGTATTTTACACAGAGGGTGGTGGGGACCTGGAATGCGCTGCCAGGCAAGGTGGAGGCGGACACACTGGGAACGTTTAGGACTTATCTGGATAGCCACATGAATGGAGTGGGAATGGAGGGATACAAAAGAATGGTCTAGTTTGGACCAGGGAGCGGCGTGGTCTTGGAGGGCCGAAGGGCCTGTTCCTGTGCTGTATTGTTCTTTGTTCTTTGTTGTTCTATAACCCCACATATTCACCCTGCTAATCCCCCTGACACTAAGGGGCAATTTAGCATGGCCAATCAGCCTAACCCGGGCATGTTTAGTTTATTAATTAATTTCTGGGAATATTACATCAGGCAGTGATGTGTGGATTCTCACATTAAATCCCCATCTGGCATTGGCCCAATCATTCCAAGCTGCAATCTGATTGGTCTGCTCTATGAATAAATTACCAATGCCAAAGTACTGGAGCCCAATCCTGGGAGCGTACAGCCTCAGCATGATGTTCACTCTTGTCATTGTCACCGTGTTCCTGTGTTCAGCTGCTTCAGGGGACCCCGAAGCCAGTGAGTATCTGCACCTCTGCACAATATTACAGCGTGTCGTTAATTCCCATTCCACGGCTGAGTGAATGAATCTGGGAATGGGAAGAGTTCTTACTTTCTCGGCTGGCTGGGGTCTCTTGTATGGAGCACTGGCGTCTGCGTGCGGGAGAGCAGAGTAGGGTATGGGTTGAAGTTGAAGGTTGATTACACAGCACCAGAGTGTTAGTCACAAAAACACCGGGTCAGTTCATCATCAGAGTTTCCTTATCAGTTGACATTTATATGGAGGATTGTTGGAGATCTAAGTGGGCTGATAGCAGCTACATGAAGGAGATCACAAATGAAATGTATATCAAGCTGGATAATATATCAAGTTCACAACCGATCAGAGTCAATTAGGGCTGGATTTCCCCAGAGGCAGGGGATATTGAATGGACATATGGCCATCAAGGCTCCATTACATCTCGTCTCACATCAGGATGAGGAGAAGGAACTACTGAACCAGTAAGTTCTTTCTCAGAAGCATCCTTGCTGACCTTTCATAAGAGGTATTCGCATTTCTCTATACCTAGCTAAATGCCAAGGTCGACACAGGTATCTATGGAGACTCCCACTTTTACATACCAACCCTCTATTTGACTCCATATCCAGTTATTCCCAACTGTATAAAATAAATATAGGAGTTGCTGTACATTGAATGTCAAGACCTTTAACTTTTAAGGCTACTGCAGTTCACAAATTATCATTCAGTGAAATCCCAAGTGTTACATTCAATGCTGGTGTCATCATCACAGAGTTTGAGGATTTGCCTTCAGCAATCAAAAAGCTTTGAGAGGCTCATCAGTGAGCTCTTTGATGCTCCCAATGTGGTCTCCTCTGTATCAGAGAGACCAAGCGTAGACTGGGTGATCGTTTTGCTGAGCACATTCGGTCTGTGCACAATCAGGACCCTGACCTTCCGGTTGCTGCCATTTTAACACACGATCCTGCTCCCGTGACCACATGTCTGTCCTTGGCCCTGCTGCAATGTTCCAGTGAAGCTCAACGCAAACTGGAGGAACAGCATCTCATCTTCCGGCTCAGCACTTTACAGCCTTCAGGTCTGATGCACTATCAATCAAGCAAAGACTAGTTTGTATGTGTGGTGAACCATCGTTGGTTCCCACTAGATAGTACTGAGCCAGGGTCTGGCCAGTACTACAAGTATGTATATATGTTGCTGTTGGGGTTAGGGATGGGTTGTTCTACTTGTTGCTGTTGGGGTTAGGGTTGGGTTGTTACACCTTGTATTATAGTTATTGTGGTACATCCCAGTTGGGCTCTGCCTCCTGGGAGAGGTATAAAGGTCTCTGCTCTGTCTGGGACCCCTCAGTCTGGGATCGTGTATATAATTAGTAGCTGCCTTGTTACAGCAAATAAAAGCCTTTATTTCCTGAGCATCAAGCCTCGTGTGTGATAACGCGCATCAGTATGCAAGAACAAATAGGCTTTTATTCGCAAAAGACTTGGAGCACACCCATGCCGATGAACTGGTCCAGAGACTGAGGCAGGGGGGTGGGGAGCAGTCACCTTTACACCTGGACCGGGGGGGGGGGTGGGAGAGTCTCAGGCAGGTCCGGCAGGGGCATGCCCAGGCATGGTCACACACACACACAGGCAATAAGCTTAACCGTGGTTTACCACACGGTCTCAACATTGAGTTCAACAGCTTCAGACTATTTAGCTTGACCTCACCTCGATCCCTTTGTTTCCATTTTATTTAGTTTTTAACTGTTCTCTATCTTTTATTTCTTTATTTTTCTTTGATCCTACTCTTCCCCCTATTTTATCCCCTCTTTCCTTATCTTTTCACCCCCTTTGCTTCCCATTTTTCTCAATTTTACCTCTCTCCCACCCATCTCCCCCCCTTCCCCACACCTTTATCTGTCACAGCTTACCCTCTGATTTCAGCTTCTCAGCCGTTTGACCATTCACACCTTCTCTATGGGCCGCCAATAGCAGTCCTTTCCCCTTGTTTCTGTGGCTATGACTCATCTTCCATTCCTTCACCCTGCAGTATAAATATCTCCCACTTTCTATGCATTTCAGCTTTGACAAAGGGTCATCTGGACTCGAAATGTCAGCTCTTTTCTCTCCTTTCATTGCTGCCAGATTTCCCAGCAATCTCCCTTTTGATTTCAGATTCCAGCATCCGCAGTAATTTGCTTTTAGCTTTGAGAAGCCATCGCGCCCCCCCAATCCCCTGCCTTCATAGAACATAGAACATAGAACATTACAGCGCAGAACAGGCCCTTCGGCCCACGATGTTGCACCGACCAGTTAAAAAAAAACTGTGACCCTCCAACCTAAACCAATTTCTTTTCGTCCATGAACCTATCTACGGATCTCTTAAACGCCCCCAAACTAGGCGCATTTACAACTGATGCTGGCAGGGCATTCCAATCCCTCACCACCCTCTGGGTAAAGAACCTACCCCTGACATCGGTTCTATAACTACCCCCCCTCAATTTAAAGCCATGCCCCCTCGTGCTGGATTTCTCCATCAGAGGAAAAAGGCTATCACTATCCACCCTATCTAAACCTCTAATCATCTTATATGTTTCAATAAGATCCCCTCTTAGCCGCCGCCTTTCCAGCGAAAACAATCCCAAATCCCTCAGCCTCTCCTCATAGGATCTCCCCTCCATACCAGGCAACATCCTGGTAAACCTCCTCTGCACCCTCTCCAAAGCCTCCACATCCTTCCTGTAATGTGGGGACCAGAACTGCACACAGTACTCCAAGTGCGGCCGCACCAGAGTTGTGTACAGTTGCAACATAACGCTACGACTCCTAAATTCAATCCCCCTACCAATAAACGCCAAGACACCATATGCCTTCTTAACAACCTTATCTACTTGATTCCCAACTTTCAGGGATCTATGCACACATACACCTAGATCCCTCTGCTCCTCCACACTATTCAAAGTCCTCCCGTTAGCCCTATACTCAACACATCTGTTATTCCTACCAAAGTGAATTACCTCACACTTCTCCGCATTAAACTCCATCCGCCACCTCTCGGCCCAACTTTGCAACCTGTCTAAGTCTTCCTGCAAACTACGACACCCTTCCTCACTGTCTACCACACCACCGACTTTGGTGTCATCAGCAAATTTGCTAATCCACCCAACTATACCCTCATCCAGATCATTAATAAATATTACAAACAGCAGTGGCCCCAAAACAGATCCCTGAGGTACACCACTTGTAACCGCACTCCATGATGAATATTTACTATCAACCACCACCCTCTGTTTCCTATCCGCTAGCCAATTCCTGATCCAATTTCCTAGATCACCACTATTCAGCACTATTGGCCACACATACACTCCTGAGGTTGTCTGGAATGGATCAGCTTGCCCACTCGTCACACCATATACCTCATAGGTGAGGCTATGTTAGGGTGAACTGTGGGAACCCACTTGGTGATATGCTCGACGCATCTCCCCATCAGCATTGTCACACTCCCAATGGAGAACACCGTGCATTCATATACGGAGATATGGTGTCACTTACGGTATGGTTGGACCCCTTGTTTGTGTCGTCACTGCCTCTGGGAACACCAACATGTTCACACATTTCACACTGCTACTGAAGCATCTGCTGCTTTGCTGATGACACCTGAGGATCTCCTTTTGCTTTGAACTGAGCCTTGTCAGGCCATTGCTAACTCCTCAGAGGGGGAGTTGCTAAAGCTGTCACTGTCTCCATTACCTGTGGAGTATCTGTGCAGTGCTGTGTATCTGGGTGATGGAGGGTGCACTGGAATAAAGTGACAATCCATCCTCTGAGTTTTGCAGTGTAGCAGCAGCTCTGCACTGTTCTTTATCTGCTGCTGTACCTGCTGGGGAGATGTGATTTCAGACATACAGTTGTTCCTTTAACCAAGCTCTGGTCCCACCCCTTGGTCAGGTGCTTCCAGTGGCATTAAAGGGCCACAAAGGCAACACAGGCCACACATTGTCTTGTGTGCAGCAATCGCTTTGCTCATTTTCCATAGCTTCCACACTTGATTTGCCCTCAGAGTCAGGTGGCTCTGCTGTGATCCATTAATCGCCAAAGCCTCGTTTACCATCAGTGTGATCATGGCGATGAAAGGCACTCCACTTCAAGTTCATTGATGATATTTTGACAGTGCTTCTCTTACAAGTATAGACATACGCAGTGTCACTCCTGTTTCATGGCTCTTCCATGCTGCTTTCACTCTGACGCACTGTAACTGTGCAGCACACTGTAGCGAGGATACGCCAATTCCAATACAGCACCTATCCCTGATGGAGCATGGGTTTGGCGTCTGTGTGAATTGTGGATGTTGGGACCAGGTGTTACTCCAGGTACGGATCCACCATCTAGCCTCACATTCTATGGGCACCTTTTAATTTATTCTGGGCTTGCAGTTTGCAATTCTAAACACCACTCACCTGCCCAGAAATCTGCACAGGATCCTGCCCCTGCTGTCTGGCCAACCAGGCCTTCTTGCTGAGACTTGCTGGACTCCACTCACATGCTGGAGAGAGGACATCTCTCCTTTTTCGGACTGCCTGCAGAAGCATCTTCAGAGAGGCAGCATTGAACCCTATTGGAAAGGATTATAAGAGATAGGATTAATAATCACCTAGAAAGGAATAATTTGATTAGGGATAATCAGCACGGTTTTGTGAAGGGTACGTCGTGCCTCACAAACCTTATTGAGTTCTTTGAGAAGGTGACCAAAGACGTGGATGAGGGTAAAGCGGTTGATGTGGTGTATATGGATTTCAGCAAAGCGTTTGATAAGGTTCCCCATGGTAAGCTTTTGCAGAAAATACGGACACATGGGATTGAGGGTGATTTAGTGGTTTGGATCAGGAATTCATAGAAATCATAGAAACCCTACAGTACAGAAAGAGGCCATTCGGCCCATTGAGTCTGCACCGACCACAATCCCACCCAGGCCCTACCCCCATATCCCTAAATATTTTACCCGCTAATCTACGCATCCCAGGACACTAAGGGGCAATTTTAGCATGGCCAATCAACCTAACCCGCACATCATTGGACTGTGGGAGGAAACCGGAGCACCCGGAGGAAACCCACGCAGACACGAGGAGAATGTGCAAACACCACACAGACAGTGACCCAAGCCGGGAATCGAACCCAGGTCCCTGGAGCTGTGAAGCAGCAGTGCTAACCACTGTGCTACCATGCCGCCCTAGCTGTAATTGGCTAGCTGTAAGAAAACAAAGGGTGGTGGTTGATGGAAAATATTCATCCTGGAGTTCAGTTACTAGTGGTGTACCGCAAGGATCTGTTTTGGGGCCACTGCTGTTTGTCATTTTTATTAATGACTTGGATGAGGGCGTGGAAGGATGGATTAGTAAATTTGCTGATGACACTAAAGTCGGTGGAGTTGTAGACAGTGCGGAGGGAAGTGGCAGGTTACAGAGGGACATAGATAAGCTGCAGAGCTGGGCTGAGAGGTGGCAAATGGAGTTTAATGTGGAAAAATGTGAGGTGATTCACTTTGGAAGGAGTAACAGGAATACAGAGTACTGGGCTAATGGTAAGATACTTGGTAGTGTGGATGAACAGAGGGATCTGGGTGTCCATGTGCATAGATCCCTGAAAGTTGGCACCCAGGTTGATAGGGTTGTTAAGAAGGCGTACGGTGTGTTAGCTTTTATTGGTAGAGGGATTGAGTTTCGGAGCCAGGAGGTCATGCTGCAACTGTACAAAACTCTGGTGCGGCCGCATTTGGAGTATTGCGTACAGTTCTGGTCGCCGAATTATAGGAAAGATGTGGAAGTGTTGGAAAGGGTGCAGAGGAGATTTACCTGGATGTTGCCTGGTATGGTGGGAAAATCGTATGAGGAAAGGCTGAGGGGCTTGAGGTTGTTTTCGTTAGAGAGAAGAAGGTTAAGAGGTGACTTAATAGAGGCATACAAGATGATCAGAGGATTAGATAGGGTGGATAGTGAGAGCCTTTTTCCTCGGGTGGTGTTGGCTAGCACGAGGGGACATAGCTTTAAATTGAGGGGTGAGAGATATAGGACAGATGTTAGATGTAGGTTCTTTACTCAGAGAGTAGTAAGGGCGTGGAATGCCCTGCCTGCAGCAGTGGTGGACTCGTCAACGTTGAGAGCGTTCAAGTGGTTATTGGATAAACATATGGATGATATTGGAATAGTGTAGGTTAGAGGGGCTTTAGATTGGTTCCACTGGTCGACGCAACATCGAGGGCCGAAGGGCCTGTACTGCGCTGTAATGTTCTATGTTCTATGTTCTATGCTTGTGCTGAAGCCAATTTTCCACAGCCCTTGCTGTTGTTTGCAGGTCTGCTGCAGCCTGACTGACTGCTGCACCTGGGCCTTTACAAATGGCACCTCCCCATTAGCTGCCCACCACCATTCATTGGCTGGCTCCCCCAACCGCAGCTTTTCATTTGTTCTTAGTTGTAAAATCGCAATGTCCTGCCGCCCACCCTTGCCCGCCCCCCCCACCCGCCCGCCACTAGTTCATCACCTGACCTGACAGCACGGTGGCACAGTGGTTAGCGGTGCTGTCTCACAGCTCCAGGGACCTGGGTTCAATTCCCGGCTTAGGAGACTGTATCTGCGTGGGTTTCCTCCGAGTGCTCCGGTTTCCTCCCACAGTCCAAAGATGTGCAGGTTAGGTTGATTGGCCATGCTAAATTGCCCCTAAGTGTCCCGGGATGTGTAGGTTAGAGGGATTATAGGCCGGTTAGCTTAACTTCTGTGGTAGGGAAAATGCTTGAATCTATCATCAAGGAAGAAATAGCGAGACATCTGGATATAAATTGTCCCATTGGTGAGACGCAGCATGGGTTCATGAAGGGCAGGTCTTGTTTGACTAATTTGGTAGAATTCTTTGAGAACATTACATGTGCAGTGGACAATGGGGAACCTGTAGATGTGGTGTATCTGGATTTCCAGAAGACATTTGACAAGGTGCCGCACCAAAGACTGCTACATAAGATAAGGGTGCACAGTGTTATGGGTAATGTATTAGCATGGATAGAGGATTGGTTAACTAACAGAAAGCAAAGAGTGGGGGAAATGGGTGTTTTTCTGGTTGGTGATCAGTGATTAGTGGTGTGCCTCAGGGATCAGTGTTGGGATCGCAATTGTTTACGATTTACATAGATGATTTGGAGTTGGGGACCAAGTGTAGTGTGTCAAAATTCGCAGATGACACTAAGATAGGTGGAAGAGCAAAGTGTGCAGAGGACACTGAAAGTCTGCAAAGGGATATAGATAGTCTAAGTGAGTGGGCGAGGGTCTGGCAGATGGAGTACAATGTTGGTAAATGTGAGGTCATCCATTTTGGTAGGAATAACAGCAAAATGGACTATTATTTAAATAGTAAAAAATTGCAGCATGCTGCTGTGCAGAGGGACCTGGGTGTCCTTGTGCAGGAATCACAAGGAGTTGGTTTGCAGGTGCAGCAGGTAATTAAGAAGGCAAATGGAATTTTGTCCTTCATTGCTGCAGGGATGGAGTTTAAAAACAGCGAGGTTATGTTGCAGCTGTATAAGGTGCTGGTGAGGCCACACCTGGAGTACTGTGTACAGTTTTGATCCCCTTACTTGAGAAAGGATATACTGACACTGGAGGGGGTGCAGAGGAGATTCACTAGGTTGATTCCGGAGTTTAGAGGGTTGGCTTATGAGGAGAGACTGAGTAGCCTGGGGCTATACTCATTGGAATTCAGAAGAATGAGGGGAGATCTTATAGAAACATATAAGATTATGAAGGGAATAGATAAGATAGAAGCAGGGAAGTTGTTTCCACTGACGGGTGAAACTAGAACTAGGGGGCATAGCCTCAAAATAAGTGGAAACAGATTTAGGACTGAGGAGGAACTTCTTCACACAAAGGATTGTGAATCTGTGGAATTCCCTGCCCAGTGGAGCAGTTGAGGCGACCTCATTGAATGTTTTTAAGGCAAGGATAAATAAATTTTTGAACAGTAAAGGAATTAAGGGTTATGGTGAGCGGGCGGGTAAGTGGAGCTGAGTCCACGAAAAGATCAGCCATGTTCTTATTGAATGGCGGAGCAGGCTCGAGGGGCCAGATGGCCTACTCCTGCTCCTAGTTCTTATGTTCTTATGCTCTTATGATTAGGGGGGTAACTGTGTGGGGTTGTGGGGAGAGGGCCTGGGGTGGGATTGTTGTCAGTGCAGGCTCGATGGGCCGAATGCACTGTAGGGTTTCTATGATTCTATGACCTCAGCTTAATGAATTTTATCATCCGCACATTTAACTAAATGTTAACTTGACTGAAATAAGCAGGTTATGACTCTTCAAAAATGAGGCCAGCAGGATTTGATGTTAGGACTTGATGGAATAATAAAGTATCACTTAAGTGTAAGGGGACATCGGCTTAAGGTGTGTGGGGAAGAGTTTGGAGAGGATGTGTGAGGCAAGTTTTTTTTTTACACAAAGGGTGGTGAATGTCTGGAACGCGCTGCCTGGGGAGGTGGTGGGAACAGGTATAATCGCGGCATTTAAGGGGCAACTAGACGAATACATGAATAGGATGGGAATGGAAGGATATGGACTCTGTAAGTGCATACGGTTTTAGTTTAGACAGGCATCATGATTGACGCAGGCTTGGAGGGCCAAAGGGCCTGTTCCTGTGCTGCACTGTTCTTTGTTCGAAACATAGAAAAACTACAGCACAAAACAGGCCCCTTCAGCCCCACAAGTTGTGCCGAACATATCCCTACCTTCTAGGCCTACCTATAACCCTCCATCCTATTAAGTCCCATGTACACATCCA
This sequence comes from Mustelus asterias, assembly GCF_964213995.1. Classification (NCBI taxonomy): domain Eukaryota; kingdom Metazoa; phylum Chordata; class Chondrichthyes; order Carcharhiniformes; family Triakidae; genus Mustelus; species Mustelus asterias. The sequence continues at coordinate 600,631 of NC_135827.1, forward strand.
GGAGTCTCTTAAAAGACCCTATTGAGTTTGCCTCCACCACCACTGACGGCAGCCGATTCCACTCGCCCACCACCCTCTGTGTGAAAAACTTCCCCCCAACATTTCCCCTGTACCTAACCCCCAGCACCTTAAACCTGTGTCCTCTCGTAGCAGCCATTTCCACCCTGGGATAAAGCCTCTGAGAGTCCACCCTATCTATGCCTCTCAACATCTTATATACCTGTATTAGGTCTCCTTTCATCCTACGTCTCTCCAAGGAGAAAAGACCGAGCTCCCTCAGCCCATCCTCATAAGGCATGCCACTCAATCCAGGCAACATCTTTGTAAATCTCCTCTGCACCCTTTCAATCTTTTCCACATCCTTCCTGTAATGAGGTGACCAGAACTGAGCACAGTACTCCAAGTGGGGTCTGACGAGGGTCTTATATAGCTGCATCATTCTCCCCGGACTCCTAAACTCAATCCCTCGATTGATAAAGGCCAGCACACCATACGCCTTCTTAACCACCTCCTCCACCTGCGGGGCTGATTTTAAAGTCCTATGGACCCGGACCCCAAGGTCCTTCTGATCCTCTACAGTACTAAGAGTCTTTCCCTTTATATTGTACTCCTTCATCCCATTTGACCTGCCAAAATGGACCACTACGCATTTATCTGGGTTGAAGTCCATCTGCCACTTCTCCGCCCAGTCTTGCATTCTATCTATGTCCCTCTGTAACTTCTGACATCCCTCCAGACTATCCACAACCCCACCAACCTTCGTGTCGTCGGCAAACTTACCAACCCATCCCTCCACTTCCTCATCCAGGTCATTTATGAAAATGACAAACAGCCAGGGTCCCAGAACAGATCCCTTGGGCACACCACTGGTGACCGACCTCCATTTAGAAAAAGACCCATCTGTACACACTCTCTGCCTCCTTTGGGCAAGCCAGTTCTGGATCCACAAGGCAGCAGCCCCTTGGATCCCATGCCCTCTCACTTTTTCTAGAAGCCTTGCATGGGGGACCTTATCGAACGCCTTGCTAAAATCCATATAAACCACATCTACCGCTTTCTCTTTGTCAATGTGTTTAGTCACATTTTCGAAGAACTCCACCAGGCTCGTAAGGCACGATCTGCCTTTGACAAAGCCATGTTGCGTATTCTTGAGCATACTAAACCTCTCTAAATGCTCAGAAATCTTGTCCCTCAGGATCTTCTCCATCAGCTTACCAACCACTGAGGTTAGACTCACCGGTCGGTAATTTCCTGGGCTATCCCTATTCCCCTTCTTGAAAATAGGAACCACATCCGCAATCCTCCAATCTTCTGGCTCTTCCCCCGTCTCCATCGACGACGCAAAGTTCATCGCCAGAGGCTCTGCAATCTCTTCCCTCGCCTCCCACAGTAACCTGGGGTACATCCCATCCGGACCCGACGACTTATCTATCTTGATGCCATTCAAAGATTCCAGCACAACCTCTTTGTTAAAGTCCACATACTCAATCTTTTCAGTCCACCGCAAGCCCGCAGTACATCCACCCAGGTCCTTCTCCTCTGTGAAAACCGAGGCAAAATACTCATTAAGCACCTCTGCCATTTCTACTGGTTCCGTACAGATTTTCCCGCCTTCACCTTTTATAGGCCCTATTCCTTCACGTCTCATTCTTTTACTCTTCACATATTTATAGAACGCCTTAGGGTTTTCCTTAATCCTTCTTGCCAAGGCCTTCTCGTGACCCCTTCTGGCTCTCCTAATTTCCTTCTTTAGTCCCTTCCTACAAGCCGTATACTCATCTAGATCCCTATCTTCGCCAAGCGCTCTGAACCTTTTGTACGCTTTCCTTTTCTTCTCGACTAGGTCCCGCACAGCTTTCGTGCACCACGGTCCCTTTAACCTACCAACTCCTCCCTGTCTGCTCGGAACGTTGTCCTGTAGAACTCCGGACAGAGTTCTACAGAGTTGTCACATCTCACTCGAGTATTGTCCAAAACCGGTGAACCCAAGATCCATTAACATTGTGTTAAAAACAGAAAACGCTGGAAAGACTCAGCAGGTCCAGCAGCACCTGTGGAGACAGAGTTAGGGAGTGGCCCCGCCTCTCTTCACAGAGGCTGCCATACCTGATGACTCTTTCCAAAACTGTTTTTATTTCAGATTTCCACAACATTTTGCTTCTGTTAATACTGCAATCCTGCCGTTATAGATCACTCTTCAGGGAAGATACTCGTTTGACTATTCATTTTTCCACTCAAAATTGGTTCAAAGGAGGAGGTAATAACCTATCAGTATTGTCACTGGACTAGTAATCCAGAGACCCCGGTTCGGGGTGGCAGGGTGGTTAGCACTGCTGCCTCACAGCACCAGGGACCCGTGTTCGATTCCCGGCTTGGGTCACTGTCTGTGTGGAGTCTGCACGTTCTCTCCATGTCTGCGTGGGTTTCCTCCCGGTGCTCCAGTTTCCTCCCACAATCGGGTTTGGTGGATTGGCTATGCTAAATTGCCCCTTAGTGTCAGGGAACTAGCTCGGGTAAATGCATAGGGTTGTGGGGATAGAGCCTGGGTGGGATTGTGGTTGGTGCAGACTCGATGGGCTGAATAGTCTCCTTCTGCACTGCAGGGATTCTATCTATCTATAAAGCTCCAAGGATTGGAGTTCGAATCCCACCACAGCAGATGGTGAAATTTGAATTCAATAAAAATTTTGAATTAAAAGTCTAATGATATCCATGAAACCATTGTCGGTTGTCGTAAAAACCCATTTGGTTCACTTCAGTAGTCTGGCCCACGTGACTCCAGATTTTGTTGACTGTTAACTGCCCTCTGAAATGGTTGAGCAAACCATTCAGTTCAAGGGCAATTAGGGATGGCCTAGCCAGCGGCACTGACAAATAACAAAACAATGGTGTAAACTTCAAACCCATTAGACTCCCATGCTGCTCTACTGCAAGCCCCCTCCCACTCCCACACTTCTCCCACCCTCTCTGTTCACATCCATCCCCACACCACAACCACCCACACCTCTCCCACCGCCCCCATCATCCACCCACCCCCGCAGCCCTTCCAGCCACCCCCCCCGCTCACATCCTCCACCCATTCACTCCCCCCCACCACAACCACAATCACCCACACACCTCTCCCCCACTCATAACCTACTCCTCCGCTCATATCCTCCACCCACACCACAACAACTCCTCCTACTCCCCTATGCACCTCTTCTCACACGCACACACACACATACAGACACAGACACGCACACACACACACATACAGCAACATACTCCATGTGTTCTCTGCTGCCTGCACCAGTTTCTAGGTGTGATATCAAGGCTTCCTTGGTGATGGTGAACAAGCAAGTCACTTTCCCCCACCCAGAAAATGAAAAGGGTAAAAGCAGGAAATAGGAATACTGTTCCAAATTGTTTATTCCTCCTCGGGCACGGAAACAGAGCTCGTTTCCTCAGGAGATGGGAGCAGGAATAGAAGGGAGACTTAGTCATTGTATTAATCTCTATTTTAACAGGAAGCAAGAACTCATGTGTCAATCGATGTGGAGAACGTGTGAACCACAATTACAGCTGTCAGTGCAATCGTGCATGTGTGAAATACGGGGACTGCTGCTCCGATTACAACTTCTGTCGATGTATGTAAAAAAAACTAACAGAATGTTCAACTACTCACATACAGGAAACATAAAGAGTTTTAGTCAGTGCAGACTGGAGGGGCCGAATGGTCTCCTTCTGCACTGTAGGGATTCTCTGATTCTATTGGTGGCTACAACCCTCTCCCTGAGGCTAAAGCTGACTCTGTCTCGGACTGTGACCTGTGACTGTTTCCAATTACATCACTCGATTCTGCCCCTGCCTCAACTGAGCTGAAACCTTCATACATGCCTTTGCTGTCTCTAAATTTAATCATTCCAACATATTCCTGAAAAGCCTCCGCATCCTTGCTGACCAGAATATAACTCACACCAACCCCTCTATTTCCTTCCACACTCTGGCAGTGCCTCCATGTGAAAATTATCCTTTGTTTTCAAACATCTGCACAGCTTCATCCCTCCCCAACTATGGAAGCTCTTTCAACCCCATAATCCACTGAACTCACTCCATTTCCAGCTTCTTGTTCAATCCAGATTTAATCGCCTGCTTCCTGAACTCTAGAATTCCCCCTTTAAATTATTCTGCTTTGCAGCATCACCTACTGGAAAATGCTCCTTAATGTTTACCCAATTTCTTGTCCTGACTTTCTTTCATAGAATCATACAGTGCAGAAGGAGGCCATTCAGCCCATCGAGTCCGCACCGATCACAATCCCACCCAGGCCCTATCCCCATAACCCCATATATTTACCCTCGCTATTCCTCCTGACACTAAGGGGCAATTTAGCATGGCCAATCCACCTAACCCAGACATCTTTGGACTGTGGGAGGAAACCGGAGCACCCGGAGGAAACCAATGCAGACTCGGGGAGAATGTACAAACTCCACACAGACAACTCTTTCTCTGCTTCTGTCTCCCTCTCGCACTGGCTGTATCTCTTGCACTGGCTTTCTCTCTCTCTGTTTCTGTGTCTCTCTCACACTGGCTCTTTCTCTCTCGCACTGGCTGTATCTCTTGCACTGGCTTTCTCTCTCTCTGTTTCTGTGTCTCTCTCACACTTGCTGTATCTCTTGCACTGGCTTTCTCTCTCTGTTTTGGTGTCTCTTGCGCACTGGCTTTCTCTCGCTGTTTCTGTCTCTCTCGCACTCGTAGATAGTATACACTGCTGCTACTGTTCGTCAGTGGTGGAGGGTTTGAATGTTTGTGGATGTGATGCCAATCAAGCAGACTGCTTTTTCCTGGATGGTGTTGAGTTTCTTGCGTGTTGTTGGAGCTGCATTCATCTGAGCAAGTGGGGTATATTCCATCACACACCTGACTTGTGCCTTGCAGATGGCAGACAGGCTTTGAGGAGTCAGGAAGTGAGTTAGTCGCCACAGGATTCCTAGCCTTTAACCTGCTCTGATGATGATGTAATTGAATGTCAAGGGGCGATGGTTAGATCCTCTCTTCTTGGAGATGGTCACTGCCTGGCACTTGTGTGGCGCGAATGTTACTTACCACATCTTAGCCCAAGCCTGGATATTGTTCAGGTCTTGCTGCATTTGGACTGTTTCAGTATCTGAGGAGTGGCGAGTGACACTGAACCAGTGAACATCCCCACTTCTGACCTTGTGGTGAAGGGAAGGTCACTGATGAAGCAGCTGAAGATGGCTGGGCCCAGGTCACTACCCTGAGGAATTCTCTCCGTCCCTCTCTCTCCGTCCCTCTCTCTCCGTGCCTCTCTCTCTCTGTCTCTCTCTCTCTCTGTCCCTCTCTCTCTGTCCCTCTCTCTCTGTGTCTCTCTCTCTGCGTCTCTCTCTCTGTGTCTCTCTCTCTGCGTCTCTCTCTCTGTGTCTCTCTCTCTGTGTCTCTCTCTCTCTCTGTCCCTCTCGCTCTGTGCCTCTCTCTCTGTCCCCCTCTCTCTCTGTCCCTCTCTCTCTGTCCCCCTCTCTCTCTGTCTCTCCCTCTCTGTCCCCCTCTCTCTCTGTCCCCCTCTCTCTCTGTCCCCCTCTCTCTCTGTCCCCCTCTCTCTCTGTCCCCCTCTCTCTCTGTCCCCCTCTCTCTCTGTCCCCCTCTCTCTCTGTCCCCCTCTCTCTCTGTCCCCCTCTCTCTCTGTCCCCCTCTCTCTCTGTCCCCCTCTCTCTCTGTCCCTCTCTCTCTCTGTCCCTCTCTCTCTCTGTCCCTCTCTCTCTCTGTCCCTCTCTCTCTCTGTCCCTCTCTCTCTGTCCCTCTCTCTCTGTCTCTCGCTCTCTGTCTCTCGCTCTCTGTCTCTCTCTCTCTGTCTCTTCCTTTCTCTGTCTGTATCTCGCTCTGACTGTATTTGCTGTTTCTTTATCTCAGTCTCTGTCTCTCTCTCTCTCATCACTCCCAAATTCTGCCTTTTACTATTTCAATCTCCCTCCAGCTTTCTAGCTCTCACTCTCTGCCTGGGTGTTAAAGTCTGTCTTTCTCTCCCTCGGTCCGTCTCTCGTTCCTGATCTCAGTCTCTCCAGAGCTTGGTCTCTTTAACCGAGCTTTTGCTCAGTTGTTCTCACAACTCTAACTCTTTATATGGTTTGATGTTAAATTTTGTCTAATTATTTTGCCATTATAATGTTCAAACTCAGTCTCCCAGGTGTAGGGTTAGGGAGCTCAGAGGATTGGACTGAAGTATTGATCATGGTTAGAATCTAAATGTGGTCTTTTCAATTACTGCAGCAGATTCATCTTGCAAAGGAAGATGCGGTGAAACTTATAATTCCAAGAATCCTTGTCACTGCAACACCAAATGCAGCCGATACCACAACTGCTGCCAGGATTATTCCTCTCAGTGTGGGGGTAAGAGTTAAACACCAATGAAACAGCACATTCCTCATTTTCCATCTGGAAACACCCTCCTCCCTTTCTCTCTCTCTCTGCCTCTGTCTCTTTCTCTCTCTGCCTCCTTCTTTCTCTCTGATTCTCTACCTCTTTCTCTGCCTCTGTCTCTTTCTCTCTCTCTCTGTGCATAAACTTGGAAGTATTGTGAACTGTGAGGAGGACAATGTGTGGCTTTAAAAATATATAATCAGGTTAGTAGGATAGGCAGCCAAGTAACATTTAATGCAGAAAAATATGAAACAGTTGGAAATGCTAATGTATGACATAGATGGTGTATGTCTGAGATCAGATATGGTCATGTGTTAATCTCTCACTCTCTCGCGAGAGAGAGAGAGAGAGGGAGGTTGGAACAGTATGCTCAGGTGCAACATGCCTACTTTATAACCTGTTTAGCTGTAATATTAATAACAAGCATTGAGCCGGTGCCAGAGTATGACTGCACTCTGTCCAGAACCAAGAACACCTCGAGTCCACAGATAAGAAGAACCATCTCAGAACATGGTAACAGCAGTGGAGATATCAATGTACAAAACACATCGGTGCCATTGATGGAATCACAGAGTGAATGAAAACTCATTAACAGCTCATTCTTACTGCTAAACAGAAGGAGATGACAACTAGAAAGAACTAATGATGACTGCACCTGATTAGGAGTCCCTGTCCCTCCTTCTCCTCCTGCCCCTCTCCCTGCCCCTCTCCCTGCCCCTCTCCCTGCCCATGCTCCTCCTCCACCCACTTGACTATCATGGGGACCAGGAGAAACCCAGCAATGGGAGTTATGGAAACACCATTTAAGAACATAAGAACTAGGAGCAGGAGTAGGCCATCTGGCCCCTCGAGCCTGCTCCACCATTTAATAAGATCATGCCTGATCTTTTTGTGGACTCAGCTCCACTTACCCGCCCGCTCACCATAACCCTTAATTCCTTCACTGTTCAAAAATCTATCTATCCTTGCCTTTAAAACATTCTACGAGGTAGCCTCAACTGCTTCACTGGGCAGGGAATTCCACAGATTCACAACTCTTTGGGTGAAGAAGTTCCTCCTCAACTCAGTCCTAAATCTGTTTCCCCTTATTTCGACGCTATGCCCCTTAGTTCTAGTTTCACCCGCCAATGGAAACAACTTCCCTGCCTTCTTATCTATTCCCTTCATAATCTTATATGCTTCTATAAGATCTCCCCTCATTCTTCTGAATTTCAATGAGTATAGCCCCAGTCTACTCAGTCTCTCCTCATTACCCAACCCTCTCAATCAGTCAGATGAGTACAGCACAGAAAAGGCCTTCCAGTCCATTGCGACTGCCTAATTATTCTAATCCCGTTTTCCAGCACTTGGTCCATAAAAACATAAGAACTTGCAAGTGCAAGTCTAAATGCTTCTTCAATGTTATGAGGGTTTCTGCCTCTCCCACCCTTTCAGGCAGTGAGATCCAGACTCCCACCACCCTCTGGGTGAAATAGTTTTTCCTCACATCCCCTCTAAGTCTCCTGTCCATTCCTTTAAATCTATGCTCCTTAGTCATTGACCCTCCACCAAGGGGAAAAGTTTCTTCCTGTCTACTCTATCAATGCCCCTCAAAATTTTATACATCTCAGTCATGTCCCCCCTCAGTCTCCTCTGCTCCAAGGAAAACAACCCCAGTCTATCCAATCTCTCATCATCACAAAAACTCTCCAGCCCAGGCAACATCCTGGTAAATCTCCTCTGCACCTTTTCCAATGCTATCACATCCCTCCTAAAATGTGGATTCCAGAACTGCACAAAATACTCTAGCTGTGGCCTAACCAACATTTTATATAGTTCCAGCATAACCCCTCTGTTTGCACTTTCTCCCAGTGTCTGCATGGGTTTCTTCTGGATGCTCCAGCTTCCTCCCACAGTCCACAGAGCTGTGTAAGTTACATGGGTCAGCTATGGTAAATGTACAGGGTTATGGGGTTGGAGAATGAGGTGATGAACCTGGATAAGATGCCCTTTCAGAAAGTCAGTGCAGACCCGACGGGCTGAATGACCTCCTCAAACAACAAAGAAACTTACAGCACAGGAACAGGCCCTTCGGCCCTCAAAGCCTGCACCGACCATGCTGCCCCTCCGAAATAAAACCCCCTACCCTTCCAGGGACCATATCCCTCTATTCCCATCCTATTCATGTGTCTGTCATCACGTCCCTTAAAAGTCACTATCGTATCTGCTTCCACTACCTCCCCCGACAGTGTGTTTCAGGCACCCACTACCCTCTGTGTAAAAAACTTGCTACTTACTCAACTTCTTACTGTGTTTACCCCAGTCCAACGCCGGCATCTCCACATCATAAAAAACTTGCCTCATACATCTCCTTTAAACCTTGCCCCACGCACTTAAACCTATGCCCCCTAGTAATTGACTCTTCCACCCTGGGAAAAAGCTTCTGACTATCCACTCTGTCCATGACCTCATAATCTTGTAGACTTCGATCAGGTCGCCCCTCAACCTCTGTCGTTCCAGTGAGAGCAAACGAAGTTTCTCCAACCTCTCCTCATAGCTAATGCCCTCCATACCAGGCAACATCCTGGTAAATCTTTTCTGTACCCTCTCCAAAGCCTCCACATCCTTCCGGTAGTGCGGCGACCAGAATTGAACACTATATTCCAAATGGGGCCTAACTAAGGTTCTACAAAAATTGGCAAGTCAGGTTGCAGCTTTAAACTCAATGCCTTGGCCATGAAGGCAAGCATGCCGTATGCCTTCTTGACTTCCTTCTCTACCTGCATTGTGACCTGTGTACCTGTACACCCAGATCCCTCTGTCTATCAATACTCTTAAGGGTTCTCCCATTTACTATATATTTCCAATCTGTATTAGACCTTCCAAAATGCATTACCTCACATTTGTCCAGATTAAACTCCATCTGCCACCTCTCCGCCCAAGCCTCCAACCGATCTATATCCTACTATATCCTCTGACGGTCCTCATCGCTTTCCGCAAATCCACCAACCTTTGTGTCATCCGCAAACTTATTAATCAAACCAGTTACATTTTCCTCCAAATCATTTATATATATATATATATATTATGAACAGCAAAGATCCCAGCACTGATCCCTAAGGAACGCCAATAGTCAACAGCCCTCCATTCAGAAATGCACCCTTCTACTGCTACCCTCTGCCTTCTATGACCAAGGTAAGAGTTTTAACAACACCAGGTTAAAGTCCAACAGGTTTATTTGGTAGCAAATACCATTAACTTTCGGAGCGCTGCTCCTTCATCAGATGGAGTGGAAATTTGCTCTCAAACAGGGCACAGAGACACAAAAATCAAGCTCCAGAATACTGATTAGAATGCCTGTTGGACTTTAACCTGGTGTTGTTAAAACTCTTACTGTGTTCACCCCAGTCCAACGCCGGCATCTCCACTTCTATGACCAAGCCAATTCTGTATCCATTTTGCAGCTCACCTCTGATCCCATGTGACTTCATCTTCTGCACTAGTCTGCCATGAAGGACCTTCTCCTTTAGGGATTCTAAGTGCATCATCTCACACTTATTAGGACTGAATTCCATTTGCCACTGATCAGCCCACTGACCAACCCGTCTGTATCCTCCTGTAATCTAAGGCTATCCTCCTCACTATTTATCACCCCAGCAAATTTCATATTATCCGCGAACTTAATGATCAACCCTCCTATATTCAAGTCTAAGCCATTTATATAAACCACAAACAGCAAAGACCCCAACACTGATCCCTGCAGGATCCTGCTGGACACAGGTGTCCAGTCTGAAAAACACCCCTCAACCATCACCCTCTGCTTCCTGCCACTCAGCCAATTCTGAATCCAATTTCCTTGAATCCCATGAGCTCAGTGGTGTTCCGCAGGGCTCTGTACTGGGACCTCTGCTATTTGTGATATATATAAATGATTTGGAAGAAGGTGTAACTGGTGTAATCAGCAAGTTTGCGGATGACACGAAGATGGCTGGAATTGCGGATAGCGAAGAGCATTGTCGGGCAATACAGCAGGATATAGATAGGCTGGAAAATTGGGCGGAGAGGTGGCGGATGGAGTTTAATCCAGATAAATGCGAAGTGATGCATTTTGGAAGAAATAATGTAGGGAGGAGTTATACAATAAATGGCAGAGTCATCAGGTGTATAGAAACACAGAGGGACCTAGGTGTGCAAGTCCACAAATCCTTGAAGGTGGCAACACAGGTGGAGAAGGTGGTGAAGAAGGCATATGGTATGCTTGCCTTTATAGGATGGGGTATAGAGTATAAAAGCTGGAGTCTGATGATGCAGCTGTATAGAACGCTGGTTAGGCCACATTTGGAGTACTGCGTCCAGTTCTGGTCGCCGCACTACCAGAAGGACGTGGAGGCATTGGAGAGAGTGCAGAGAAGGTTTACCAGGATGTTGCCTGGTATGGAGGGTCTTAGCTATGAGGAGAGATTGGGTAAACTGGGGTTGTTCTCCTTGGAAAGACGGAGAATGAGGGGAGATCTAATAGAGGTATACAAGATTATGAAGGGTATAGATAGGGTGAACAGTGGGAAGCTTTTTCCCAGGTCGGAGGTGACGATCACGAGGGGTCACGGGCTCAAGGTGAGAGGGGCGAGGTATAACTCAGATATTAGAGGGATGTTTTTTACACAGAGGGTGGTGGGGGCCTGGAATGCGCTGCCAAGTAGGGTGGTGGAGGCAGGCACGCTGACATTGTTTAAGACTTACCTGGATAGTCACATGAGCAGCCTGGGAATGGAGGGATACAAACGATTGGTCTAGTTGGACCAAGGAGCGGCACAGGCTTGGAGGGCCGAAGGGCCTGTTTCCTGTGCTGTACTGTTCTTTGTTCTTTGTTCTTACCTTCGTTTTCAGTCTCCCATTTGGGACCTTATCAAAGTCTTACTGAAGTCAAAGAAGATGATGTCAAATGTATTGCCCTCATCTACACATCTGGTCACCCCTTCGAAAAATTATAGAATCATAGAATTCCCTACAGTGCAGAAGGAGGCCAATCAGCCCATCGAGTCTGCACCGACTCTCCGGCAGTATATCTTATCCAGACCCTATCCCCATAACACCATACATTTACCATGGCTAATCCCCTAATCTACACATCTCGAAACATTAAGGGGCAATTTTGCACAGCCAATTCACCGAATCCACACATCTTTAGATGGTGGGAGGAAACCAGAGCATCCAAAAGAAACCCACATAGACAAGGGGAGAATGTGCAAACTCTACACAGTCACCCGAAGCCAGAATTGAACCTGGGTTCCTGGCGTTGTGAGGCAGCAGTGCTAACCACTGTGCCACCATGCCGCCCCCATCAAGTTGGTCAGAGATGACCTACCCTTAACAAACCCATGCTGACTGTTCCTGATTAATCCCTGCCTCTCCACATGCAGATTAATTCCGTTTCTCAGAATTGCTTCCAATAGTTTCCCCATCACCAAGATTAGATTGATTGGCCTGTAGATTCCTGCTTTATCCCTTCCTCAATAATGATACCACATTGACTGTCCTCCAGTCCCCTGGCACCTCTCCTGTGTAAGAAGTTTAACAACACCAGGTTAAAGTCCAACAGGTTTATTTGGTAGCAAAAGCCACACAAGCGACTACCATAAACACCTCTCCTGTGGCCAGAGAGGGAATGAACATTATTGCCAGCGCCAATGCTATTTCCTCACTTGCCTCACTCCTTACGTACATTTCATCCGGCCCTGGGGATTTATCTAATTTCCTCTTTAAGTTCCCCCTTGCACATTCTATACTCCTTTAGGACTTCTGCTGTTTTGAGCCCTCGATATCTGTCATAAACCTCCCTTTTTCTCTTTAGCCACTATTATATATCCCTCAATATCCAGTGTTAACTGGATTTATTGGTCCCCCCCCCCCCCCCCAACACCTTTGCCCTCTTGTAGGATCTTCTACGTATTGAACAAAAAGGCAAAGAGACAAAGAAAAGTACAGCACAGGAAATGGCCCTTCGGCCTTCCAAGCCCAATCATGATGCCCTAACTAAACTACACAAATAACCTGGCTTAAAAAGTTCTCCTGGACACATTTTAAGAATTCCGTTCCTCTAAACCTTTCACACTATGACTACCCCAGCTGATGTTGGGGAAGTTGAAATCCCCTGATATCATTACCCCATTACTTTTACACTTCTCTGAAATTTCCCTCCATATCTGTTCTTCTATTTCTCTCAGGCTGTTGGGAGCCCGGAGAACACTCCCAGCAATGTGATTGCTCCTTTTTAGTTTTTAGGTTCTATCCATTTGGCTTCATTAGAAGAACCTTCTAAGGTGTCATCCCTCCTTATTCCTATAATTGATTCCCTGGTCAAAATCATGACACCCTGTCCTCTTTTACCTTTTTCCCCATCTTGGTTGAAGATCCTATATCCTGGAATATTGAGCTGCCAATCCTGCCCCTCTCTCAACCATGTCTCAGAGACAGCAATGACATCACACCCCCGTGGTTTAACTTGTGCCTCACTCCAAAGATGTGGGGATTAGGTTGATTGGCCATGTTAAATTGCCCCTTAGCATTCCAGGATGCACAGGTTAGAGGGATTAGCGGGGTAAATATGTGGAGTTACGGGGAAAGGGCCTGAGTGGGACTGTGGTCGGTGCAGATTTGATGGGCCGAATGGCCTCCTTCTGCATTGTGGGGTTTCTATGATTTCTATGATTTCATCTGCCATGTTTGTCAGAGTCCTTGCCTTAAAATAAATACTATCCAATCTCGCCAAACTCCCTTGTGTCCTAATTGACCTATAACCTCTATGCCTTCCTGACTCACTTGTGGTCTCTTCTAATTCTGCCTGTCCATCTCCCTCTACTAAACTTTCACTCAGGATTTTTATCCCTTTTTCTACCTATATCATCAGTGCCAATATGTATCACAATCTCCGTCTGTTCTCCCACCCCCTTCAGGATGCCCTGCCACCGTTCAGTGACATCCCTGACCCTGGCATTAGGGAGGCAACACACCATCCTGGAATCTCTTTTGCGGCCACAGAAGCATCTGTCTGTTCCCCTTACAATTGAATCCCCTCCCACTACAGCCCTGCCGTTCTTCATCCTCCTGTCTTGTGCAGCAGACCCACCCATGGTGCCATGATGTTGGCTGCCATTGCTTTCCCCTCACAGTCACCTCCCTTAACAGTATCCAAACCAGTATATCTGTCAGAAAGTAAAAGTAAAAGTTTATTTATTAGTCACAAGTAAGGCTTACATTAACACTGCAATGAAGTTACTGTGAAATTCCCCGAGTCACCACACTCAGGCGCTTGTTCGGGTCGATGCATCTAACCATCTAATCAGACTGGGAGGAAACTGGAGCATCCGGAGAAATCCATGCAGACACGGGGAGAATGTGCAAACTCCACACAGACAGTGGTCCAAGCCGGGAATCGAACCCAGATCCCTGGCGCTGTGAATTTGCAGTGCTAACCACTGTGCCACCATGTTGCCGACAGGGGGATGGCCACAGAGGACTCCTGTACTACCTGCCTTCCTGTACTCATAGAAATCATAGAAACCCTACAGTACAGAAAGAGGCCATTCGGCCCATCGAGTCTACACCGACCACAATCCCACCCAGACCCTACCCCCATATCCCTACATATTTACCCGCTAATCCCTCTAACCTACCCATCTCAAGACACTAAGGGGCAATTTTAGCACGGCCAATCAACCTAACCCGCACATCTTTGGACAAGTAAGGCTTACATTAACACTGCAATGAAGTTACTGTGAAATTCCCCGAGTCACCACACTCAGGCGCTTGACTACCCTGCCTGATAGTCACCCATTCCCTTTCTGCCTGTTCAGTCTTCATCTGCAGTGCGACCACCTCACTGAACGTGCTCTCCACGACTTGTTCAGCATTGGAGATGCTCCACAGTGAGTCCACCCTCAGCTCCAGCCCCGAAACAGGGTTAGCCAGTAGCTGCAGCTGGAGCCACTTCCTGCACACATGCGCCAGAACTCTACCCGTCATGGAATCGGAGCGGGCGATGGTCCGATAATGGAAATCTCTGTTGACCTCAGGCAGGAATTTCCGGTCTTGTCTGAGAGAGGCCATAAAATCCTGTCCGTGGTCACTAGGGACGGCTGAAGCTTCCATGATTTGTCACATCACACCAGAGGAGCTGCAGGTGGCACTCTCTCCTGCCATGACTACCCCTTATTTACTCCCCTTTTTAACAAACTTTATGCTTTTGTAATGAATGCTATCAATTTACTTGCCTTGTGCGAACTTTACTTCCCTCACTTATATTACTTTATTATAATGACCCTGACTTTCACTTATTTTAACCTCCTTCCCATCCCCCCCACCTCACCTCAGAAATGATTCCATTGACTAATTAGGGATCTTTTTACCAAAGCAAGCTTTATTCATAACACAGTTTAAATATACCTCTAACAAAGTGTAACAGTTTAACTCTTAACCATTAAACAATCTTTAAACACGAAAAGAAACAACTCTTAACTTCTAATTTAATACTATTCAGTTCCAATTAAGGAATATTTCTCTTATAGATTTAAACCCTTCCTTAAAAATAGTTAGCAAATCAAGCATGCTTGCTTTGACCTTTAGTCATAACTGTGGATCTTCCAGAGATATTTTATAGAGAGAGAGATAGAGATGGCAGCTTGTAATCTGTTATCCTTAAACAGCCCTCTCCAGCCACTGAACTCACAAAGCTGCTTTTCTCAACTATAAACCTAGCTCTTCCCATTTTGAGAATCACACGACCATATGACTCTGTATACCCCACTCACCTTTCCATTATTTAGTCATGAAAACACACCAAGGGTCCTCTTCTTTGGTGAACAAAAGTTCATTAAGCCTTTTGCTAAATAAACTCTTCCATGGCTAAAATGGGTAATTGTCCTGCTTTGTAGCATCTGCTGCTTTCCTGCCAAACAAACTGAGCATTTGTAACAAAACCCTGAATCTTAAAGGAGTTCCCCCCTCTTAGACATAACATCTATTAGTAGCACAGTATCATCACCATTCCATGATCACATAGGTGATCACAATTCAAGGTAGAAAACATGAGAAAATACTTATGAAACACGCTCCATCCAAGAATTGGAAATCAAGATGAAGACAAAATTTCAGAGTTCCCAGGGAGGTTACTCGCCCACGCCAATGTTTTCCAATGTGGGTGGGTTGCGGAATGTTGAAAAATGGGTCACCAAAAATGACCCCCAAAGATCGCCTGACCTTTATTTCCATTTTCTCTCTGGGTAAATTCTCACTGCAATACCATCTGTGACTACATGAGGCAGAATAAAGAGGTCAGTGCACTTGGCACCGATTTTCTTTAACTTTCTAGGAAGCTGATTGTAGACATGGATCCTTTGGTTACCCGCAAGAGAGGACCAGAGACAAAAATCGCTGATAAACCGATTGGCTGGGATCCCACATCAGAATCTGCCAGAGAGCATTAGCTGTTCCACTGAGTCCACGACAGGACACATCAGTATGAATGTTAGTGACGGACGGAGTGACAGGGCCTCTGGTGAGCAGCCTGCAGAGTAAAAAACTAAAATCAGGAACAAAGCAGTTTAAAGATAATTTCTTGAGGTATGGTTTTTGCAACACATGACCACTTCCATCTAGAAGGACAAGGGCAGCAGATACATGGGAACACCACCACCTGCAAGTTCCCCTCCAAGCCACTCACCATCCTGACTTGGAAATATATCGCCATTCCTTCACAGTCGCTGATTCAAAATCCTTGAATTCCCTCCCTAACGGCATTGTGGGTCAACCCAGTGCACATGGGCTGCAGCGATTCAAGAAGGCAGCTCACCACCACCTTCTAAGGGCAACTAGGGATGGGCAATAAATGCTGGCCAGCCGGCGACGCCCGTGTCCCACAAATGAATTTTAAAAAATTGTACCAACCAAATCAGGATGCAAAGCCCGCGTTAAAAACAAGCCACGAGTCCATGAGGTTGTCATCATTCTGGATTAGCATCTCCTAGGAATCTCCAGTGCTGAGTAGCACCAACATCCACAAGCAAAATAATGCAGATACTGCAGATCTGAAATCCAAACAGAAAATGCTGGAAAAACTCAGCAGGTCTCGCAGAACCTGTGGGGAAAGAGAGAGAGAGAGAGAGAGTGGCCACTGAGTGGCCTCCTGCACTGTGAGGATCACATAGATCCGATAGTTAATGTTTCGAGTCTATTTACCCTTGTACAGAACAGCCTTGCTATGTCTGTCTAACCTGACTTATTTAATGGGTCAATTAGTTATTAATTACACAACTAAAGTAAATGAAAGTTACGCTTACCTAGCTTGGAGACAAGGGAAGAAGATTCATCAGCCACTGGAGGCTGAGAAAAGATAGACCTCTTATCCCGACACCAAATTCCTGACTTTGCACTCAGTCTATGTCGCACTCAGGCATCATCTCCTTTGTGTCTCCACACTCTATCTCAGTGCCTCTTGTTCTCACGTTCTCTCTCTCTCACTCACTCTCTTTCTACCCCTGTCACTGACTGGGCTTGCAGTCTAGAACATGTGAATTTCCTGGTGTTTGAAGATGTGAATTTTATTAACTTACAGAAAGCAATCCTGGAGCCAGTTTTACCGAAAAGGAAATTCTCGTTGTTTCTGAGCAGCTTTACTCCTTGGACACCAACAAAGCAACAGAGAATGAGGTTCACCTAAATCTTCAAGACTCTGTTCCCAACTCCAAGACTGGCGCTAAGATTGATCTAGCTCAGCAACGGTGAGTGCAGGCACGAGCTTGAAATCATCCGAAACTTGATTGTTCCAAGGCCAGACTGTGAAGGGATTTGATTATGAGAATGTGTTTTAAATCTGAGGCTTTCTCAGACCAGGAGCCAATGTGGCCACTTGCCGTGGGTGGCACAGTGGTGGGCGGCACAGAGGCACTGCTGCCTCGCAGCTCCAGGGACCTGAGTTCAATTCCGGCCTCGGGTCACTGTTTGGGTGGAGTTTGCACATTCTCCCCGTGTCTGTGTGGGTTTCCTCCGGGTGATCCGGTTTCCAAAGATGGGCAGCAACAAAAACGGAAAACGCCGCACCCTCAGACAGTGACTCTGTCTCCGCCGCGCACTCAGACAGTGACTCTGTCTCCGCCGCACTCTCAGACAGTGACTCTGTCTCCGCCGCACCCTCAGACAGTGACTCTGTCTCCGCCGCGCACTCAGACAGTGACTCTGTCTCCGCCGCACTCTCAGACAGTGACTCTGTCTCCGCCGCACCCTCAGACAGTGACTCTGTCTCCGCCGCACTCTCAGACAGTGACTCTGTCTCTGCCGCACTCTCAGACAGTGACTCTGTCTCCGCCGCACCCTCAGACAGTGACTCTGTCTCCGCCGCACTCTCAGACAGTGACTCTGTCTCTGCCGCACTCTCAGACAGTGACTCTGTCTCCGCCGCGCACTCAGACTGCGCTCCAACAATGTGGGCCAATTGGGGCCATTAACTGACCAATTAATGTTCACTCATCCTAACACTATTAGTACATTACTGGCCGATATAGTGTCTAGCCCAACAACCTTCCCTGTGTGGGTGGCTGGCTGTAGTGGGGGTCCACCCCCTTAATGGGCCTGCTGCATCCAATGGGGGCCTCTCCAAGGTGCAATGTCTTCAGATTCCCATCTGTCCCTGACCTTTGTACCCCGACACCCATCCCCCACCCCCCACCCCCTCACCTATGCCTGGCATCCTGGCCACAGTGAAATCCTTGGACTCACCGCTGGCCCCTGCAACAAATATTCAGAATCAAATTAATGAGTTAACAGCACAAATAGAGAGAAAGCAGTACGATTTAGTTGTGATTATTCAGATGAGGTCTCTGTCTGCACTGAGTGCTGCCTGGCTGTGTGAGAGTGCTTTTGGAGTTGGGGGGCCAGCAGGGAGTCAAGCGGCAGAGGCCACAAGGGAGAGTGCTGATTGGGCAGTAAGGGAGAGTGCTGATTGGGCAGTAAGGGAGAGTGCTGATTGGGCAGTAAGGGAGAGTGCTGATTGGGCAGTAAGGGAGAGTGCTGATTGGGCAGTAAGGGAGAGTGCTGATTGGGCAGTAAGAGAGAGTGCTGATTGGGCAGTAAGAGAGAGTGCTGATTGGGCAGTAAGGGAGAGTGCTGATTGGGCAGTAAGAGAGAGTGCTGATTGGGCAGTAAGGGAGAGTGCTGATTGGGCAGTAAGGGAGAGTGCTGATTGGGCAGTAAGGGAGAGTGCTGATTGGGCAGTAAGGGAGAGTGCTGATTGGGCAGTAAGGGAGGGTGCTGATTGGGCAGTAAGGGAGAGTGCTGATTGGGCAGTAAGGGAGAGTGCTGATTGGGCAGTAAGGGAGAGTGCTGATTGGGCAGTAAGGGAGAGTGCTGATTGGACAGTTCGTGCTACTCTTGACTCTCTGAAACTGACAGTGAGTTTTTGTCTTTAAAATAACTTAAAGGTGACATCACAGGAGGGCTGTGATTTGATTGGCTGAAAGGGAGCTTTGCTAAATTTGAAAATCCATTCAAATTGCGTTGAGACTGAGGAAATAAGGAGATATATAATAAAAAAAGTTTAAATTTTAAAAAATTAAAACCGAATTTAAAAACTAATTAAATAAAATAGAGATGGAGGGTCAGGTGATATGTTGTTTATCCATGATGTGGGAGCTTGTGGATTCCACTATGATTCCCAGTGAGCATGTCTGTAGGAAGTGTTGGTTGCTTGAGGAATTCTGGCTCAGAGTGGATGAGCTGGATTCTGAGCTTTGGACATGGTGACACATTAGAGAGGGGGAGAGATACCTGGACACTGTGTTCCAGGAGGCTGTCACACCCCCTTAGATTAAATACCTTGAATTTGGCCAGTAGTCAGGGACAGGAGGTTGTGGCTGCAATTGAGGCACATAGAAGGATCCAGGAGGTAGGGTTGCAGGAGCCTCAGTCATAGAACCATACAATCCCTCCAGTGCAAAAGGAGGCCATTCGGCCCATTGAGTTTGCACCGACCACAATCCCACCCAGCCCCTATCCCCCAACCCCACATATTTACCCTACAGGTCCCTCTGAAACTAAGGGGCAATTTAGCATGGCCAATCATCCTAATCTGCACTTCTTTGGACTGTGGGAGGAAACCAGAGACCCGGAGGAAACGCACGCAGACACGGGGAGAAAGTGTAAACTCCACACAGACAGTGACCTGAGCCGGGAATCGAACCTGGGTCCTTGGCGCTGTGAGGCAGCAGTGCTAACCACTGCACCACCACGCCGCCCCAAAGTCTCTTTACTTGTCCAACAGGTTCGAGGTTCTTGCTCTCTGTGTGAACGGGAGCAGGTACTGCAGGGAGGATGAGCAAACTGACCGCAGCGCCGTGGTACAAGGAGCTGTTCAAGTGGGGGGAGAGAAAAGAAATGTAGTCATAATTGGGGATAGTATAGTTGGGGGCATAGACACTGTTCTCTGTGACCAGGATCGAGAATCCCAAAGGTTGTGTTGCCTGCCTGGTGCTTGGGTTCGGGATATCTCATCTGGGCTGCAGAGGAACTTGGAGTGGGAGAGTAAAGACCCAGTTGTCGTGGTCCACGTAGGTACCAATGATATAGGTAGAAGAGGAACAAAGCTTCTGCTAAGGGAGTATGAATAGCTAGGACTAAATTAAAAAGCAGAACCAAAAAGATAATAATCGAGCTAATTGGCACAGGGTCAATAAGAGATTGGTGTGGGAGGAATGGGTTTGAATTCATGGGACATTGGCACCAGTATTGGGGAAGAGGGGACCTGTTCCGATGGGATGGTCTTCATCTGAATCGTGCTGGGACCAGAGACCTGGCGAATCGTATAACTAGGGCTGTAGATAGGGCTTTAAACTAAATAGTGGGGGGGAGCGCTCAGTTGTACGGGAAATTAGAAAATCAAAGATAAAGGAGAGGGTAGAAGTGCAGGTTAATGATGAGGACTTTCAACTAGTTAAAGGAGCCGAGAGCTCAGGAGAGGTTAGTAAAGTTTCCAGACCACGTAATCGAACAGAGAGTATAGAAGGTGGCAGGAATCTAACCTCAGGAAGAGCACAAATGGTATGAGAAGGGAGGTGGCCCATGCAGAACTGAGGGTGTTGTACCTAAACACGATCAGTATACGGAACAAGGTAAATCAGCTTGTTGCGCACATTGAAATTGGCCGGTACGATGTTGTGGGCATCACAGAGACATGGCTGCAAGGGGATCAGGGCTGGGATTTAAATATCCAAGGATATGTGTCCTATCGAAAGGACAGGCAGATGGGAAAGGAGGTGGGGTTGCATTGTTAGTAAGGAATGAAATTAAATCGATGGCGGCACAATGGCACAGTGGTTAGCACGGCTGCCTCACAGTGCTGGGGACCCGGGTTCGATTCCCAGCTTGGGTCACTGTCTGTGTGGAGTTTGCACATTCTCCTCGTGTCTGCGTGGGTTTTCTCCGGGTGCTCCGGTTTCCTCCCACAGTCCAAAGATGTGCGGGTTAATAGAACATAGAACATAGAACATTACAGCGCAGAACAGGCCCTTCGGCCCACGATGTTGCACCGACCAGTTAAAAAAAAACTGTGACCCTCCAACCTAAACCAATTTCTTTTCGTCCATGAACCTATCTACGGATCTCTTAAACGCCCCCAAACTAGGCGCATTTACTACTGAAGATGTGACTAGACACTTAGATGGGGGAAGAGCGGTTTATATGGATTTGGTAGATGTGGTTTATATGGATTTCAGTAAGGCGTTTGATAAGGTGCCCCATGCAAGGCTTATGGAGAAAGTGAAGGGGCATGGGATACAAGGGGACGTTGCTTTGTGGATTCAGAACTGGCTTACCCACAGAAGGCAAAGAGTGGTTGTAGATGGGTCTTTTTCAGAGTGGAGGTCGGTCACCAGTGGGGTGCCCCAGGGATCTGTTCTGGGACCCTTGCTCTTTGTGATTTTTATAAATGACCTGGATGAGGAAGTGGAAGGATGGGTTGGCAAGTTTGCTGATGACACAAAGGTTGGAGGTATTGTGCATAGTGTAGAGGGATGTCAGCAGTTGCAACGAGACATAGATAAGATGCAAGACTGGGCGGAGAAATGGCAGATGGACTTCAACCCAGATAAGTGTGTGGTGGTTCATTTTGGCAGGTCAAATAGGATGGAAGAATATAATATTAAGGGTAAGACGCTTGGCAGTGTGGAAGAACAGAGGGATCTTGGGGTCCGGGTTCATAGGATGCTCAAAGCAGCATCGCAGGTGGAGGCTGTGGTTAAGAGGGCGTATGGAATACTGGCCTTCATCAATAGAGGAATTGAGTTTAGAAATCGGGAGATAACGCTGCAGCTGTATAGGACCCTGGTCAGATCCCACCTGGAGTACTGTGCCCAGTTCTGGTCGCCTCATTACAGAAAGGATGTGGAAGCCATAGAACAGGTGCAGAGGAGATTTACGAGGATGTTGCCGGGATTAAGTGGTATGCCTTATGAGGATAGGTTGAGAGAGCTAGGTCTATTCTCCTTGGAGAGGTGAAGGATGAGAGGTGACCTGATAGAGGTGTATAAGATGTTGAGAGGTATTGATAGAGTGGATTCTCAGAGGCTTTTACCCAGGGCTGAAATGGTTGTCACGAGAGGCCACAGGTTTAGGGTGTTGGGGAGTAGGTATAGAGGAGATGTTAGGGGTAAGTTTTTCACTCAGAGGGTGGTG
The DNA here is from genome assembly GCF_964213995.1 of Mustelus asterias. NCBI lineage: Eukaryota > Metazoa > Chordata > Chondrichthyes > Carcharhiniformes > Triakidae > Mustelus > Mustelus asterias. The sequence continues at coordinate 622,741 of NC_135827.1, forward strand.
GGTGCGTGGAATGGCTGCCGGTAGTGGTGGTGGAAGTGGATTCGATTGAGTCTTTTAAGAGACTTTTGGATCGGTTCATGGAGGTTAGTAAGATAGAGGGTTATAGATGAGCCTAGAAGGTAAGGAAATTGTTCGGCGCAACTTGTGGGCCGAAGGGCCTGTTTGTGCTGTAGCTTTTCTATGTTCTCTATGTTCTATGTTCTATTCCCTGCATCAACCTTCTCTGTTACCTCATCAAAAAAATACAATTTGATTCGTGAAACTTGATCTGCCTTTTACAAATCCATGCTCCCTCTCTTTAATTAACTCAAATTTCTCCAAGTTCCTGTTGATTATTTTCCCCAAATAGTTTATAAAACCTTACTGATGTTATACCGACCAGTCTCTAGTTACTAGAAATGTCCTGACATACTTTCTTGAATAAGGGTGCCACAATCCTCTGGCAACTCTCCCATGATCCTTTGCTATTTGCATCATGGCTTCCTTTAGATTTCTGGGATGCAAGCCATCCAAACTAATTTATCCACTCTAAGCAAACACCGTGGGATTTTACCTTGTATATTTACCTTTGGAGCAGCAACTTATTAAATCACAGAATCATTGAGTCACAAAGCAGAAAAGGCCCTTTGGCTCATCAAGTCTGAACTGACATATGAGGAACACCGTGTTTATTTATTCATATTGACCTCTCACCTGTTCGCATATGGCACTTTGCCCATAGCCCTGAATGTTATGATGTGCCAAATGCACATCCAGATACTTCTTAAAGGATGTGAGGCAACTCGTCTCTACCACCTTCCCAGGCAGCGCATTCCAGACTGTCAGCACTCTCTGGGTAAAAATGTTTTTCCTCACATCCCCCCTAAACATCTTGCCCCTCACCTTGAACCTGTGTCTCTTTGTGACTGAGCCTTCAACTAAGTTCCTTATCCAGTCTGTCCATGCCCTTCATAATTTTGTACACCTCAATCAGGTCACCCCTCATAGAACATAGAACATAGAACATTACAGCGCAGAACAGGCCCTTCGGCCCACGATGTTGCACCGACCAGTTAAAAAAAAACTGTGACCCTCCAACCTAAACCAATTTCTTTTCGTCCATGAACCTATCTACGGATCTCTTAAACGCCCCCAAACTAGGCGCATTTACAACTGATGCTGGCAGGGCATTCCAATCCCTCACCACCCTCTGGGTAAAGAACCTACCCCTGACATCGGTTCTATAACTACCCCCCCTCAATTTAAAGCCATGCCCCCTCGTGCTGGATTTCTCCATCAGAGGAAAAAGGCTATCACTATCCACCCTATCTAAACCTCTAATCATCTTATATGTTTCAATAAGATCCCCTCTTAGCCGCCGCCTTTCCAGCGAAAACAATCCCAAATCCCTCAGCCTCTCCTCATAGGATCTCCCCTCCATACCAGGCAACATCCTGGTAAACCTCCTCTGCACCCTCTCCAAAGCCTCCACATCCTTCCTGTAATGTGGGGACCAGAACTGCACACAGTACTCCAAGTGCGGCCGCACCAGAGTTGTGTACAGTTGCAACATAACGCTACGACTCCTAAATTCAATCCCCCTACCAATAAACGCCAAGACACCATATGCCTTCTTAACAACCTTATCTACTTGATTCCCAACTTTCAGGGATCTATGCACACATACACCTAGATCCCTCTGCTCCTCCACACTATTCAAAGTCCTCCCGTTAGCCCTATACTCAACACATCTGTTATTCCTACCAAAGTGAATTACCTCACACTTCTCCGCATTAAACTCCATCCGCCACCTCTCGGCCCAACTTTGCAACCTGTCTAAGTCTTCCTGCAAACTACGACACCCTTCCTCACTGTCTACCACACCACCGACTTTGGTGTCATCAGCAAATTTGCTAATCCACCCAACTATACCCTCATCCAGATCATTAATAAATATTACAAACAGCAGTGGCCCCAAAACAGATCCCTGAGGTACACCACTTGTAACCGCACTCCATGATGAATATTTACTATCAACCACCACCCTCTGTTTCCTATCCGCTAGCCAATTCCTGATCCAATTTCCTAGATCACCCCCAATCCCATACATCTGCATTTTCTGCAGAAGCCTACCATGGTGAACCTTATCAAACGCCTTACTAAAATCCATATATACCACGTCCACTGCCTTGCCCCCATCCACCTCCTTGGTCACTTTCTCAAAAAACTCAATAAGGTTAGTAAGGCACGACCTACCTGCCACAAAACCATGCTGACTATCACCTATCAATTCATTACTCTCCAAATAACTATAAATCCTATCCCTTATAATTTTTTCCAACATCTTGCCGACAACAGAAGTGAGACTCACCGGTCTATAATTCCCGGGGAAGTCTCTGTTCCCCTTCTTAAACAATGGGACAACATTCGCTAACCTCCAATCTTCTGGTACTATACCAGAGGCCAACGACGACCTGAAGATCAGAGCCAGAGGCTCTGCAATCACTTCTCTTGCCTCCCAGAGAATCCTTGGATAAATCCCATCCGGACCAGGGGATTTATCTATTTTCAGACCCTCCAGAATATCCTGCACATCCTCCTTATCAACTGTAATACTGTCTATTCTACTCCCCTGCAACCCAGTGTCCTCCTCAGCTATATTCATGTCCCCTTGCGTGAACACCGAAGAGAAATATTGGTTCAATGCTTCACCAATCTCCTCCGGTTCCACACATAACTTCCCTCTGCCATCTATAACTGGCCCTAAACTTGCCCTAACCAACCTTCTGTTCTTGACATACCTATAGAACGCCTTAGAATTCTCTTTAACCCTATCCGCCAAAGTCTTCTCATGTCCCCTTTTAGCCCTTCTAAGCTCGCTCTTCAACTCCCTCTTAGCCAATCTAAAGCTTTCTAGTGCACTACCCGAGTGCTCACGTCTCATCCGAACATAAGCCTCCTTTTTCTTTTTAACCAACAAAGAAACTTTTTTGGTGCACCACGGTTCCCTAGCCCTACCAATTCCTCCTTGCCTGACAGGGACATACCTATCACAGACTCGCAGTAGCTGCTCCTTGAAAAAACTCCACATGTCGGACGTTCCCAGTCCCTGTAATCTCCTAGTCCAACCTATGTTTCCTAATTCTCTCCTAATAGCCTCATAATTACCCTTCCCCCAGCTAAAACCATTGGCCCGAGGTTCATGCCTATCCCTTTCCATCACTAAGGTGAATGTAACCGAATTGTGGTCACTATCACCAAAATGCACACCAACTTCCAAGTCTAGCACCTGGTCTGGCTCATTTCCCAGCACCAGATCCAATATAGCCTCACCTCTAGTTGGCCTGTCTACATACTGAGTCAAAAAACCTTCCTGCACGCTTTGAACAAAAACTGACCCCTCTAACGAGCTAGAGCTATAACAATTCCAGTCAATATTAGTCAAGTTAAAATCCCCCATAACAATTGCCCTATTACTTTCACTCCTAAGCAGGATTGACTCCGCAATCCTTTCCTCAACCTCTCTAGAACTTTTAGGAGGTCTATAAAAGACTCCCAACAGGGTGACCTCTCCTCTCCTATTTCTAATCTCCGCCCATACTACCTCAACAGATAAGTCCTCATCAAACCTCCTCTCTGACACTGTGATACAATCTCTGACCAATAATGCTACCCCTCCCCCTCTTCTACCTCCTTCCCTACTTCGACTAAAACATTTGAACCCCGGGACCTGCAGCATCCATTCCTGCCCCTGCTCTATCCATGTCTCTGAAATAGCCACAACATCGAAGTCCCAGGTACTGATCCACGCTGCAAGTTCACCCACTTTATTGCGAATACTTAGGTTGATTGGCCAGGTTAAAAATTGCCCCTTAGAGTCCTGAGATGTGTAGGTTAGAGGGATTCGCGGGTAAATATGTAGGGATATGGGGGTAGGGCCTGGGTGGGATTGTGGTCGGTGCAGACTCGATGGGCCAAATGGCCTCTTTCTGCACTGTAGGGTTTCTATGATTCTATGATAGCAAGAAGCGATATAGGGTCAGAAGGCATAGAATCTGTGTGGGTAGAGTTGAGGAATCACAAAGGCAAAAAGACCCTGATGGGAGTTATGTACAGGCCCCCTAGCAGTAGTCAGGATGTGGGGCAGAAACTAAATCAGGAGATAGAAGAGGCAATATTACAATAATCATGGGGAACTTCAATATGCAGGTGCACTGGGAAAATCAAAAAAAGGAATTTGTGGAATGTCGAAGAGATGGTTTTTTGGAGTAGCTTGTGACAGAGCCTACTAGGGAACAGGCAATTCTGGATTTGGTGATGTGTAATGAGGCAGACTTGATTAGGGAACTTAAGGCGAAGGAACCCTTAGGGAGCAGTGACCAGAATATGATAGAATTTACCCTGCAGTTTGAGAGGGAGAAGCTGGAATCAGATGTAACGGTATTACAGTTAAATAAAGGTAACTACAAAGACATGAGGGAGGAGCTGGCCAGAGTTGATTGGAAAGGGAGCCTAGCAGGAAAGACAGTGGAACGGCAATGGCAGGCGTTTTTGCGGGTCATTCGGGAGACACAACAGAAATTCATCCCAAGGAGGAGGAAACATGCTGGGGGGAGGACGAGGCATCCATGGCTGATGAGGGAAGTCAAGGACAGCATAAAAGCAAAAGAAAAAGCATACAAAGTGGCGAGGATTAGTGGGAAACCAGAGGATTGGGAAGCCTTTAAAAGTGAGCAGAGGACAACTAAAAAAGCAATAAGGGGGAAAAAGTGTAAGCTAGCTTGTAATATGCAAGAAGACAGGAAGTTTTTTTCAATATCTAAAAGGTAAGAGAGAGGCAAAAATAGACATTGGACCACTGGAAAATGAAGCTGGAGAAGTAATAGTAGGAAACAAAGCAATGGCAGAGGAACTGAATAGTTACTTTCCATCAGTCTTCATGGTGGAAGACACCAGTGGGATGCCAGAGCTCCAGGAGAATCAGGGGGCACAGGTGAGTGTAGTGGCCATCAGTAAGGAGAAGGTTCTGGGAAGCTGAAAGGTCTGAAGGTGGATAAATCCCCTGAACTGGATGGACTACACCCCAGGGTTCTAAAGGAGATAGCTGAGGAAATTGTGGAGGCATTGATGGTGATCTTTCAGGAATCACTGGAGGCAGGGAGGGTCCCAGAGGACTGGAAAGTAGCTCATGTAACACTGCTGTTTAAGAAGGGAGGGAGGCAGCAGATGGGAAATTATAGGCCGGTTAGCCTGACTTCAGTCATTGGCAAGATTTTAGAGTCCATTATTAAAGATGAGATTGCGGAGTACTTGGAAGTGCATGATAAAGTAGGACTGAGTCAGCACGGCTTTGTCAAGGGGAGGTCAGGTCTGACAAATCTGTTAGGGTTCTTTGAGGAGGTAACAAGGAAGTTAGATAAAGAAGAACATGTGGATGTGATTTATTTAGATTTCCAAAAGGCCTTTGACAAGGTGCTGCATAGCAGACTGTTAAATAAGTTAAGAGACCATGGTGTTGAAGGTAAGATCCTGGCATGGTTAGAGGATAGGCTGACTGGCAGAAGGCAGAGAGTGGGGACAAAAGCATCCATGACTGATGAGGGAAGTCAAGGACAGCATAAAAACAAAAGAAAAAGCATACAAAGTGGCGACGATTAGGGGGAAGCCAAAGAATTGGGAAGACTTTAAAAGTGAGCAGAGGACAACTAAAAAAAGCAAGATGGCAGCTGGTGACTAGTGGTGTGCCTCAGGGGTCGGTGCTGGGACCACAACTTTTCACAATATACATTAACGATTTGGAGGAAGGAACTGAAAGCACTGTTGCCAAGTTTGTAGATGATACAAAGATATGGAGAGGGACAGGTAGTATTGAGGAAGCAGGGGGGCTGCAGAAGGACTTGGACAGGTTAGGAGAGTGGCAAAGAAGTGGCAGGTGGAATGCAACATGGAAAAGTGTGAGGTTATGCACTTTGGAAGGAGGAATGGAGGCATAGACTATTTTCTAAATGGGGAAATGCTTAGGAAATTAGAAACACAAAGGGACTTGGGAGTCATTGTTCAAAATTCTCTTAAGGTTAACGTGCAGGTTCAGTTGGCAGTTGGGAAGGCAAATGCAATGTTAGCATTCATGTTGAGAGGGCTAGAATACAAGAGCAGGGATGGACTTCTGAGGCTGTATAAGGCTCTGGTCAGACCCCATTTGGAGCATTGTGAGCTGTTTTGGGCCCCATATCTAAGGAAGGATGTGCCGGCCTTGGAAAGGGTCCAGAGGAGGTTCACAAGAATGATCCCTGGAATGAAGAGCTTGTCGTATGAAGAATGGTTAAGGACACTGAGTCTGCACTTGTTGGAGTTTAGAAGGATGAGGGGGGATCTTATTGAAACTTACAGGATACTGCGAGGCCTGGATAGAGTGAACGTGGAGAGGATGTTTTCACTAGTAGGAAAGACTAGAACCAGAGGGCACAACCTCAGGCTAATGGGACGACCCTTTAAAACAGAAATGAGGAGGAATTTCTTCAGCCAGAGAGTGGTGAATCTGTGGAACTCTATGACAAAGAAGGCTGTGGAGGCCAGGTCATTGAGTGTCTTTAAGACAGAGATAGATAGGTTCTTGATTAATAAGTGGGTCAGGGGTTATGGTGAAAAAGCAGGAGAATGGGGATGAGAAAAATATCAGCCATGATTGAATGGCAGAGCAGACTTGATGGGCCGAATGGCCTAATTCTGCTTCTATGTCTTATGGTCTAATGAGACCAGGTCTGGGAGTTGAATATCCAAGGGTACCCATAGATGCAGCACGGTGGCACAGTGGTAATCACTGCTGCTTCGCTTCACAGCAGCAGGGACCCGGGTTTAATTCCAGCCTTGTGTTACTATTTGTGTGGAGTTTGCACGTTCTTGCCGTGTCTGCATGGGTTTCCTCCCGCAGTCCAAAGAAGTGCAGGTTAGGTGGATTGGCCATGCAAAATTGCCCCTTAGTGTCCAAAGGTGTGTAGGTTGGTTGAACTGGCCATGGTAAATGTGTGGGGTTATCGGGATAGGACAGAAGGGAGTAACTGGACCTCCAGAAAGCATCTCTACTGGGTCCCCTTTTATTCGTCATTCATATAAACGACACAGATGACTATGTGGATTATTATGTTTGTGGATAACAAAGACTTTGAGTTTCAGAGCAGCTTTGCAGACCTCTGTCTTTAAACAAACCCCAGCCAGAACTAACAGCTGTTGCCCTCCTTAACATACCTAACCCCTCCCATTAACCACATTATCACATGACCCTGTCAATCAAACTAATCAAAAACCTCATCTTCATCTATATATAAAAGCCCATTAGCGCTGTCCAAAGTAAACACGATGTGGAGATGCCGGCGTTGGACTGGGGTAAACACAGCAAGAAGTTTAACAACACCAGGTTAAAGTCCAACAGGTTTATTTGGTAGCAAAAGCCACACAAGCTTTCGGAGCTCTAAGTAAACACTACATGGCTAAAATGAGTAATTATCCTGCTCTCCCAGCATTCCCATTCCCAGCATTCCCATTCCAACTACATTCCCATCAGACAGATTGACTGTCTGCAAAATAAAGCTGCATTCTAAAACATTCCCCTTAAACATAAAATATATCAATAGCACACTATCATCACGTTATGAAGTGAGGCTGGGTAGGCTTGGGTTGTTTCATTGGAACAGAGAAGACTGTTATTGTACATGTGGGGACAAGTTATTGTACATGTGGGGACACACGACATAGGGAGGATAGGGGAAGGGGATATTAGGCAGGGATTTATGGAGTTGGGGTGGAAACTAAAGGCCAAGACTGACAGAGTGGTTATCTCTGGACTCTTGCCTGTACCACGGGATAGTTTAGAGAGGAATAGGGAGAGGGAAGGTTTGAATTCATGGCTGAGGGGATGGTGCAGGAGGGAGGGGTTCAGGTACTTAAGCAATTGGGGCTCGTACTGGGGAAGGTGTGACCTCTATGAGAAGGATGGTCTACACCTTAATCAGAAGGGGACCAATATCCTGGGGGGTAAATTTGCTAAGGCCATGCAGGGAGGTTTAAACTGATTCGGGGGGGGGGAGGGATCCTGAGTAGTGGGGCTGAAAGTGAGGGATGCATGGATGGGGACTGCAATGCACGGCATTGCAGAGGTGGGGTGGAGCAGGGTTTGAAATGTGTATACTTCAATGCCAGGAGTATTCGCAATAAAGTGGGTGAACTTGCAGCGTGGATCAGTACCTGGGACTTCGATGTTGTGGCTATTTCAGAGACATGGATAGAGCAGGGGCAGGAATGGATGCTGCAGGTCCCGGGGTTCAAATGTTTTAGTCGAAGTAGGGAAGGAGGTAGAAGAGGGGGAGGGGTAGCATTATTGGTCAGAGATTGTATCACAGTGTCAGAGAGGAGGTTTGATGAGGACTTATCTGTTGAGGTAGTATGGGCGGAGATTAGAAATAGGAGAGGAGAGGTCACCCTGTTGGGAGTCTTTTATAGACCTCCTAAAAGTTCTAGAGAGGTTGAGGAAAGGATTGCGGAGTCAATCCTGCTTAGGAGTGAAAGTAATAGGGCAATTGTTATGGGGGATTTTAACTTGACTCATATTGACTGGAATTGTTATAGCTCTAGCTCGTTAGAGGGGTCAGTTTTTGTTCAAAGCGTGCAGGAAGGTTTTTTGACTCAGTATGTAGGCAGGCCAACTAGAGGTGAGGCTATATTGGATCTGGTGCTGGGAAATGAGCCAGACCAGGTGCTAGACTTGGAAGTTGGTGTGCATTTTGGTGATAGTGACCACAATTCGGTTACGTTCACCTTAGTGATGGAAAGGGATAGGCATGAACCTCGGGCCAGTGGTTTTAGCTGGGGGAAGGGTAATTATGAGGCTATTAGGAGAGAATTAGGAAACATAGGTTGGACTAGGAGATTACAGGGACTGGGAACGTCCGACATGTGAAGTTTTTTCAAGGAGCAGCTACTGCGAGTCTGTGATAGGTATGTCCCTGTCAGGCAAGGAGGAATTGGTAGGGCTAGGGAACCGTGGTGCACCAAAAAAGTTTCTTTGTTGGTTAAAAAGAAAAAGGAGGCTTATGTTCGGATGAGACGTGAGCACTCGGGTAGTGCACTAGAAAGCTTTAGATTGGCTAAGAGGGAGTTGAAGAGCGAGCTTAGAAGGGCTAAAAGGGGACATGAGAAGACTTTGGCGGATAGGGTTAAAGAGAATCCTAAGGCGTTCTATAGGTATGTCAAGAACAGAAGGTTGGTTAGGGCAAGTTTAGGGCCAGTTATAGATGGCAGAGGGAAGTTATGTGTGGAACCGGAGGAGATTGGTGAAGCATTGAACCAATATTTCTCTTCGGTGTTCACGCAAGGGGACATGAATATAGCTGAGGAGGACACTGGGTTGCAGGGGAGTAGAATAGACAGTATTACAGTTGATAAGGAGGATGTGCAGGATATTCTGGAGGGTCTGAAAATAGATAAATCCCCTGGTCCGGATGGGATTTATCCAAGGATTCTCTGGGAGGCAAGAGAAGTGATTGCAGAGCCTCTGGCTCTGATCTTCAGGTCGTCGTTGGCCTCTGGTATAGTACCAGAAGATTGGAGGTTAGCGAATGTTGTCCCATTGTTTAAGAAGGGGAACAGAGACTTCCCCGGGAATTATAGACCGGTGAGTCTCACTTCTGTTGTCGGCAAGATGTTGGAAAAAATTATAAGGGATAGGATTTATAGTTATTTGGAGAGTAATGAATTGATAGGTGATAGTCAGCATGGTTTTGTGGCAGGTAGGTCGTGCCTTACTAACCTTATTGAGTTTTTTGAGAAAGTGACCAAGGAGGTGGATGGGGGCAAGGCAGTGGACGTGGTATATATGGATTTTAGTAAGGCGTTTGATAAGGTTCACCATGGTAGGCTTCTGCAGAAAATGCAGATGTATGGGATTGGGGGTGATCTAGGAAATTGGATCAGGAATTGGCTAGCGGATAGGAAACAGAGGGTGGTGGTTGATAGTAAATATTCATCATGGAGTGCGGTTACAAGTGGTGTACCTCAGGGATCTGTTTTGGGGCCACTGCTGTTTGTAATATTTATTAATGATCTGGATGAGGGTATAGTTGGGTGGATTAGCAAATTTGCTGATGACACCAAAGTCGGTGGTGTGGTAGACAGTGAGGAAGGGTGTCGTAGTTTGCAGGAAGACTTAGACAGGTTGCAAAGTTGGGCCGAGAGGTGGCGGATGGAGTTTAATGCGGAGAAGTGTGAGGTAATTCACTTTGGTAGGAATAACAGATGTGTTGAGTATAGGGCTAACGGGAGGACTTTGAATAGTGTGGAGGAGCAGAGGGATCTAGGTGTATGTGTGCATAGATCCCTGAAAGTTGGGAATCAAGTAGATAAGGTTGTTAAGAAGGCATATGGTGTCTTGGCGTTTATTGGTAGGGGGATTGAATTTAGGAGTCGTAGCGTTATGTTGCAACTGTACACAACTCTGGTGCGGCCGCACTTGGAGTACTGTGTGCAGTTCTGGTCCCCACATTACAGGAAGGATGTGGAGGCTTTGGAGAGGGTGCAGAGGAGGTTTACCAGGATGTTGCCTGGTATGGAGGGGAGATCCTATGAGGAGAGGCTGAGGGATTTGGGATTGTTTTCGCTGGAAAGGCGGCGGCTAAGAGGGGATCTTATTGAAACATATAAGATGATTAGAGGTTTAGATAGGGTGGATAGTGATAGCCTTTTTCCTCTGATGGAGAAATCCAGCACGAGGGGGCATGGCTTTAAATTGAGGGGGGGTAGTTATAGAACCGATGTCAGGGGTAGGTTCTTTACCCAGAGGGTGGTGAGGGATTGGAATGCCCTGCCAGCATCAGTTGTAAATGCGCCTAGTTTGGGGGCGTTTAAGAGATCCGTAGATAGGTTCATGGACGAAAAGAAATTGGTTTAGGTTGGAGGGTCACAGTTTTTTTTTAACTGGTCGGTGCAACATCGTGGGCCGAAGGGCCTGTTCTGCGCTGTAATGTTCTATGTTCTATGTTCTATGAGGGGTGACCTGATTGAGGTGTACAAAATTATGAAGGGCATGGACAGACTGGATAAGGAACTTAGTTGAAGGCTCAGTCACAAAGAGACACAGGTTCAAGGTGAGGGGCAAGATGTTTAGGGGGGATGTGAGGAAAAACATTTTTACCCAGAGAGTGCTGACAGTCTGGAATGCGCTGCCTGGGAAGGTGGTAGAGACGAGTTGCCTCACATCCTTTAAGAAGTATCTGGATGTGCATTTGGCACATCATAACATTCAGGGCTATGGGCAAAGTGCCATATGCGAACAGGTGAGAGGTCAATATGAATAAATAAACACGGTGTTCCTCATATGTCAGTTCAGACTTGATGAGCCAAAGGGCCTTTTCTGCTTTGTGACTCAATGATTCTGTGATTTAATAAGTTGCTGCTCCAAAGGTAAATATACAAGGTAAAATCCCACGGTGTTTGCTTAGAGTGGATAAATTAGTTTGGATGGCTTGCATCCCAGAAATCTAAAGGAAGCCATGATGCAAATAGCAAAGGATCATGGGAGAGTTGCCAGAGGATTGTGGCACCCTTATTCAAGAAAGTATGTCAGGACATTTCTAGTAACTAGAGACTGGTCGGTATAACATCAGTAAGGTTTTATAAACTATTTGGGGAAAATAATCAACAGGAACTTGGAGAAATTTGAGTTAATTAAAGAGAGGGAGCATGGATTTGTAAAAGGCAGATCAAGTTTCACGAATCAAATTGTATTTTTTTGATGAGGTAACAGAGAAGGTTGATGCAGGGAATAGAACATAGAACATAGAGAACATAGAAAAGCTACAGCACAAACAGGCCCTTCGGCCCACAAGTTGCGCCGAACAATTTCCTTACCTTCTAGGCTCATCTATAACCCTCTATCTTACTAACCTCCATGAACCGATCCAAAAGTCTCTTAAAAGACTCAATCGAATCCACTTCCACCACCACTACCGGCAGCCATTCCACGCACCCACCACCCTCTGAGTGAAAAACTTACCCCTAACATCTCCTCTATACCTACTCCCCAACACCCTAAACCTGTGGCCTCTCGTGACAACCATTTCAGCCCTGGGTAAAAGCCTCTGAGAATCCACTCTATCAATACCTCTCAACATCTTATACACCTCTATCAGGTCACCTCTCATCCTTCACCTCTCCAAGGAGAATAGACCTAGCTCTCTCAACCTATCCTCATAAGGCATACCACTTAATCCCGGCAACATCCTCGTAAATCTCCTCTGCACCTGTTCTATGGCTTCCACATCCTTTCTGTAATGAGGCGACCAGAACTGGGCACAGTACTCCAGGTGGGATCTGACCAGGGTCCTATACAGCTGCAGCGTTATCTCCCGATTTCTAAACTCAATTCCTCTATTGATGAAGGCCAGTATTCCATACGCCCTCTTAACCACAGCCTCCACCTGCGATGCTGCTTTGAGCATCCTATGAACCCGGACCCCAAGATCCCTCTGTTCTTCCACACTGCCAAGCGTCTTACCCTTAATATTATATTCTTCCATCCTATTTGACCTGCCAAAATGAACCACCACACACTTATCTGGGTTGAAGTCCATCTGCCATTTCTCCGCCCAGTCTTGCATCTTATCTATGTCTCGTTGCAACTGCTGACATCCCTCTACACTATGCACAATACCTCCAACCTTTGTGTCATCAGCAAACTTGCCAACCCATCCTTCCACTTCCTCATCCAGGTCATTTATAAAAATCACAAAGAGCAAGGGTCCCAGAACAGATCCCTGGGGCACCCCACTGGTGACCGACCTCCACTCTGAAAAAGACCCATCTACAACCACTCTTTGCCTTCTGTGGGTAAGCCAGTTCTGAATCCACAAAGCAACGTCCCCTTGTATCCCATGCCCCTTCACTTTCTCCATAAGCCTTGCATGGGGCACCTTATCAAACGCCTTACTGAAATCCATATAAACCACATCTACCAAATCCATATAAACCGCTCTTCCCCCATCTAAGTGTCTAGTCACATCTTCAAAAATCTCAATCAGACCCGTAAGGCATGATCTGCCTTGGACAAAGCCGTGCTGGCTACTTCTGATCATATTATTCCTTTCCAAATCCTTTCATAAATCCTGCCTCTCAGGATCTTCTCCATCAATTTACCGACCACTGAGGTTAGACTCACCAGTCTGTAATTTCCTGGGCTATCTCTTCTCCCTTGCTTGAATAACGGAACCACATCCGCCATCCTACAATCCACCGGAACCTCTCCTATCTCCATTGACGACGCAAAGATCATCGCCAGAGGATCAGCAATCTCTTCCCTCGCCTCCCAAAGTAACCTGGGATACATCACATCCGGTTCCCGGCGATTTATCTAACTTTATGCTTTTCAACAGCTCCAACACATCCTCTTTCCTAATGCCCACATGCTCAATCTTCTCAGTCCACTGCAAGTCTGCACTGCAACTACCAAGATCCTTTTCCACTGTGAATACTGAAGCAAAGTATTCATTGAGTACCTCTGCTATTTCAACCGGTTCAATACAGACTTTCCCACCATCACATTTGATAGGTGCTACTCCTTCACATCTTATCCTACGTGGTGGAATGTGGTGGATGTTGTCTCAATGAATTTTAAAGAGTTTGACAAATACCACATAAAAATCTGGTTAACAAAATTGAGGCTCATAAAATTGGAGGGTCAGTATCAGCCTGGATAAAAACAATGGGTGAAGGACAGAAAACAGTGAGTACAAAAGTGTGACAAACAGTGAGTACAATAGCAATCAACTGCAACAGGGCATCAATAGGCTGGAAGTATGGGCAGGCAAGAGGAAGGCACGTCAGAGAGAATTATATTCCATGTCCTGTACCCTGGCTCTGAGCAACTCAACTGAAACCTCCTGAATCAAAGGATCCTTGACATTCATCCTGAGGAGAAACTCGAGGCTCACTCTGGGCCCAACCACCTTCCTATGTGGCCAGGGTGATGTCCACAATCCTCCTCAGTCACTTTATCCACCAATTCCTGCTCTGCTCTTCCCCCGTGATTTATCTTTTTGCAGAGTCCCACCATCCTCAAAGTTCACCTCTCTGGAGGGTCATGTTGGAATGGAGACCTGGCTCAAAGAAGGGCAGAATTAGGAATGAAATATTCCTGGAATGATAGGAAAGAAAAAAAAGGAGGCAGGGGGGCAGAATTGATAGAGGAGAACTTTGCAGTGCTCGAGGGAGAGGTTGTCACAGGGGGGTGTCAAGGATTGAATCAATTTGCCTTGAGCTAATGAATATAAAAGTGCAATAACATTGCTCGGTGCAGACTATAGGCCACCATCCAGTGAGAAAGATGTAGAAGAACAAATTTACAAAGAAATTACAGAGAAGTACAAGATTTATAAAGTTTTTATAATGGGAGAATTTATCCCAATGTAGACTGGAATAATGGGAAAAAATGGAGTACTGGGACTAGTTGGGTACCTCTTGAAGAGAGCTGGCACTGATATGGCCGCATGGCCTCCTTTTGTCTTTTAACCATTTTATATTTCTTTGGCTTGATTTTCGAGAAGCACAATAAGATATAGAATTATTAGAGAGGCTTCAGAGGAGAGATCGTCAGCAGATTCCAGAGCTTGGAAGGAAGAATTAGGAGTGAGGACTATCTACCTCAGGATATTACTGGTTGCAGAAGAGGAGAATGGACATAGAACATAGAACAGTACAGCACAGAACAGGCCCTTCGGCCCACGATGTTGTGCCGACCTTCATCTGAAACCAAGATCAAGCTATCCCACTCCCTACCATCCTGGTGTGCTCCATGTGCCTATCCAATAACCGCTTAAATGTTCCTAAAGTGTCTGACTCCACTATCACTGCAGGCAGTCCATTCCACATGGAGCTGGAATCCTTAAGGGTATGGAGAATTCCTTTGAGCTTAGGATCAAAGGACTTGACATACTGTTTAAAACTGATATTAAGAAATTGTTAGTGGTAATTTACCAAAATTCGCTGGACTCTGGGGTGGTTCCCGCAGATTGGAAAACAGCAAATGTGATGGCACTGTTTAAAAAAGGAGGTAGACAAAAGGCGGATAACTATAGGCCGGTTAGCTTAACTTCTGTAGTAGGGAAAATGCTTGAATCTATCATCAAGGAAGAAATAGCGAGACATCTGGATGTAAATTGTCCCATTGGGAAGACACAGCATGGGTTCATGAAGGGCAGGTCATGTTTGACTAATTTGGTGGAATTCTTTGAGAACATTACATGTGCAGTGGACAATGGGGAACCTGTGGATGTGGTGTATCTGGATTTCCAGAAGGCATTTGACAAGGTGCCGCACCAAAGACTGCTACATAAGATAAAGGTGCACGATGTTACGGGTAATGTACTAGCATTGATAGAGGATTAGTTAACTAACAGAAAGCAGAGTGGGGGTAAATGGGTGTTTTTTTGGTTGGTGATCAGTGACTAGTGCCTCAGGGATCAGTGTTGGGACCGCAATTGTTTACGATTTACATCGATGATTTGGAGTTGGGGACCAAGTGTAGTGTGTCAAAATTCGCAGATGACACTAAGATGGGTGGAAGAGCAAAGTGTGCAGAGGACACTGAAAGTCTGCAAAGGGATATAGATAGTCTAAGTGAGTGGGCGAGGGTCTGGCAGATGGAGTACAATGTTGGTAAATGTGAGGTCATCCATTTTGGTAGGAATAACAGCAAAATGAACTACTATTTAAATGGTAAAAAATTGCAGCATGCTGCTGTGCAGAGGGACCTGGGTGTCCTTGTGCAGGAATCTCAAGGAGTTTGTTTGCAGGTGCAGCAGGTAATTAAGAAGGCAAATGGAATTTTGTCCTTCGTTGCTAGAAGGATGGAGTTTAAAAACAGCAAGGTTATGTTGCAGCTGTATAAGGTGCTGGTGAGGCCACATCTGGAGTACTGTGTACAGTTTTGGTCTCCCTATTTGAGAAAGGATATACTGGCACTGGACGGGGTGCAGAGGAGCTTCACTAGGTTGATTCTGGAGCTGAGATGGTTGGCTTATGCAGAGAGACTGAGTAGACTGGGGCTATACTCATTCAGAAGAATGAGGGGAGATCTTACAGAAACATATAAGATTATGAAGAGAATAGATAAGATAGAAGCAGGGAAGTTGTTTCCACTGGCAGGTGAAACTAGAACTAGGGGACAAAACCTCAAAATAAGGGGAAGCAGATTTAGGACTGAGTTGAGGAGGGACTTCTTCACATAAAGGATTGTGAATGTGTGGAATTCCCTGTCCAGTGAAGCAGTTGAGGCTACCTCATTGAATGTTTTTAAGGCAAGGATAGATAAATTTTTGAACAGTAAAGGAATTAAGAGTTATGGTGAGCGGGCGGGTAAGTGGAGCTGAGTCTACGAAAAGATCAGCCATGATCTTATTGAATGGTGGAGCAGGCTCGAGGGCCAGATGGCCTACTCCTGCTCCTAGGTCTTACGTTCTTATGTTAGGACCATGGAATTAAGCATACAACATCCTGGATTTTGTCAATTGCAGCACAGAGTAAAAAACAAGGAAGTTCTGCTAAACCTGTATAAAGCACTGTTCAGCCCTAATTGGAGGATGGTATCCAGTTCCGGGTGCCGCGCTTTGGGAAGGATGTGAAAGCATCAGAGAGAATAGTGAGGTCAGGAGTTCAGTTATCCTGGCGAAACTCAAACTGGGCGTCACTCAGCAGGTTATTGCTGAGCAGGTTCTGCTTGACAGCGCTGTCGTTGATCCCTTCCATCACTTTACTGATGATCGAGAGTAGACTGATGGAGCTGTAATTGATTGGTTGGATTTGTCCTGTTTTTTGTGTACAGGACATACTTAAACAATTTGTGAATTGTTCCTTCAGAGAAACAGCAGAGGCACAATGGGCTGAATGGCCTCTTTCTGTAACAATTGTATGATTCTATTATTCTATGATTATCAAAGGCCTAACAGTGTGGAATTACAGTCTGCGCTTTAATCATCCTAAACAGTAGCCCAGATAGTAATGCCTACAAATTTCATATCAGACATGGCTCACGAAAAAACTTGACACCTCCCTTTCTAATCTCACAGCTCCTCTTCCTTTTCCTACTTAGACTTTTTGCCTATGTGAATGAAGAGGTCCTGTTCTCAAAACCTACATTTGCTAAATTCATTGCGCTTTTAAACAACTACAACCGCATGACTGGCATTGAGGAAAGGTTCACAATGGAACAACTGGAAGAACAAGATATGTTTATCACAGAGATTATGAAGAGTTCCATCATGGACAAGCTGTACAGGATTCTCCTGACAAAGAGTAAGTTTAAAGTTTATTTATTTATTAGTGTCACAAGTAAGATTACATTAACACTGCAATGAAGTTACTGTGAAGATCTCCAATTCATGTTCAATATCATCACATTCTTTCAGCAGTGATGTAAGTTTCTGTCCCCAAACTGCAGCTCTGTCTTCACCAGGACATCCAGTGTGTGGTGTAGGAAACAGGGAGGTTAGATTCAACACAGCTCCCAGCAGCACTTTCTAAAGAGTTAATACTGTCTTCTTCCCAATGGCCAAATAAGCATGGTGACACATTACCCGGCAATGTGGAAAATTACCCAGGTATGTCCAGTACACAAAAAACAGGACAAATGCAACACCAGTCAACTCTCCATCAGGTTTAACTCCTGCTCTGTCACTCATCATCAGCCAGGATATCAACAGAGCAGCTATGACATGTGACCCAGAAGGAAAACTCCAGCCTGAGAGCCCAGTCCACCCTAACAGGAGGACATGGATAGATTGATGCGGACATGTGGCAGATGAAATTTAATGTATAGAAATATAAATTGATACATTTTGGTAAACAGATGAAGGCAATGTAATAAAAACTCACCAGGGACTTTGGACAAAACCTTCCAAACCTTTGACTTCTGCCACCCAGAAGGACAAGTGCAGCAGATATCTGGGAACACCACCACCTGAAAGTTCCCCTCCAAGGTGCTCACCATCCTGACTTGGAAATGTATCACCATTCCTTCACTGTCGTTCCGTCAAAATCCTGGAATACCCTCCCTGACAGCACTGTGGGTGTACCTACACCTCGGACTGCAGTTGTTCAAGGCAGCGACTCATCACCACCTTCTGAAGAACAATTAGGGATGGACAATAAATTCTGGTGTAGCCAGCGAATTCACATCCTCTGAAAGAATAAATAAAAGTGTAAAGGGCAGAGATGAGGAAGAGGTTCTGAGAAGTGTTTAAGGTAATTTTCGACATGATCTTGTATGCAGGATGACAGGAAAGAGTCACTCTTAAATCAGGATCTGGGGAAATGAGTTAGGACAAATGGAACTCCTGTCAGTCAGGGAAGATTTCGGTGGCAATGATCATTTGTCCTGATTCTATGACGGTAGGTTTTATATTTAGTGCGGGAAAGGACAAGAGCAACCTAAGGTAAAACTAATTAACTGAGGAGGGCCAACTAAGGTCGTTGTACATATTGGTACCAACGACATAGGTAGGAAAAGGGATGAGGTCCTGAAGCGTGAATATAGAAAGTTAGGCAGAAGGCTGAAGCGCAGGACCTCGAAGGTAGTAATTTCAGAACTACTACCGGTGCCACGTGCGAGTGAGAATAGGAATAGGAGGATTAGGCAGATGAATGCCTGGCTTGAGAGCTGGTGCAAGGGACAGGGATTTAGATTTTTGGATCATTGGAATCTTTTCTGGGGAAGGGGTGACCTGTTCAAGAGAGACGGGTTACACCTGTACTGGAAGGGGACTAATATCCTGGTGGGGAGATTTGCTCGAGCCACTCGGGAAGGTTTAAACTAGTTTGGCAGGGAGGTGGGACCCAAAGCAGTCGGGAGACAGAAGAGATGTTTGAGGACAGCACAGAAGTTAAAGAAAGCACACTAAGTAGTAAAGGCAGTGCCAGTAATCCTAGTACCAGACAGATCAGGCAAAAGCAAGACAGAGAGCAAGGGAAGTCCAGATTAAACTGCATTTATTTCAATGCAAGAGGCCTGACAGGCAAGGCAGATGAACTCAGGGCATGGATGGGTATGTGGGACTGGGATGTTATAGCAATTACTGAAACATGGCTAAGGGAGGGACAGGACTGGCAGCTCAATGTTCCAGGGTACAGATGCTATAGGAAAGGTAGAACAGGAGGTAAGAGAGGAGGGGGAGTTGCACTTTTGATTAGGGCAAACATTAAGGCAATACTGAGAGGGGATATATCCGAGGGTTCGGCCACTGAGTCTATATGGGTAGAACTGAGAAATGAGAAGGGGGAAATCACTTTGATAGGATTGTACTATAGGCCCCCAAATAGTCAGCGGGAAATTGAAGAACAAATATGTAAGGAGATTACAGATAACTCCAAGAAAAATAGGGAGGTAATAGTCGGGGATTTTGATGGTATCAGGCAGGAACATTCAAAAGTTAATTGGGGGTGTCTGTGTGAAGGCAAAGTGACGTCTGGTAAGTGGCAGGCTTTCAAAAGTGTGTTAACCAGTGTTCAGGGTAAGTACATTCCTCTTCGAGTGAAGGGCAAGGCTGGCAGAACAAAGAACAAAGAAAATTACAGCACAGGAACAGGCCCTTCGGCCCTCCAAGCCTGCACCAACCATGCTGCCCGACTGAACTAAAACCCCCTACCCTTCCGGGGACCATATCCCTCCATTCCCATCCTATTCATGTATTTGTCAAGACGCCCCTTAAAACTCACTACCGTATCCGCTTCCACTACCTCCCCCGGCAACGAGTTCCACGCACCCACTACTCTCTGTGTAAAAAATCTGCCTTGTACATCTCCTTTAAACCTTGCCCCTCGCACCTTACACCTATGCCCCCTAGTAATTGACTCTTTCACCCTGGGAAAAGGTTTCTGACTATCCACTCTGTCCATGTCTCTCATGATCTTGTAGGCTTCTATCAGGTCACCCCTCAACCTCAATCGCTCAAGTGAGAACAAACCAAGTTTCTCCAACCTCTCCTCATAGCTAATGCCCTCCATACCAGGCAACATCCTGGTAAATCTTTTCTGTACTCTCTCCAAAGCCTCCACATCCTTCTGGTAGTGTGGCGACCAGAATTGAACACTATATTCCAAGTGCGGCCGAACTAAGGTTCTATAAAGCTGCAACATGACTTGCCAATTTTTAAACTCAATGCCCCGGCCGATGAAGGCAAGCATGCCGTATGCCTTCTTGACGACCTTCTCCACCTGAATTGCCACTTTCAGTGACCTGTGTACCTGTATAGCCAGATCCCTTTGCCTATCAATACTCTTAAGGATTCTGCCATTTACTGTATATTTCCTATCTGTATTAGATCTTCTAAAATGCATTACCTCACATTTGTCCAGATTAAACTCCATCTGCCATCTCTCCGCCCAAGTCTCCAACTGATCTATATCCTGCTGTATCCTCTGATGGTCCTCATCGCTATCCGCAAATTCACCAACCTTTGTGTCGTCCACAAACTTACTAATCAATCCAGTTACATTTTCCTCCAAATCATTTAAATATATTACAAACAGCAAAGGTCCCAGCACTGATCCCCGAGGAACACCACTTGTCAAAGCCCTCCATTCAGAAACTCACCCTTCTACTGCTACCCTCTGTCTTCTTTGACCGAGCCAGTTTTGTATCTACCTTGCTAGCTCACCTCTGATTCCATGCGACTTCACCTTCTGCACCAGTCTGCCATGAGGGACCTTGTCAAAGGCCTTACTGAAGTCCATGTAGACAACATCCATTCCCCTACCCTCATCAATCATCTACGTCACTTCCTCGCAAAACTCGATCAAGTTCGTGAGACACGACCTCCCCTTCACAAAACCATGTTGCCTCTCACTAATACGTCCACTTATTACCAAGTGGGAATAAATCCTGTCTCGAAGAATCCTCTCCAATAATTTCCCTACCACTGAAGTAAGGCTCACCGGCCTGTATTTATCTGGATTATTCTTAGTACCCTTCTTAAACAAGGAACAACACTGGCTATTCTCCAATCCTCTGGGACTTCCCCTGTAAGAAGTCTCACAACACCAGGTTAAAGTCCAACAGGTTTATTTGGTAGCAAATACCATAAGCTTTCAGAGCACTGCTCCTTCGTCAGATGGAGTGGAAATGTGCACATTTCCACTCCAACTGACGAAGGAGCAGCGCTCCGAAAGCTTATGGTATTTGCTACCAAATAAACCTGTTGGACTTTAACCTGGTGTTGTGAGACTTCTTACTGTGTTCACCCCAGTCCAACGTCGGCATCTCCACATCATGACTTCCCCTGTAGCCAGTGAGGATATAAAGATTTCTCTCAAGGCCCCAGCAATTTCCTCCCTTGCCTCTCTCAGTATTTTGGGGTATATCCCATCAGGCCCTGGGGACTTGTCTGCCTTAATGTTTCTCAAGAACCCAATACCTCCTCCTTTTTGATCTCAACATGACTCAAACTATCTACACACCCTTTCCCAGATTCATCATCCACCAAGTCCTTCTCTTTGGTGAATACTGACGCAAAGTACTCATTTAATACATAGAACATAGAACAGTACAGCACAGAATAGGCCCTTCGGCCCACGATGTTGTGCCGAGCTTTATCTGAAACCAAGATCAAGCTATCCCAATCCCCATCATCCTGGTGCGCTCCATGTGCCTATCCAATAACCGCTTAAATGTTCCTAAAGTGTCTGACTCTACTATCACTGCAGGCAGTCCATTCCACACCCCAACCACTCTCTGCGTAAAGAACCTACCTCTGATATCCTTCCTATATCTCCCACCAAGAACCCTATAGTTATGCCCCCTTGTAATAGCTCCATCCACCCGATGAAATAGTCTTTGAACGTTCACTCTATCTATCCCCTTCATCATTTTATAAACCTCTATTAAGTCTCCCCTCAGCCTCCTCCGCTCCAGAGAGAACAGCCCAAGCTCCCTCAACCTTTCCTTATAAGTCCTACCCTCCAAACCAGGCAGCATCCTGGTAAATCTCCTCTGCACTCTTTCCAGCGCTTCCACATCCTTCTTATAGTGAGGTGACCAGAACTGCACACAATATTCCAAATGTGGTCTCACCAAGGTCCTGTACAGTTGCAGCATAACCCCACGGCTCTTAAACTCCAACCCACTGTTAATGAAAGCTAACACACTATAGGCCTTCTTCACAGCTCTATCCACTTGAGTGGCAACCTTTAGAGATCTATGGATATGGACCCCAAGATCTCTCTGTTCCTCCACAGTCTTCAGAAACCTACCTTTGACCCTGTAATCCACATTTAAATTAGTCCTACCAAAATGAATCACCTCACATTTGTCAGGGTTAAACTCCATTTGCCATTTTTCAGCCCAGCTTTGCATCCTATCTATGTCTCTTTGCAGCCTACAACAGCCCTCCACCTCATCCACTACTCCACCAATCTTGGTGTCATCAGCAAATTTACTGATCCACCTTTCAGCCCCCTCCTCTAAGTCATTAATAAAAATCACAAAGAGCAGAGGACCAAGCACTGATCCCTGTGGCACTCCGCTAGCAACCTGCCTCCAATCTGAAAATTTTCCATCCACCACCACCCTCTGTCTTCGATCAGACAGCCAGTTACCTAACCGATCGGCCAACTTTCCCTCTATCACACACCTCCTCACTTTCATCATAAGCCAACCATGGGGGACCTTATCAAACGCCTTACTAAAATCCATGTATATGACATCAACTGTCCTACCTTCATCAACACACATAGTTACCTCCTCAAAAACTTCTATCAAATTTGTGAGGCACGACTTCCCCTTCACGAATCCGTGCTGACTATCCCGGATTAATCCGCATCTTTCTAAATGGTCGTAAATCCCATCCCTCAGGACCTTTTCCATCAATTTACCAACCACCGAAGTAAGACTAACCGGTCTATAATTACCAGGGTCATTTCTATTCCCTTTCTTAAACAGAGGAACAACATTCGCCATTCTCCAGTCCTCTGGCACCATCCCCGTGGACAGCGAGGACCTAAAGATCAAAGCCAAAGGCTCTGCAATCTCATCCCTTGCCTCCCAAAGAATCCTAGGATCCATTTCATCAGGCCCAGGGGACTTATCGACCTTCAGTTTATTCAAAACTGCCAGGACATCCTCCCTCCGAACATCTATTTCCTCCAGCCTATTAGCCTGTAACACCTTCTCTTCCTCAAAAACATGGCCCCTCTCCTTGGTGAACACTGAAGAAAAGTATTCATTCATCACTTGCCTACCTTAACTGACTCCATACACAAGTTCCCACTACTGTCCTTGACAGGCCCTAACCTCACCCTGGTCATTCTTTTATTCCTCACATACGAGTAAAAAGCCTTGGGGTTTTCTTTGATCCGACCCGCCAAGGACTTCTCGTGTCCCCTCCTAGCTCTCCTAAGCCCCTTTTTCAGCTCATTCCTTGCTAACTTGTAACCCTCAATCAAGCCATCTGAACCTTGTTTCCTCATCCCTACATAAGCTTCCCTCTTCCTTTTCACAAGACATTCCACCTCTTTCGTGAACCATGGTTCCCTCACTCGGCCATTTCCTTCCTGCCTGACAGGGACATACCTATCAAGGACATCCAGTATTTGTTCCTTGAAAAAGTTCCACTTTTCATTAGTTCCTTTCCCTGACAGTTTCTGTTCCAAACTTATGCCCCCTAATTCTTGCCTAATTGCATCATAATTACCTCTCCCCCAATTGTAAACCTTGCCCTGCCGTACGGCCCTATCCCTCTCCATTGCAATAACAAAAGACACCGAATTGTGGTCACTATCTCCAAAGTGCTCTCCCACAACCAAATCTAACACTTGGCCTGGTTCATTTCCCAGTACCAAATCCAATGTGGCCTCACCTCTTGTCGGCCTATCCACATATTGTGTCAGGAAACCCTCCTGCACACACTGCACAAAAACTGCCCCATCCGAACTATTTGACCTACAAAGGTTCCAATCAATATTTGGAAAGTTAAAGTCCCCCATGACAACTACCCTGTGACCCCCACACATATCCATAATCTGCTTAGCAATTTCTTCCTCCACCTCTCTATTACTATTTGGGGGCCTATAGTAAACTCCTAACAACGTGACCGCTCCTTTCCTATTTCTAACCTCAGCCCATATTACCTCAGTGTGCAGATCCCCCTCGAAGTGCCTTTCCGCAGCCGTTAAACTATCTTTGATTAACAATGCCACTCCTCCACCTCTTTTACCAGCTTCCCTACACTTAGTGAAACATCTATCCCCCGGAACGTCCAACAACCATTCCTATCCTTGTTCTACCCACGTCTCCGTAATGGCCACAACATCGTAGTCCCAAGTACCAATCCACGTCCCATGTTCATCTACCTTGTTCCGCATGCTCCTTGCATTGAAGTAGACACACTTCAACCCACCTTCCTGTCTACCGGTACCCACCCTTGACCCTGATACCTTCCCCAATACCTCACCACCCTCACTGACTTCTGGACTACAACTCCTTTTCCCATTCCCTGACAAATTAGTTTAAACCCCCCTGACGAGCCGTAACAAATTTCCCTCCGAGGATATTGGTGCCCCTCTGGTTCAGGTGCACCCCGTCCTGTTTGTACAGGTCCCACCTTCCCCAGAATATGTTCCAATTATCCACGTATCTGAAGCCCTCCCTCCTACACCATCCCTGCAACCACATGTTTAACTGCACTCTCTCCCTGTTCCTCAACTCGCTATCACGTGGCACCGGCAACGTACCAGAGATGACCACATGTTTTGTCTTGGCTCTCAGCTTCCAGCCCAGCTCCAGAAATTCCTGCTTTAAATCCCCGTCCCTTCTCTTACCTATGTCATTGGTACCAATGTGTACCACGACTTGTGGCTGTTTCCCCTCCCCCTTCAGAATCCGGAAAACACGGTCTGAGACATCACGGACCTTGGCATCCGGTAGGCAACATACCATCCGTGCGTCTCTTTTGCTGCCACAGAACCTCCTATCTATCCCTCTAACTAACGAGTCCCCAATAACTATTGCCCTCCCGCTCTGCCCCTTACCCTCCCGAGCCACAGAGACGGACACAGTGCTGGAGATCCTCTCACTGCGGCTCACCACTGGTATGTCATCCCCCTCAACCGTATCCAAAGCGGAATACTTGTTGCTAAGGGGAACGACCACCGGGGATCCCTGCACGGACTGCTTCCTCCCAGCCCCTCTCACCGTCACCCATCTGTTTTCATTCCTCGGAGTAACTGTATCCCTAAAGTTTCTGTCTATGGCCATCTCTGCGTCCCTGATGATCCTAAGTTCATCCAACTCCAGCTCCAGTTCCCTAACACGGTTTTGGAGGAGCTGCAGATGGGTGCACTTCTCACAGGTGTAATCAGCAGGAACACTGTCGTCGTCCCTCACCTCAAACATAGTGCAAGAGGAACATAGCACTGCCTGCACACCCATCCCCTCTAGATACCTTGCCAGTACCAGGTAGAAAGTGCAGAAACGAATTTAAACTCACCTCTGCTCGCCCTTTCTGCCTAAGCCCTGTGAGCCAAAGCCTTATAGCTCACACTCTGCTTCCCACGCACTCCACTGCCCGCTCCCGATGCTGCCCGCTGTATACTGCAGCCTACCTTTGATACTTCACGTGCTTAAAAACACTTCCCAGACTCCTTAGCAGCCCACTTCCAGTTTTCACTTTAAACTTAAAATACTGCTGCAAAAGTAAAGGCCAAAATCAAACACACACTAGCTGACTAATTAAATAAATAAACAATTCAATTAATCTCTCACCAGCACTGCTGCCTCCAATCACTCCCTCTCAGCTTGCTCCAGTGGAACAATGGAACAGTACCTCACCCATTTCCTCTGGCTCCACGCATAGATTCCCTCCCTTGTCCTTGAGTGGGCCAACCCTCTCCCTGGCTACCCTCTTGCTCTTTATATATGTATAAAAAGCCGTGGGATTTTCCTTAATCCTGCTGGCCAATGCTTTTTCATGACCCCTTTTAGCTCTTCTTACTCCTTGCTTAAGTTTCTTTCTACTTTTCTTGTATTCCACGCTTGCTTCGTGTGTTCCCAGCCTCCTAGCTTTGACAAATGCTTCCTTTTTCTCTTTGACTAGGCTCACAATATCTCTTGTTATCCAAGTAGGGGATCCTGGATGACTCGGGATATTGAGGCCCTGGTCAAGAAGAAGAAAGAGGCACATGACATGCATAGGCAGCTGGGATCAAGTGAATCCCTTGAAGAGTCTCGGGGGTATAGGAGTAGAGTTAAGAGAGAAATCAGAAGGGAAAAAAGGGACACGAGATTGTTTTGGCAGATAAGGCAAAGGAGAATCCAAAGAGCTTCTACAAATACATAAAGGGCAAAAGAGTAACAAGGGAGAGAGTAGGGCTTCTTAAGGATCAACAAGATCATCTATGTGCAGATCCACAAGGGATGGGTGAGACCCTAAATAAATATTTCTCATCCATATTTACTGTTGAGAAAAGCATGGTTGTTAGGGAACTTGGGGAAATAAATAGTAATGTCTTGAGGAGTGTACGTATTACAGAGAAAGAGGTGCTGGAAGTCTTAAAGTGCATCAAGGTAGATAAATCCCCAGGACCTGATGAAGTGTATCCCAGGACATTGTGGGAGGCCAGGGAGGAAATTGCGGGTCCCCTAGCCGAGATATTTGAATCAGCGATAGTCACGAGTGAGGTGCCTGAAGATTGGAGAGTGGCAAATGTTGTGCCTTTGTTTAAAAAGGGCTTCAGGGAAAAGCCCGGGAACTGCAGGCCAGTGAGCCTCACATCTGTGGTGGGTACGTTAGAAACATAGAAGAAACATAGGAAAATTACAGCACAAAACAGGCCCTTCGGCCCCACAAGTTGTGCCGAACATATCCCTACCTTTTAGACCTACCTATAACCCTCCATCCTATTAAGTCCCATGTACTCATCCAGGAGTCTCTTAAAAGACCCTATTGAGTTTTCCTCCACCACCATTGACGGCAGCCGCTTCCACTCACCCACCACCCTCTGTGTGAAAAAAACTTCCCCCGAACATTTCCCCGGTACCAAACCCCCAGCACCTTAAACCTGTGTCCTCTCGTAGCAGCCATTTCCACCCTGGGAAAAAGCCTCTGAGAGTCCACCCGATCTATGCCTCTCAACATCTTATATACCTCTATCACGTCTCCTCTCATCCTACGTCTCTCCAAGGAGAAAAGACCGAGCTCCCTCAGCCTATCCTCATAAGGCATGCCACTCAATCCAGGCAACATCCTTGTAAATCTCCTCTGCACCCTTTCAATCTTTTCCACATCCTTCCTGTAATGAAACAACCAGAACTGAGCACAGTACTCCAAGTGGGGTCTGACGAGGGTCTTATATAGCTGCATCATTATCCCCAGACTCCTAAACTCAATCCCTCGATTGATAAAGGCCAGCACACCATATGCCTTCTTAACCACCTCCTCCACCTGCGGGGCCGATTTTAGAGTCCCATGGACCCGGACCCCAAGGTCCTTCTGATCCTCTACAGTACTAAGAGTCTTTCCCTTTATATTGTACTCCTTCATCCCATTTGACCTGCCAAAATGGACCACTACGCATTTATCTGGGTTGAAGTCCATCTGCCACTTCTCCGCCCAGTCTTGCATCCTATCTATGTCCCTTTGTAACTTCTGACATCCCTCCAGACTATCCACAACCCCACCAACCTTCGTGCCATCGGCAAACTTACCAACCCATCCCTCCGCTTCCTCATCCAGGTCATTTGTGATAATGACAAACAGCAAGGGTCCCAGAACAGATCCCTGGGGCACACCACTGGTGACCGACCTCCATTTAGAAAAAGACCCATCTATACTCACTCTCTGCCTCCTTTGGGCAAGCCAGTTCTGGATCCACAGGGCAGCAGCCCCTTGGATCCCATGCCCTCTCACTTTTTCTAGAAGCCTTGCATGGGGGACCTTATCGAACGCCTTGCTAAAATCCATATAAACCACACCTGCCGCTTTCCCTTCGTCAATGTGTTTAGTCACATTTTCGAAGAACTCTGATAAATGTGAGGTGATTCATTTTGGTAGGACTAATTTAAATGTGGATTACAGGGTCAAAGGTAGGGTTCTGAAGACTGTGGAGGAACAAAGAGATCTTGGGGTCCATATCCACAGATCTCTAAAGGTTGCCACTCAAGTGGATAGAGCTGTGAAGAAGGCCTATAGTGTGTTAGCTTTTATTAACGGGGGTTGGAGTTTAAGAGCCGTGGGGTTATGCTGCAACTGTACAGGACCTTGGTGAGACTACATTTGGAATATTGTGTGCAGTTCTGGTCACCTCGCTATAAGAAGGATGTGGAAGTGCTGGAAAGAGTGCAGAGGAGATTTACCAGGATGCTGCCTGGTTTGGAGGGTAGGACTTATGAGGAAAGGTTGAGGGAGCTTGGGCTGTTCTCTCTGGAGCGGAGGAGGCTGAGGGGAGACTTAATAGAGGTTTATAAAATGATGAAGGGGATAGATAGAGTGAACATTCAAAGACTATTTCCTCGGGTGGATGGAGCTATTACAAGGGGGCATAACTATAGGGTTCATGGTGGGAGATATAGGAGGGATATCAGAGGTAGGTTCTTTAC
The DNA here is from genome assembly GCF_964213995.1 of Mustelus asterias. Classification (NCBI taxonomy): domain Eukaryota; kingdom Metazoa; phylum Chordata; class Chondrichthyes; order Carcharhiniformes; family Triakidae; genus Mustelus; species Mustelus asterias. Next base: position 651,344 of record NC_135827.1, read on the forward strand.
GCAGAGAGTGGTTGGGATATGGAATGGACTGCCTGCAGTGATAGTGGAGTCAGACACTTTAGGAACACTTAAGCGGTTATTGGATAGGCACATGGAGCACACCAGGATGATAGGGAATGGGATAGCTTGATCTTGGTTTCAGATAAAGCTCGGCCTGTTCTGTGCTGTACTGTTCTATGTTCTATGTTCTAACTCCACCAGGCTCGTAAGGCAAGATTTGCCTTTGACAAAGCCATGCTGAGTATTCTTGAGCATACTAAACCTCTCTAAATGCTCATAAATCTTGTCCCTCAGGATCTTCTCCATCAGCTTACCAACCACTGAGGTTAGACTCACCGGTCGGTAATTTCCTGGGCTATCCCTATTCCCCTTCTTGAAAATAGGAACCACATCCGCAATCCTCCAATCCTCCGGCACCTCTCCCGTCTCCATCGACGATGCAAAGATCATCGCCAGAGGCTCTGCAATCTCTTCCCTCGCCTCCCACAGTAACCTGGGGTACATCCCATCCAGACCCGGCGACTTATCTATCTTGATGCCATTCAAAGATTCCAGCACAACCTCTTTGTTAAAATCCACATACTCAATCTTTTCAGTCCACCGCAAGCCCGCAGTACATCCACCCAGGTCCTTCTCCTCTGTGAAAACCGAGGCAAAATACTCATTAAGCACCTCTGTCATTTCTACTGGTTCTGTACAGATTTTCCTGCCTTCACCTTTTATAGGCCCTATTCCGTCACGTCTCATCCTTTTACTCTTCACATATTTATAGAACGCCTTAGGGTTTTCCTTAATCCTACCTGCCAAGGCCTTTTCATGACCCCTTCTGGCTCTCCTAATTTCCTTCTTTAGTCCCTTCCCACAAGCCGTATACTCATCTAGATCCCTATCTTCGCCAAGCTCTCTGAACCTTTTGTATGCTTTCTTTTTCTTCTTGACTAGATCCCGCACAGCTTTCGTGCACCACGGTTCCTTTAACCTACCAACTCCTCCCTGTCTGCTCGGAACGTTGTCCTGTCGAACTCTAGACAGACATTCCTTGAAAAACTGCCACCTCTCTTCAGTACATTTCCTCGAGAATACCTCCTTCCAATTTACTCCTCTAATTTGCTGCCTTCTGTCTTCATATTTCCCCTTACTCCATATAAATGCTTTCCTCGCGTTGGAAGGTATTTTGAGAGACAGGATCTGAAGGCATTTAGAGACGCAAGGACTGATTAGGGACAGTAAGCATGGCTTTGTGAGTGGAAAATCATGTCTCACAAATTTGATTGAGTTTTTTGAAGGGGTAACCAAGAAGGTAGATGAGGGCAGTGCGGTTGATGTTGTCTACGTGGACTTTAGCAAGGCCTTTGACAAGGTACTGCATGGTAGGTTGTTGCATAAGGTTAAATCTCACGGAATCCAGGGTGAGGTATCTAAATGGATACAAAATTGGCTTCTTGCCAGAAACCAGAGGGTGATTGTAGAGGGTTGTTTTTCAAACTGGAGGCCTGTGACCAGCGGTGTGCCTCAGGGATCAGTGCTGGGTCCACTGTTATTTGTCATTTATATTAATGATTTGGATGAGAATATGGGAGGCATGGTTAGCAAGTTTGCAGATGACACCAAGATTGGTGGCATAGTGGACAGTGAAGAACGTTATCTCCAATTGCAACAAGATCTTGATCAATTGGGCCAGTGTGCTGACGAATGGCAGATTAAGTTTAATTTAGACAAATGCAAAGTGATGCATTTTGGTAGATTGAACCAGGGCAGGACTTACTCAATTAATGGTAGGGCATTAGGGAGAGTTACAGAACAAAGAGATCTAGGGGTACAGGTTCATAGCTCCTTGAAAGTGGAGTCACAGGTGCACAGAGTGGTGAAGAAGGCATTCAGCATGCTTGGTTTCATTGGTCAGAACATTGAATACAGGAGTTGGGACGTCTTGATGAAGTTGTACCAGACATTGGTAAGGCCACACTTGGAATACTGTGTACAGTTCTGATCACCCTATTATAGAAAGGATATTATTAAACTAGAAAGAATGCAGAAAAGAACGAAAGCAAAAAAGGAACACTAATGCACCATCTTCATGGTGCTCGGTGTGAGTCACTGTAGCAGGACAGAGCCAAGAGTCAACCACTGCCCAGGGGAGACTACAGGTCCCAGCTGAGGGACAGCATGGAACTGAGGAGTGGCCCAAGAACCAAAAGCAGAACCATGGACTGTGGGAGAGAGACAGAATGGATTAGTGGGACTTTGGAACGATGCAGGTCTGAGGCTGAGAGCGGCATTAAGGCCTGGGACCAAGAGCAAGGGTCTGGTGATCTAAGGTCTGATGTGGGAGTGAGGCCGGTGGGGGAAGGGATGGGAGCTTTCCCCCATCAGGGCAAGTTGGAGAAATCGCAATGAATCATAGGAACCCTACAGTGCAGAAAGAGGCCATTCGGCCTATCGAGCCTGCACCGACAACAATCCCACCCAGAGTCTATCCCCTCACGCATTTACCCTAGCTAGTCCCCCTGACGCTAAGGGGCAATTTAGCACGGCCAATCCACCTAACCCACACATCTTTGGACTGCGGGTGGAAACCGGAGCACCCGGAGGAAACTCACGCAGACACAGGGAAAAAGTGTAAACTCCACACAGATAGGGACATGAGGCTGGAATTGAACCTGGTGTCCCTGGTGCTGTGAGGCAGCAGTGCTAACCACTGTGCTACCATGGTGGAATGATAGAATAGGGGGAGGGGATGAGTGAGTGAGGGGCAGCATGGTGGCACAGTCATTAGCACTGCTATCTAACAGCGTTAGAGACCCAGGTTCAATTCCGGCCTCAGATCACCGTCTGTGTGGAGTTTTCACCCTAGTGTCAGGGGATTAGCAGAGTAAATATGTGGGATTATGTGAATAGGGCCTGGGTGAGATTGTGGTTGGTGCAGACTCGATGGGCCGAATGGCCTCCTTCTGCACTATAGGGATTCTATGGAGATTCTATGGTGGGCTGAGGGAAAGGAGGGGATGAGTGAGTTTTTTATTCATTTACAAATGACTAGTAATTATTGCCAATCACTAATTGCTCTAGATAAGATGGTGAGCTGCCTTCTTGAACCACTGCAGTCCGCTGTGATGTAGGTACACTCACAGTGCTGTTAGAGAGGGAATTCTAGGATTTTGACCCAGTGAGTGGGTGAGGCCGAATGATCACTTTTGATGCCAGTGTTTGCTTTTGGTCACATTTGATGGCCACAGATGGCAATGCATGAAAATCTTGTTCCAAATTACACATTTCTGAGCTACAACTCTACAGAGGATGCAGCAGCAGAGGGAGCTGTGCACAAATCATTAAAGGTGGCAAGGCAGGTTGAGAGAGTGTTTGGTAGTTTTATAGCATCCTAGCCTTTATAAATAGGGTAAGAAGTTTAACAACACCAGGTTAAAGTCCAACAGGTTTATTTGGTAGCAAAAGCCACACAAGCTTTCGAAGCTCTAAGCCCCTTCTTCAGGTGAGTGGGAATTCTGTTCACAAATAGGGGCAGCAATACAAAAGCAAATAAATTATGGTCAACTTTTACAGAACCACTGGTTCAGCCTCAACTGGAATATTGCATCCATTTCTGGGAATCACAATTTAGGACGGATGTGATGATTTCATCATCATAGAAACCCTACAGCACAGAAAGAGGCCATTCAGCCCATCGAGTCTGCACCGACCACAATCCCACCCAGGCCCTATCCCCATATCCCTACATATTTTACCCACTAATCCCTCTAATCTATGCATCCCAGGACACTAAGGGGCAATTTTAGCATGGCCAATCAACCTAACCCGCACATCTTTGGACTGTGGGAGGAAACCGGATCACCCGGAGGAAACCCAGGCAGACACGAGGAGAATGTGCAAACTCCACACAGACAGTGACCCAAGCCGGGAATCGAACCCAGGTCCCTGGAGCTGTGAAGCAGCAGTGCTAACCACTGTGCTACCGTGCCGCCCCATCAGACATCAGAGAGTGTAGGAAAGAATCGCGGGAGCAGTTCCAGGGATGAGGAACTCCAGTTATATAGATTGGAGAAGTTGATACTATTTTTCTTATGGAAGAGAAGGTTGGGAGGAGTTTCATCAAACTTTCACACCACAAGGGGGTTGGACAGAGTAGACAGCGAGAAACTGTTCCCATTGCTGAAAAAATTGGCAACCAGAGGACACAAAGGGTAGAGAAGAAATGCTGACAAGGGAAATATTCTTACGTCTGAGTGGTTAGAATGTGGTGGAGGGAGATTCAATCAGAGCTTTAATGAGGAGTTGGACGACTATCTGAAGAGAAATGATTTCACAGACTGCGGAGAACAGCCAGTGGATTGGGAATTGCTGAGTAACCCTTAAAGAGGGCAAGCATGGACATGACGGAAAATTCTCTGCTGTAATTATTCAATAATTCTCTTGTATTTAAAGATACAGGTTCCCAAACTGCAGCCAGGTCCACAAATTGCAGCCAGGTCATTTTTTTGGAATTTTACCTCTTGCAGACTCTCTGGATTTCTCTGCAATGTTGGAGAATTCCAGAAGGTGTCACATTGCAATTCCAGCACATCACATGTAACTTTATCTCAGACTCTGATAATCACACAAAGCCTGTAACACAGTCAGATACACACTAGCAGTCATAGAATCATACAGTGCAGAAGAGGCCCTTTGGCCCATTAAATCCACATTGAACCATTAGAAATACCAAAGCTCCCACCTAATCCCATCTGCCATCACTTGGCCCATAGCCCTGAATGTTATGGTGTGTCAAGTGCTCATCCAGGTACTTTTTAAAGGATGTGAGGCAAACCGCCTCTACCACCCTCCCAGGCAGCGCATCCCAGACCGTCACCACCCTCACATCCCCCCAAATCTCTTGCGCTTCATCTGAACCTATGTCCCCTGTGACTGACCCTCCAACTAAGGGGAACAGCTGCTCCTTATCCACCCTGTCCAAGTCTCTCATAATCTTGAACACCTCAGTCAGGTCGTTCCTCAGTCTTCTCTGCTCCAATAAGAACAACCCAAGCCTATCCAACCTCTCTTTATAACTTAAATGCTCCATCCCAGGCAGCATCCTGGTGGAACTCCTCTGTACCCCTTTCAGTGCAACCACATCCTTCCAATAACATGGTGAGCATTACTCTAGCTGTGGCTTCACCAAAGTTCTGTATAACTCCAACATGACTTCCCTGCTTTTGTAATTTATGCTTCAGTTGATAAAGGCAAGTGTCCCATATGCCTTTTTCACCACCATACCCTTCCGCTTTCAGAGAACTGTGGAGAAACACGCCAAGGTCCCTTTGTTCCACAGAACTTCCTCATGTCCTACTATTCATTGAATACTTTCTTATCAAATTACTCCTTCCAAAATGTATCACCTCACACTTTTCAGGGTTAAATTCCATCTGCCACTTATCTGCCCATTTGACCATTCCATCTATATCTTCTTATAACCCAAGACACTCCGCTTCACTGTTGACCACCCGTCCAATCTTTGTGTCTTCAATGTCATTATATATATAAGTAATAGGGGACCCAGCAAAGATCCCTGTGGTACGCCACTGGACACTGGTTTCCAGTCACTAGAGTCATAGAGTGATAGAGGTTTACAGCATGGAAACAGGCCCTTCGGCCCAACTTGTCCATGCCGCCCTTTTTTTTTTAAACCGCTAAGTTAATCCCAATTGCCCGCATTTGGCCCATATCCCTCTATACCCATCGCACCCATGTAACTGTCTAAACGCTTTTTAAAAGACAACATTGTACCCGCCTCTACTACTACTTCTGGCAGCTTGTTCCAGATGCTCACCACCCTGTGTGTGAAAAAATTGCCCCTCTGGACACTTTTGTATCTCTCCCCTCTCACCTTAAACCTATGCCCTCTAGTTTTAGACTCCCCTACCTTTGGGAAAAGATATTGACTATCTAGCTGATCTGTGCCCCTCATTATTTTATAGACCTCTATAAGGTCACCCCTCAGCCTCCTACGCTCCAGAGAAAAAAGTCCCAGTCTATCCAGCCTCTCCTTATAACTCAAACCATCAAGTCCCAGTAGCATCCTAGTAAATCTTTTCTTCACTTTTTCTCGTTTAATAATCTCCTTTCTATAATAGGGAGACCAGAACTGTACACAGTATTCCAAGAGTGGCCTTACCAATGTCTTGTACAACTTCAACAAGGCGTCCCAACTCTTGTGTTCAATATTCTAACCAATGAAACCAAGCATGCGGAATGCCTTCTTCACCACTCTGTCCACCTGTGACTCCACTTTCAAGGAGCTATGATCATGTATCCCTAGATCTCTTTGTTCTGTAACTCTCCCCAACGCCCGACCATTAACTGAGTAAGTCCTGCCCTGGTTCAATCTACCAAAATGCATCACTTCGCATTTATCTAAGTTAAACCCCATCTGCCATTCGTCAGCCCACTGGCCCAATTGATCAAGATCCCGTTGCAATTGGAGGTAACTTTCTTCACTGTCCACTGTGCCATCAATCTTGGTATCATCTGCAAACTTACTAACCATGCCTCCTATATTCTCATCCAAATCATTAATATAAATGACAAATAACAGTGGACCCAGCACTGATTCCTGTGGCACACCGCTGGTCACAGGCCTCCAGTTTGAAAAACAACCCTCTACAACCACTCTCTGGCTTCTGGCAAGAAGCCAATTTTGAATCCATTTAGATACCTCACCCTGGATCCCGTGAGATTTAACCTTATGCAACAACCTACCCTGCGGTACCTTGTCAAAGGCCTTGCTAAAGTCCCCTAAAGCAGCCTTCTGTCATCACCCTCTGTCTCCTACAACTGAGCCAATTTTGAATCCACTTTATCAAATTACCCTGTATCCCAAGTGTAATTGTCTTCTTTATAAGTCTCCCATGTGGAACCCTGCCAAAGGCTTTGCTGAAATCCATATAAACTACATCGACTGCACTACCCTCATCTACACACCTGGTCACCTCCTCAAAAAAATCAATCAAATTTGTTAGGCATGACCTCCCTCAGTTGAAGCCATGCTGACTATCCCTGATCAAGCTTTGCATCTACAGGTGGAGATGGATGCTCTCCTTCAGAGGTTTCTCTGATAGGTCCCCTACCACTGACATGAGATTCACTGGTCTGTAGTTCCCTGGTTTATCTCTACAACCCTTCTTAAATAGTAGAACCACATTAGCTGCTCTCCAGTTATCTGGCACCTCCCCCGTGGCCAAAGAGGAATTGAAAATTTGGGTCAGAGCCCCTGCAATCTCCTCCCTTGCCTTCCACAGCAGCCAAGGGCACAATTCATCTGGACCTGGAGATTTATCCATTTTAAAGGCTGCCAAGACCTCCAATACCTTGTAGAATCATAGAATCATCATAGAAACCCTACAGTGCAGAAGGAGGCCATTCGGCCCATCGAGTCTGCACCGACCACAATCCCACCCAGGCTCTATCCCCACATATTTACCCGCTAATCCCTCTAACCTACACATCTCGGCGGCACGGTAGCACAGTGGTTAGCACTGCTGCTTCACAGCTCCAGGGTCCCGGGTTCGATTCCCGGCTCGGTACACTGTCTGTGTGGAGTTTGCACATTCTCCTCGTGTCTGCGTGGGTTTCCTCCCACAGTCCAAAGATGTGCGGGTTAGGTTGATTGGCCAGGTTAAAAAAAAAAAATTGCCCCTTAGAGTCCTGGGATTGCCTCCTTGGTCCCGAAAGGACCCTATTCTTTTCCTGGTTATCCTCTTGGGATCTTTCCTACTTCTACTAGTCAGAGCTTTCTCATGTCCCCTCTTTGCACTCCTAATTGCTTTCTTAAGCTCCACCCTGCATTTTCTATACCTCGCTAATGTCTCCACTGATTTACTCCCCTTGTACTTTTTAGAAGCCTTTCTTTCCTTCTCGTTGGATCCTGAATATCTCTGGTCATCCATAGTTCTCTGGGCATGTATTTCATACCTATCACCCTAGAGGGAAAATGCCGGGCTTGCACCCTTCCCATTTGCTTTTTGAATGTCCCTCCCCCACTTCTCCTCTGTAGATTTTCCCATTAGTAGCTGTTCCCAGTCTACCTTGGGCAGATCATGTCTTAATTTACTAAAATCTGCCCTCCCCAAATCCAAAACCTTTTTTTCTTTGCAGCTTGTCTATTTCCTTGTCCATAACAAACTTAAATTGAATCATGTTGTGATCGTTATCACTAAAGTGGTTGCCCACCACCACCTCAACCACCTGTCCGGCTTCATTCCCTAGAATCAGGTCGAGCACAGCGCTATCCCTTGTTGGACACTCCACATTGTGATTTACAAAGTTCTCCTGTACACATTTCAAGAAATCTACTCCATCCAAGCCCTTAACACTGTCTATATCCCAGTTAATGTTGGGAAAGTTGAAACCACCTAATATAATAACCCTATTGTTATTGTTTATACACACTTCCACAAACTGAGCACATATTTGCTCCTCAATATCCCTCTGACTATCTGTGGGTCTATAATAAATACCTAACAATGTGGCTGCCCCTTTTTTATTCCTAAACTCTACCCACAAAGCTTCATTTGATGCCCTCCAAGATATCATCTCTCCTTCCTGCAGTTACTGACTCCTTAAGTATTAATGCAATGCCTCCTCCTCTTTTATCTCCTCCCCTGTCTCGCCTGAAGATTCTATATCCCAGAATGTTGAGTTGCCAATCGTGTCCTTCATTCAACCATGTCTCTGTGATGGCTACTATATCACAATTCCATATGTTAGTCATTGCTCTCAACTCATCCATTTTACCTGCAATACCCCTGGCATTAAAGTAGAGGCCATCCAGCCTGGCCTTACTCCCTTGAAACTTAATACAGCTGCACTCCCTCTGACTTGTTTATTTTGCTGTATGATTCCGTGCCCTTATTCTGCTAATTGTCTGTGTCCCTCCCCCTGCCAAATTAGTTTAAACTCTTCCCAAAAGCACCAGCGAAACTTCCTGCAAGGATGTTAGTCCCGTTCTGGTTCTGATGTACACCGTCCCGCTTGTACAGGTCCCACCTTCCCCAGAAACGGTCCCAATGATCCAGGAATCTAAAACCCTCCCTCCTGCACCAACTCTTAAGCCACACATTCATCTGTACTGTCCTCCTATTTCTGTGCTTGCTAGCACGCCGCACTGGGAGTAATCCTGAGATTTTTAGTCTACTGCCAAACTCCCTGAATCTTTGATGCAAAACTTCATCATTCTTTTTACCAATATCATTGGTACCAACATGTACCATAACCTCTGCCTTATCACCTCCCCCTTCAGAATGCCCTGCAGCCATTCAGTGACATTCTGGACCCTAGCACTAGGGAGGCAACACACCATCCGGAGTCAAATTGACAGCCACAGTAGCACCTATCTGTACCCCTGACTATTGAATCCCCTATTGCTATTGCCTGCCTCTCTCTCTCTCTCCCCCCCCCCCCCCCTCCCCCCCTGTACAGACAGGCTGTTTGTGGTGCCAGAAGCTTGGCTCTGTCTGCACTCCTTGAACGAACCAGCGCCCTCATCAGCCTCCAAAATGGAATACCAATTTCTGAGCGAGACCCCAGGGGACTCCTGAACTACCTGCCTATATCTCTTGGACTGCCTAGTGGTCATCCACTCTCTTCCTTCCTCGGGTCCTTTCATCTGTGGTGTGACCACTTCTCTAAATGTGCTACTCACAATGCTCTCAGACTCGTGGATGCTCCACAGAGACCCCAGCTGCCGTTCCAGCTCCGAAACTTGAGCTTCCAGGAGCTGCAGCTGGACACACTTCCAGCACACATGCTGGTCCTGGGCACTGGAAATGTGCCCAGCCTCCCTCATGGAGCATACACAGTCAGACACAGTTACACACAGTCAGACACAGTCAGACACAGTTACACACAGTCAGACACAGTTACACACAGTCAGACACAGTCAGACACAGTCAGACACAGTCAGACACAGTTACACACAGTCAGACACAGTCAGACACAGTTACACACAGTCAGACACAGTTACACAGTCAGACACAGTTACACACAGTCAGACACAGTCACACACAGTTACACACAGTCAGACACAGTCAGACACAGTCAGACAGTCAGACACAGTCAGACACAGTTACACACAGTCAGACACAGTCAGACACAGTCACACACAGTCACACACAGTCAGACACAGTCAGACACAGTTACACACAGTCAGACACAGTCAGACACAGTCAGACACAGTTACACACAGTCAGACACAGTCAGACACAGTTACACACAGTTACACACAGTCAGACACAGTCAGACACAGTTACACACAGTCACACACAGTCACACACAGTCACACACAGTCACACACAGTCACACACAGTCACACACAGTCACACACAGTCACACACAGTCACACACAGTTACACACAGTCACACACAGTTACACACAGTTACACACAGTCAGACACAGTTACACACAGTCAGACACAGTTACACACAGTCAGACACAGTCAGACACAGTTACACACAGTCAGACACAGTTACACACAGTCAGACACAGTTACACACAGTCAGACACAGTTACACACAGTCAGACACAGTTACACACAGTCAGACACAGTCAGACACAGTTACACACAGTCAGACACAGTTACACACAGTCAGACACAGTTACACACAGTCAGACACAGTTACACACAGTCAGACACAGTCAGACACAGTTACACACAGTCAGACACAGTTACACACAGTCAGACACAGTCAGACACAGTTACACACAGTCAGACACAGTTACACACAGTCAGACACAGTTACACACAGTCAGACACAGTTACACACAGTCAGACACAGTTACACACAGTCAGACACAGTTACACACAGTCAGACACAGTCAGACACAGTCAGACACAGTTACACACAGTCAGACACAGTTACACACAGTCAGACACAGTTACACACAGTCAGACACAGTTACACACAGTCAGACACAGTCAGACACAGTCAGACACAGTCAGACACAGTCAGACACAGTCACACACAGTCACACACAGTCACACACAGTCACACACAGTCACACACAGTCAGACACAGTCAGACACAGTTACACACAGTCAGACACAGTCAGACACAGTTACACACAGTCAGACACAGTTACACACAGTCAGACACAGTCAGACACAGTCAGACACAGTCAGACACAGTCAGACACAGTCAGACACAGTTACACACAGTCAGACACAGTTACACACAGTCAGACACAGTTACACACAGTCAGACACAGTCAGACACAGTCAGACACCCTCCCCATTCAGAATGCCCTGCAGCCGTTCAGTGACATCCCGGACCCTAGCACCAGGGAGGCAACACACCATCCTGCAGTCACACAGTCAGACACAGTTACACATAGTCAGACACACTAGCGTTCACACACTGTTACACACAGTCAGATACACTCACAATCACACATTGTTACACACAGTCAGACACTCGCAGTCACACACTGTTACATACAGTCAGAGGCACTGATACACACCATGTCACAGTCTTTTGGAATGTTTTAGTGGTTTATATTTCTGATATCAGTTCCCTATTCACAGAGATGTACAATTCCATGGTGGAATTTGAGGAGGACCTGAAGAAGATGTGGTTTGGTCTCTACTCCCGGTCCAACAGCGTTCTTGATTCCAGTGGTTTCGAACATGTCTTTTCAGGTAGGTGATGGTTTTGAAAAGCCTATGTAAACTCCTGACAAGTTTTGCACCCAGGAAATCTGCAGCACCCATGGTTAAAAGTTGCCACCGCACCTCAACATCTATGCATTGCCTGGGTCAGCACTGTAATGTGGCTGAACCTTGTGATGTGGCTTAACAAGATTCACCATGACACACTTACCACTAGCTTCTCCTTTCACATTGTCACCATCAATTCTCAGTGACAGAATCTCATTGAGTGTCTCACCATCACACACTAACCATTAAACATCCCCTCCACATTCATCCTGTTTCAAAGAAGTCGTCTTTTACTCTTCTAAACTCCAGCAGATACAAGCCTTGCCTGCCCAACTTTCCTCATTAGGCAACCAACCCATTCCATGTATTAGCCTGCTAATGCTTCTCTGAACTGCTTCCAACACATTTACTTGCTTCCTTAAATGAGGAGATCAATATTGTACATAATACTCCAAATGTGATCGCACTGGTGCCCTGTACAACTGAAGCATTACCTCAACATAAAATGCTGGAAAAACTCAGCAGGTCTGACAGCATCTGTGGAGATAGAATAGAGCCAATGTTTTGAGTTCTGTCCACACAGATGCTGTCAGATCTGCTGAGTTTTTTGATTATTTTCTGTTTTTGTTTCAGATTCCAGCGTCGGCAATATTTTGCCTTTATTTTATTGAAGCATAACCTCTTTACTTTTGTAATCAATTTCCCCCATAATAAATGATGCCATTCGATTAGCTTTCCTGATTGCTCGCTGTTCCTGTATATCAGCCTTTTGTGATTTATCCACTAGGACACCCAGATCCCTTTGTACCTCAGAGCTCTGCAACCTCTCACGATTTGGATAATAAGCTTCCTTTTTATTCTTCCTGCCAAAATGGACAATTTCATACTTTCCCACATTATACTCCATTTAACAGATCTTTGCCCATTCACTTAACCTGTTTATTGCTTTTTGTGCCCTTCATATATCCTCCTCACAACTTACTTTCCTATCTATCTTGGCATTGTCAGTAAATTTAGCAACCATCATTCCTATCCCTTCATCCAAGTCATTTACATAAATTGTAAAAAGCTGAGGTCCCAACGCTTTCCCCTGTGGCACAACTACTTGTTACATCTTGCCAACCTGAAAAAGACCCATCCATGCCTACTCTGTTTCCTGTTAGCCAGTAAGAAGTCTCACAACACCAGGTTAAAGTCCAACAGGTTTATTTGGTAGCAAATACCATAAGCTTTCGGAGCATGGTACATTGGGGAAACCATGCAGACGCTACGACAACGGATGAATGAACACTGCTCGACAATCACCAGGCAAGACTGTTCTCTTCCTGTGGGGGAGCACTTCAGCAGTCACGGGCATTCAGCCTTGGATCTTCAGGTAAGCGTTCTCCAAGGCGGCCTTCACGACACACGGCAGCGCAGAGTCACTGAGCAGAAACTGATAGCCAAGTTCCGCACACATGAGGACGGTCTAAACCGGGATGTTGGATTTATGTCACATTATCAGTAACCCCCACAGCTTGCCTCCTGGGCTTGCAGAATCTCACTAGCTGTACTGTCTGGAGACAATACACATCTCTTTAACCTGTGTTTAATGCTCCCTCCACCCACATTGTCTGTACATTTAAGACCTGGCTGGCTGTAGAGATTTGCATTCTAATCAGTATTCTGTAATTTGATTTCTGTGTCTGTGCCCTGTTTGAGAACAGAGACCACTCCATCTGACGAAGGAGCATTGCTCCGAAAGCTTATGGTATTTGCTACCAAATAAACCTGTTGGACTTTAACCTGGTGTTGTGAGACTTCTTACTGTGCTTACCCCAGTCCAACGCCGGCATCTCCACATCCTGTTAGCCAGCCAACCTTCTACCCATGCCAATGTGTTCCATCCTATAACATATTTTATTTTCTGCAATAACCTTTGATTTATCGCTTTATCAAATGATTCAAGCTGAGTATATACCTTTGAAAACGCACAACAAATTGAAGTCTTCAAGAGTCAAGCCTGTTCCAATGGGACGGCCTTCATCTGAATCATGCTGCGACCAGGGTCCTGGCGAATCGTATAACTAAGGCTTTAAACTAAATAGTGGGGGGGAGGGTTCAGTTTTATGGAGAATTAGAAAATCAAAGTTAAAGGAGAAGGTAGAAGTGCAGGTTAACGATGACTTTCAACTAGTTAAAGGAGCCGAGGTTAGTAAAGTTAGTAAAGTTCCAGGACCATGTAATAGAACAGAATATTCTATAGAATATTCTATAGAAAGTGGCAGGAATCTAACCCCAGGCAGAGCAAAAAAGGTGACAAGTATAAGAAGGGAGGTGGTCAATGCAGGACTGAGGGTGTTGTACCTAAATGCGTGCATCATACGGAACAAGGTAAATGAACTTGGTAAATGCACATTAAAATTGGCCGGTACAATGTGGGCCTCACAGAGACATGACTGCAAGGGGGGTTAGGGCTGGGATCTAAATATCCAAGGATGTGTGTCCTATCGAAAGGACAGGCAGATGGCAAAGGGGGCGGAGTTGCATTGTTTGTAAGGAATGAAATTAAATCGATAGCAAGAAGCTATCGGGCGGCACGGTAGCACAGTGGTTAGCACTGCTGTTTCACAGCTCCAGGGACCTGGGTTCAATTCCCGGCTGGGGTCACTGTCTGTGTTGAGTTTGCACATTCTCCTCGTGTCTGCGTGGGTTTCCTCCGGGTGCTCCGGTTTCCTTCCACAGTCCAAAGATGTGCGGGTTAGGTTGATTGGCCATGCTAAAATTGCCCCTTAGTGTCCTGAGATGCGTAGGTTAGAAGGATTAGTGGGTAAAATATGTAGGAATATGGAGGTAGGGCCTGGGTGGGATTGCGGTCGGTGCAGACTCGATGGGCCGAATGGCCTCTTTCTGTACTGTAGGGTTTCTATGATTCTATATAGGATCAGAAAGCATAAAATCGCTGTAGGTAGAGTTGAGGAATCACAAAGGTAAAAAGACCCTGATGGGAGTTATGTACAGGCCCCCTAGCAGTAGTCAGGATGTGGGGCAGAAAATAAATCAGGAGATAGAAGAGGCAATATTACAATAATCATGGGGAACTTCAATATGCAGGTGCACTGGGAAAATCAAAAAAAGGAATTTGTGGAATGTCTAAGACATGGTTTTTTGGAGCAGCTTGTGACAGAGCCTACTAGGGAACAGGCAATTCTGGATTTGGTGATGTGTAATGAGGCAGACTTGATTAGGGAACTTAAGGTGAAGGAACCCTTAGGGAGCAGTGACCACAATATGATAGAATTTACCCTGCAGTTTGAGAGGGAGAAGCTGGAATCAGATGTAATGGTATTACAGTTAAATAAAGGTAACTACAAAGACA